>NC_134276.1:208576717-208898640 GCF_949628215.1 Phalacrocorax aristotelis | reverse complement strand
CTGGTTACATATAACAAACTTAGTTTGTAATAAGCCCTTTGAATGCATTTATGGTAAAGCACATGTAAGCAGATGCATCTCCCAGTTGCTCTGAACAGGGGATGAAAGCAAGGTCTGTATAAACAATAGACCGTTAATTTTACCTGAACGCAAGTGATTTAAATCAAAAGTCTCAATTGCCTTGTGTCTTGTATATCTTTTACTGCCAATTTCTTTTTAGCTTCTTATTTGTTAAATTTGGTAGCCTTTTGGTTTCCTGTTGCATACATGAGAATCAGTGTGAGCGAGTTCAAACACATTGCTTTCTGTTGTTTTTTTCTAAAGATATTGTCTTAGGTTACAAAACCTATATTTCATGTTTCTGTCATATGTTATGGAAAAGGTAATAAAACAGTATTTATAAAGCAATTAAGTAATTCAACAGCTTTGGGTAGTAGTTTAATTTGTTTTTTTCCTTACCTATTTTTATTCTTGCAACGTGTGAATTAATCATTTTTATGCTAATACAGATTTATGTGAGATATATGTGACTCATTAACAATCAGATTGTGTGGCTATTGATCTGGAAAATGCTTGTAATATATTTAAGCCTTTAGGCTTTATAAGGGAGGTTTTATTTCTTTCAATTGAAAAAAAAAGAAAAAGAAAAAGAAAAATGGAAGTTACCTCTTTCTATTTTTTGGTTTTTTTTTTCTTTTTTTCTAGAGATGTTTTAGAACAAAGAAAGCTCATGTAAATCCTCTTTAATTTAGTCAGTGTCAAAATACAACCTAGATATTTTGGGTTACAAATGAGATGCCCTAATCACAGTGAAAACTGTTGTATACTTGGATTTCATCAGGCAAAGTTAGGAAAGTCATAGTATCGTAGAATCACAAAATGGTTTGGATTGCAAGGGACCTTTAAAGATCATCTAGTCCAATCCCTTGCTGTGGGCAGGGACATCGTTCACTAGATCAGGTTGTTCAAAACCCCATCCAACCTGACTTTCAACACTTCCAGTGATGACACAGCCACAACTTCTCTGGACAACCCGTTCCAGCATCCCACCATTGTAAAAATTTTCTTCCTTCTGTCCAATCTAAATCCACTTTCTTCAGTTTAAAATCATTTCCCCTTGTTCTGTCACTACATGCCTTGGTAAAGGCCTCTCCAACGTTCTTATAAAGTCCCTTTCAGTACCGAAAGGCAGCAATAAGGTCTCCCCAGAGATTTTTCTTCTGCAGGCTCAACAACCCCAACTCTCTCAGCTGTTTTTCCTAGGAGAGATGTTTCAGCCCTCTGACTATTTTTATGCTGATTCTTCATGACTTGGCTAAAATCAGTGCATGCACTTACAAGACATACATAAGGTATTTTCCTTCCACTGATTTAACAAAAATTAGACTTCCTTACCAACTCCTAGTGGACCAAAGGAGCCCTGATTTATGATAAAACAGATCTAGTAACATTTTTGGGGGTGTACAGGAACTTTCCAGTTTCAAACCAAAATCCAGCTGAAGGCATGTCTTTGGAAAAAGTCTCTTCTTCTAAAACAATATTGGTTTTATTTGGAACTTATCCCAACATAATTGCACTGATTCTCTGCAGAAACCACCTCTATTCCACACCTTGGAGTTTTTCCTAGCCAGTTAGGTGGGTTATGAATCAAAAGTACTATCACAGCAGTAGTAGAAAGTATAACAAAACACTCATCAGCTTGCAGAATGAATTGTGCAGTCTTTGGGATGTCTGTCCCTGCAGTGACGGTTGATCTACAGGAGGAGAAATTAAACAAATACTACTACCTCCAGCAGTCTCTGTCTGAGCCCACATTAAAAGGTAGGAGTGCTTCAGTCTTTGTTCCCAGGTCTTATCCTGAGTGTCCCCAAATTGCCCAAGTTGCCCCCAAGGGCTCTGTACCCCTGTATTTCTGGGTTTCTTTTCAAATCAAAGGAAGTGAAGAAACCAACACTCTTTACAACTCATCTGCTAATGGGCACAACTTGGGGGCCCACCGCAGAGCATAGCTGCACCACAGATAGCTATGCATATTGTATGACGTGGCCTGAGGTTACTTGCAAGCAATAATGGGGATAGAAAATGGACAATGTTTCTGCAATGAGCTTTTTATGACTGTACAGAACTGTGTTGACTTTGTGGTTGTGCTTGGGTGCAAAAATCTGGCTCATATGGGATCAAAGTCATATAGAGTTATAAAGAAAAGGTAAAAGACTTTTCCCTTGTTTTACCAGCTGCCTGCAGTGCCTGCTGATTCCATGAAAACTGAACTCAAAATGTCACCTTCTTTTTGATTACAAAGCCAAGAATCAAGCTATGCTTAGCAAAATATAAAAATAGAAATCTCTGCAGACAAGATACCATTACCCAATGTCTTGTTAGTAATTCATTTGTTTTACAAGGAATTGCCAAGAACAAGTCACTGTTAATTGTATAGCAAGTTATATTTACTTTTCACATGAATGTCAGATGGAGCTGCATTTTCAAAACCCTTTTTACGAGTAAACCTCAAACTTTCCAGGCTTGTCTAAATAGGGACGTTAGTGTTCAGTGAGGTAGGATGTGATTTTATGGAACACTAGTTATCCCACATTAACTCCCAATGTGAATAGTCCAGCCCTAGAAGTAGGTAGTGTGCCAGAAATTTCTATATTAACTTTACACACAAAAACTTTCCTGTGAAGACAAGGCCTCAGGCACCTTTTATTAAACAAACCCGTTCCATTTTTTTCAGCAAAGCCTTATTTCACTGCAACATTTCTATGTCTGTGTGGTACCCACTCAATTTGCTGGAGCAGTTGCAAAGAAAGCCTTAATGAGTAGGGCAGTGTCTTACTTTTACATCTTGAAGAGCAGCTATTGGGAATGCAACACCCCCAACCCCCAATGGACCCCAGCAACTGGCTCTCAAAATGGTACAGAGAGGGCGGGAGCAGAAAAAGCCTTCCTCAGGGAATTATATGCGCCACCAGAGGTCTTACCTACACCAACTGTGGCAGCCTAGTTAAGCCTCAGAGAGCTCCTACCTTTCCAGGAATGACCAGCTACTTTGATGAAGGAACTAAAGCAGCAAGGATGAGGTGAAAATACCAGGAAGAAATGTTGCACTTACATAATCTCTATTATGTTTCAAATTAACAAATTCTTTCTGTTGCTCAGTAAATTCACTGTAGTTGTGAATATCCCTCATCCTGTTTATCCTCTTTAGAACCTTAGGCATTATAAACGTGCCATTATAAACATACGCCATTTAAAGCAATTATTTTTTTCTTGAAGGAAACAATAGTGAAACGCAGGTGTCGGGTTGCACACAGCCATTGTATGTGTACTGAGCAAGAGAATCAGCATGTAAATGTCTTTTTAAAAGTACCCTGAGTCCTTTGAATTTGAAGGTGTTATTGACATATTAACATAATTAGCTAGTTCAGCTACACTGAACCCCTCCAAAACCTAAAAAAACAAGAGTTTGAGATTAATCTACAGAGTTTATGGTGACAAGCCAGCCTTTTATATATGGATTTTCATAAGTAGATCTCAAAGACCTTTTCAACTTGATCAGTGTCATGCCCTTTTTAGTCAGGGAAACTGAGACTCGGTATTGATATTTTTCTCCAAAAATTGTCCAGCAGCAGAAGTGAAAACTGCATTAGCCTATGTGATATGCTAGTAAACTTGGAAGTCAACAGTTTGTGGCAGAAAACTGCCCACTCAGTCACACCAAGTTGTGGTTAAACTTAGTGGCCGCGTGTAGTCCCCTCAAGGAGCAACTTCATATTTTCAAAGCATTCAAAATTCACTACTAAATTCTCCCTTTTGCAGCCCAGACAAATATTAGTTTTCATATTTTTTACAGAAGGAAGTGGGGTAAAGAAATAAGGATATTTCTCCAAGCTAAAACAAAATTTTCTGGGATTACACTTAAAGAGTCCTGGTTTCCTGGACTGTGCTCAGGCCACTTTCTCACTTCCATTCCTTCAAGTAATACAAATATACGTGCCCATCCGTCTGCTTAGCATATATTTTCTTGGCTTAAAGTCTATGGTGTTAGCATCAGAATTGCTAACCTTTTTTCCCTGTTTTAATTTCAGCATCAAACCACAAGACTTTACAGTAATGCTTCAGGACAGAAGGAGGCCATGCAGTCCACTGCAGTCATTCCCAGTAACACATCACTAATGTTTGCATTGCTTCAAAATGCTTGTCTAACACTTTTTGAATGATCACAGCTGTGGTTGCTGGTGCCATCTCAGATGATCCATTCTCCATGTTAATTACCCCTTTGCATTCTGCTGATTGTCATAGTGCCTGATCTTCTCTTGTTTGACCTTTTGTCTGTCAGCATTAAGACTTCCAAAGTTCTATGTAACTTTGTCATATCTCTTAATTGCCTCCTTTCTTGTGAACATTTGTAGTGCTGTGGTGGGTTGACAATGGCTGGATGCCAGGTGCCAACGAAGCTGCTCTATCACCCCCCATTTCAGCAGGACAAGGGCAGGGGGAGAAAATAAGATGGGAAAAAAATCTTGTGGGGCAAGATAAAGGCACTTTAATACAGCAAAAGCAAAGGCCACACGCAGAAGCAAAGGAAAACAAAAGATTTATTCTCTACTTCCCATCAGCAGGCAATGTCCAGCCACTTCCCAGGAAGAAGGGCTTCAGTACACATAATGGTTGCTCCAAAAGACAAATGTCATAATAACCAATGCCCCCTGCTGCTCCTCCTTTCTCTTATCTTTTATTGCTGAGCAGATGTCATATGCTATGGAATATCCTTTTGGTCAGTTTGGGTCAGCTGTCCTGGTTATGTCCCCTCTTGCCCACCCCCAGCCTACTGGTGAGGGGGGCATTTGGAGAGACAGCCTTGATTCTGTGTAAGCACTGCTCAGCAGTAGCCACATCACTGGTGTGTTATCAACACCTTTCTAGCTACCAATACAAAGCACAACACTAGGCGAGTTGCTATGGGGGAAACTAACTCCATCTCAGCCAGACCCAATACAAATGCACAGAGAAGCATGGAAAGGGATTCTACCTCTGAATGCTGTGCATTAAAGCCTGATTCACTGTACTCGAACTTAGACGGTGGCAGATGGGAAACCGGGTTTCAGATTCTGTACCATGGGTTTTTCCAGAATGCCTAGTAAGAATTTCTATTCTACATTCCTTTGCTTAGGCAAGCAAACATGCTTATCTTTTCCTTGGGTACAAGAAGCCACATATTAAAATTCAGAGGCCAATTTCATACTATATCCCCCACAGACTTCAAAGCAAATTTCTTTTGAGTGTGGCAAGCTGATAGAGCATTTCTTCCTAGCCAGTTGGACCTCAGCAGTGATGCTTTCAATTATAATAATAGCCTAAGTTGAAGGCTCACATCTACATTTCACGTTTCACTTCTAGTTCAGAAAAAGATAGTGGTTATGTTCAACCACATATACATTGTGATTTGAGACCATCTAATGTAACACTCCAGCAGGGGAGCACTGAAGCGATCAGGACAGCAACATTTAACAATTCATGGCAATTTCTCCTTGAAGTCTGGAGTACCAGAGACCCCAAGAATAAAAGCGCTCACAGTGAGATACCTCCAGCAGTACTGTGGAGATGCAACAAGATGATTTGCATTTATGTTTTTAGTATATTTCTTTAATGCCAGTAGTTTGGGAGAACCTGGCTAAATTTAGAAATTTCAGGAACTCGGCAGAGCCCCACATGAAGGTAAATATCAGCCAGTTACTTGCCTCGGGTGAGGCATCTGCTCCTGTTCCCATTGTGTTCCTAGAAATACCATGGAAAAGGCTGGCTGGGGCATCACTGTCTCTCAGAGGCAAAACACCAACGATCACATATTCTATTACATCTTGCCTCTTCTCAAGGCCATGGCTCCTAGAGTCTGGCTCCCAGATACTGTCAGCTCTGAGCCCTATACAGGCACTATCTTCTTTCTGTGAGAGGCAGCAGATATAAATTACAAATGCTTATATCCTGAGAAGTATTTTCTGTTTCACTTCCTGTTCATTTTTCCTAAGAAATTAATATTTACCATTCACTAAATATTAATAGCATAGCTATTACCCAAACTCGTGCTTTGTTTCTGTATTTATTTTTAGAAGAAATAATTTCTGTTGTCCCTGCATACACACTCTCCCAAAATTCTTCTTTTTTCAAACACTTCTCGAATCCTTTCTCCCTAATTTTCAGTATCTTCCTTATCTGTTCTGTTGTTTCAAAATATAAATAGTGCATAAATGTCTCCTTTCTGCTTCATCAGCTTTCCACTGTCTTTTTCCTTATCTGTATCTGGATTTTTTTGCATGGTTCAGAAATCAACTTCAGGCACTGTAGACTATCTTTTACTTTTGATACTTGGTAAAACTTTGGCACTGAGAAAATTAATAAAGGTCAAGGAAAAATAAAATTCACTCAAATGTCTATTTATTGCTGTCCTTCTTGATTCTTGACTCCACTGAACTCTTTCTTCATCTCTCTATGGTCTGAAAAGACACCTCGTGAGCTGACAAAGAAGTACAGAACAGTTAGTCTAGTATTATGTCTCTGTTTTGCAACTTTCAGTACTTTGCTGCGTTTCATAACTATGTTTTCTTGTTCCCTTGTTTGTAATCTATGAATTGCAGAATTCTCTCCCAGTTGTGTTCTAACCACTGAATCGTAGTAAGATGATTTTGCCAGCTTCCATTTCTTTTTCCTGATTAATAGTTTCTTCATCTCCCAGAGGTTTGTGTGGTTTGCAGTACAGTTCTCAGCTGATCTTTTGATCATGGAGTTTTCAAAAATGTTCTCCTTTCATGGTTGAATTCAGCTAGGCTTCTAACATATCTCCCTGGAGCATTTGAAGGCCACGATGAGCATGTTTAGATGATATTTTTGTACTTGCCAAACATGTCTGGATGACATTTACCTCTACAGGGCAGAGGTAAGCAAGCTCTGCCTGTGGTGCTGTCCCTCCCCCTGATCCAAGCCAGCCCATAGTTACACAAAGTCCAACAGGCCAAAAGGCAAGATGCATAAGCTCAAGCTTGGGAGAATTTAGTTACACTCCTATGGCTCCCTTTTGATTCTGTGCATTGGCAGGCATCTCTTTGCCTGTTTACACAATACTATATTAAAAGATTCCTTGTGAACCTGGTCCTTGTTCTGCCTCCGTGCTCAAGGCAGTAGCGGATCTGTGATGCAATATGCCCAACATTACTCATAGTTACCCTGGCAATGCAAGACAGTGATTCCCATAAAAAGTGTGGATGTCCCGCCAGTCCCTCAGGAAATTAGCTTATGATATGCCTCCTATAACATATTCACTTCTCCCTTTCTTTGGAGACTTAGACTCCAAAAACATTTGAATATGCCTAACATGCTGGTTAGCTTCCAGGCAATGTCCAGTTGTTCTCCACAAGTTAGATTTATTATTTTTTTAACAAATTGTAAGTCTCTCAGCTATCTCTGACAAAACAGTATATTGTGGATTCTTGACTTAAGGCTGCAAGTGTCTCCAGAGATGACTTTCCCTGGACTGTATCATGTTCAGACAACCAAAGAGTTAACCGTGGCAAACTGTATCAGCTTTGTCTGATTCCTGTCTTTCTTATAACATCTATTATATCTCTTACATTTTATTCAGCATGGTTGTAGCTATTAATCTCTCTTCTAACTGTAGTGGGGTGTTAAAAATTAGTTCCTCTATACATCTGTCTCCACACTGTGTGCTCTATAGCCATCATTTACCAGTAGGTGTGTCTGAGTGTTACTCATTTCAGTGAAAATGAAAAGCCTTCTTCCACTTGACAGTAGATGTGGATGGGGAATTGTACTCTTCCTTCATTTTTTTTTTTTACTGGTTAAGAGATTTGAGTTGGGTTTGACTTAGCCTGAAACCTCCATGAGAGGTTCCTGTTTCTGTTCTTCTCAGAGAAGCCATTTTACACTGTAACTCAGTACACCACTTGGTCTGCATTCACGCTTTTTTGTAAACTGTATAATTGGAACATCGTTCTCATTGCTGGTCTTTAATGCAGAGCCTGTCTGCACAGCATGCCCTTTGGTTGTTGCATAATG
Source organism: Phalacrocorax aristotelis (assembly GCF_949628215.1). Lineage (NCBI taxonomy): Eukaryota > Metazoa > Chordata > Aves > Suliformes > Phalacrocoracidae > Phalacrocorax > Phalacrocorax aristotelis. The sequence continues at coordinate 208,890,570 of NC_134276.1, read as the reverse complement.
TAACTTTTCCCATCAACTTGTAAGCAGATGAGGAGTCAGAGCTGAATAAAGCTGAGATAAAGGCTGTTATATGTGATATAAATAGATGTGAACCGGCAATTTACTATTGCCCTTTCATTTTTCCATGTTGTTTAGGACTATAGAAGCTGAATCTGGTAGAAACTAATCAGTGTTCACAACTAACAAGTAAGCCTTGAATTTAAGCTTGATAATTTTTGTGGGCGCAAGTGGATGCCTGTGAGTGAGATGAAATTATTTAGTCTAATGGCAGCACAACCTCTGATTTGATGAATTTTAAGACTCAGATTTGTAACTGCTGAAATGCAAAGCAACATATGCTTCACCAATGGATTAATAAACGAAACTAAGACTAAGCCAAAGACCTATATAAAGTACTAACAATATTAATACAAATGTTGTCTGTTATAAATATTATTCAAATGATAAACTGAAACCACTGGTGAAAAATTAAAATGAGATCTGTACCGTTTTAAACTACTCTTAAAATATAACATCCTGTTACTAGATGGTTTACAGACAAATTATTGGACTCAATAGCGGGGAAATTCTTTTGCCTGTGTTATATGGGAGGTCAGGTTTGATGATCGAATGGTCCCTTCTGGCCTTAAAAGCTATGAATCTACTCCTTTTCTACAATGTACACATAAAAGGTCAAATTTCCAAGACTGGAATATTTCGCTGAAGGACCAGAAGCTCTCTAAGATGTCTTTAAAATAATGAAGGGGCTAAAAAGACATAAAATAAGGACAAGAGAAGGAATATAAAATAAACTAAACTAAGGAATTTCTATCTTTCATCCCACGAATGGGAATAAAATGATAAATATCAAAGCATGCCATGTACTTCCAGAAGTACTTATGAGGCAGTGCTTAAATACAACTCCAGCACACAGCTCAAGCTAGTCTGTTTTGCAAGAGATGTTTATGCATAATCTCTCACCTAACCAGAACCTGAAATTCTTTACTCAGGGGAAAAATATTTTGTGAACTGAATGTGTACATGTCACCACGTGTAAATACATAAACATAATTAAAGAGTTGCAGTGAGAAATACCAGGATCAAAATAGCTACTACCTAGTTAACAACATTACCACAGTTGTGGATAAGCATCCACCCTCCCATACCATCCTGCGTGTGAAATATATACAGAACAAAATTTTCATTTTTGGAGTTTATGCTCTAATCTCAATAGGGATTTCAGTGTTTAGAGGAAGTCTCAATGAGGGTCACTCCTAAAAAAGGGGGTAATGCTTTTGAGGCACAGTTTAGATCTTGTTTCTAACTGTGCCTTATTATAAAGACTTTATACACTGAAAATGATGTTCTACTATTTTAACTCTAAGTAGTTATTTGGTGGCCCCCTAAAAAAGAACCCTACTCAACTGCAAACAGCACAAGCCTATACCCTCTTAACAATCAGTACATAATTCCGGGTTCCTCCAAATATTTGCATTTCTCATAGATGACTTATCAAATACAAACAGTAATGAACATTCCATCTCCTCCATCTTGATGAGTTCAGCTTCTTTGTAACATTTACTCCCTTAGAATAAGGGTTTCTAAACTGTAACAGAAAACTGATACAATAAAATAATACATATGTCACACATTCATTCCCTCCATCCATATGATTGTTATTTTGCACCCCATTAACTTCCACCACTGACTGGTTTAATTTCTAACCCGTACAACTATTTTCTGGGAAGCTACCTGTGCCTGCAGATAAGGCAAAAGTAGAAAGACATGATATTTGGAAGAAAAAATGCTGAACTGGAGGGCATGGTAAGAGGTGTTTTATTTAAATGGCAATCTTTCATGTAGCAGCTCTTATCCAAAGAGCCAAGAGCACTTGCATTTTAGAGCCTATACGTTAGATCACTGTATCCGTTATTGAAATTGAGCTACAGCTGGAGACAGAATAGAACAGCCTTGTGAACATACACCAAGATGACACAGAAGGTAGGAGAGTAATGAGGAATCTTCATACCAGTGTAAGAAATACAGATATAGGAGCAATTATTTAAGTGAAATTTAGTCAAGATGCGAGAATTATGGCTCTGTGTCACTCACATCTAGCTTTATTACACTTACACCTTACTCAAAGTATAATATCTCTCAGAATTCTTGTAATAATATGATATTGTATTTCTATTTAGTATAATAAACTTTGTGTTCCTATACATCATTATTATTAATAGCAACTAATTACTGCAAGTAAATTCCCTGATATGATTGGGTAGAGTTTTACTTGCAATGCAATGATTTGTGAAGGTTTTTGCAAGATTAATAGTTTCATTTCTAAATCTAAAACTAGAATTTTTTGTGAACTGCCTATACTCAGAAAGCAGTCAGAAACAATACTGTAAATCTCCTTGTTTTCCAAGGTACCTGAGCTAAATCCATTTAGGTTCATATTATGCAAAGTTTCAAAAAAAAAGAAAAGAAGAATGGAACTCTTATTCTGTTTAAATAGAGTTCTTATTTTAGAACTAGCTGTGATAACATCATAAAATTTCTTGCTGGGTCCCCTTCTGTAAAAACACAAAGCAGGGTTTATACAACTTCTCTTCCCTACACCCCAACCCCCCCAACCCGTACTTAGGAAAGGGAAATTCTTGACAGAAAACCCTCACTAGCAATGACCATCTGTCTTTGTGTTCACTCATAGGTGCTAATTGGCACGGGTGAAAGGAGGTGGCAATAAACACCTAGCCCAGTGTAGCCAGCCTTGTTTGACTGAAAAAGAAAAATCTTTGAACTTTACTGGATCTTCAACAAATAGAGCTTTTCAGGGTAACAAATGCTTAGATTTTTATGAATGTTAGCAACACAGTAGTTGTGTCTATATAGATATGGAAAAACATAACAGACCTCATTAGTCTTATAGCAAAGGAAAAAGAATTTAAGTACTGGTACACTTTCAGAGTTAACATAGCTTTTGTTTTAACACTTTCCACCCCAAAGGAACAGTTTTGGTGCTTGTAGCCTACAAGAATTATTATGTTTTAGAGAACAGAGGCTTTGGTGTACCCTATACCTTTGTACGATGCCCTGATTTCACTGGAAGTTTCTCAAATGTCGTAAGGTTGAAACATGAAAAAGGAAAGTGAAAATCACCATGTGACTCTGTATATGTGTTTTGTATATTAATGTCACCACATGGCAGTCATACTCAGCGTATGCGCTCAATAGCATCTTTCTTTCCCCAGATCTGAAATCAGTACCACTGGATTCAATAAGCTAACTCAGGGCATGGAGAAACTAGAAGAATCAAATCCATCTGATATCTTTAAAAGTATCTTTAAATATTTTCTTTTTGCCTAACTTGAAAGCTAATCTGAGACTTTTTAGATATGAGCTTTAAAACATACATTTTAATAGCCTCCAAACAAATCTCTTCTGTAAGAGTAATAGGTTGTGCTGAAAAATAACAGTATAATCTTTTGAAACTGTAAGATAACAGAACTATATTCCAACAATATTTAGTACTGCTAAATACTAAAGCTAATAAAAATATTTTTTAACTTAACAACAAAAAGAAATATTGACTCATTTTGAGTGCTGATTGACTGTGATTTTTAAGTTATTGTTCTTGAACTTATCGGTGTTCAACAGGACCTTGGGATTTCAAATTAGAAGCAAATTTTACATGTAAAACCAGAGATGAGACAAAATTAATCTCTAGTTTCTGTTTACAGCAATGCTGTAACTACTCCTCTGCTTCTGCTAAATCCATTCCTGCCTTATGCTTATCTTTCTCCATATGAGTTCAAGCCATAAATAAATTAATAGATGTAAATTCAAAATTTGTGACATTTTCCTTCTTTCAGTTCTTTTGCAAATTTCAGTCATTACAGGGACAGTATTTCACTAAATATCTATAGATCACATAGAGTAAGAAGGACTACATCTTGGCTGGTAATTCTGGTTGCTGCTGAGTTCAAGAAAAGAGCCTATATCGCTCATTTTGTATGCCATTATGGATCTGATCCCAAACACCTAAAATTCTCAGCTACATCTTCATTCTAGAAGATTAGAGAAAGAAAATCAATTTCTAAATGTATATATTTGCAAAGTGACACTTGCTAGTAAAGTTGTCAGAATCTTATTATGTTTCTTCAGTCGGAAGGTTTATAAAAGCTGCTTCATCCATATTAAATTCTAAAGTGAAGTAGATTTATGTGGGAGAGAACTTCTTCTCAGTTTAACATCAGTACAGTACCCCAAAGGATCACAGTTCATGTCTAATTGAGCTTTTGCAGCACAGTCACAATCACCTACATGAGGAGATAAAAAAGATGCCATAGCTCTAAAAGAGAAAATACTTTATTCTGTTCTGCTTATTCCTTCCCTCTTGCTTTTTACTCCTTCCCCTTCCACACCCTTTACAGCAATAACACACTGCATTTTAAACATTCCCACAACAGATAAGCATAGACATATTTTCCTAGTGATGACCTTGTTTATCAATACTTGAAAAACTTAAAATTATGTCTGGCCTTAGTTTTACAATAAAAATGAGGATGGTTTTTGCAATTCCTGTTGAACTCTTCCTATAAAAAAGGCTCAGTTCTGGCAGTTGGGAAGAGCACTATGACACTGATTATTTGGGTAGTTACCATTATGGCTGTCATATAAAATTTAAAGTATTCTGTAGCTGAGTCTATGGACTTCTCCAGCTTAAAATACAAAAATCAGCTTCAACTCTTCAGTCCATAATACCCTCTTGTTTTCTGTGGAATGGAAAAAGAATGAGGATCCCTACCACCCACTTTCTAGTAGCCTACTTCAGATAGTCCTGTTACAAAAAAAAATCCAAGACAACTTTTTTAGTAATACAAGCTTACCAAGAACAAGCAGGGTTATTGGAGGAGCCTCAGCCTATTTTCTTTCCCTCTTGCACAAATCAGTAGGAGTATCTTATGATAATGTGAAATATATATTATGCACTATCAAAATATGGTATAATGCCTTTCATTGGATTAATGGAAACAGGGGGCTCAGCCTACCTCTGTCAAAAGTGTTGCTTTCAGTCTCAGTATAACAATTTCTCTCGGCCTTCTCACCTGTTCCAAATTCCCTGCAGAAATGTGATCATATCTAAAGCTGTCACATGGAAATGATGGCTGTGCATTTTAGGTAGGAAAAGTTTTGCAAGCCCACTTATTACAGTATAGAAAAGTTGGTGTTATGTGTTTTGCCCAAAAGGCCTTGCATTTAATATCTGAAATCACTTATCATATTTAACTGAAATACAAGAAAATACCACATTTGTTATTTCTCCTCATGTATTCTTTCATCGTCTTTGAATGAATGCATTGAATCAATCCAATTGTTAGAGGGTGATTGAGGTAGAAGTTCAATCAAATAGTTCTTGAGGTAGGAACAATTGGGGATTAACACTGACAAGTAGGAATCAGTGCCCAAAACCAGGAACAGAGTCCAGATTAAGTAGGAAAAAAGGGCACAGTTTTCTCTCTGATGCAATGTAGCATTTCCTTCCCAGATCCGTTCCTTTTTTTTGTTTTATAATAATTAAAAGTGAATAAAAATTAATAGGTCTCATTATATAATATTTATGCATCTTGGCCCTCAACTTCCTTTCACTCTTTTTTTTTCATTGAAAGATTATACTGGGACACAGTTAATATCTTCACATACCAAGAGCTTTAGCTAGGGACTAGCTAATTTTATCAGTCAAGAACAACTTGAGTTAATTCAGTTAGTAAATCAGCGTTGTAATTCTAAGCTGGTAGTCTTAGACCAAACATTTACTTTCTTAAATATTGAGTAAAATGTTTTTAATTGCCTAACAGCACAAGTAACCTTGACTATGATTATCACACTTATATGTCAACATTTTACCAACTAATTTGGCCCTAGTTTGTGAGCTAATGATAGCATATAAAGATTTTACGTAATGTTTTTAGTGGAGAACTTACTTGGGACAAAACCAAATCGTCTAAGTAAGAGAAGGTGGCGGCTACATGGCACTCCACAGAGTGTTGCTGTAATGCTTTCCTACTGAAACCTTTTTTCGTGTCAAAAGTAATCTTACTGATGCTGAACAGGGACACTGGGGAGCCTTCCGTGGAGAATGGTTATACACTAGTTTGATGGGAGTTAGAGAAAATTGCAAGTGTCACAAAAGATTTTTATTTCTAGATTTTGAGGAAGCTTTTAGAGAAAAAAACTCAAGAGTACTACAGCTGCCTGAGAAAGGAAATTAAAAAAAATCTGAAATACCAATGTATGTACAAGAGGAAAAAATCTGGCTTTCAACTGCCACAATACTGGTAACTTTGTGATGGATATTCAGTATGCATAGTCCTAAAAATAAATCAATGCACATTTCAAATGCTGTCTTTTTGGATACACATCATTGTACATTTTTCTGGTTTTAGGTCCTGATAGTGAATCTTGTGTTCTGATTTTACAATTATAATGTGATTCATAGCTTTAAAGTCATTAGGATTAATGTCAGTACAACCAGTTAAGATCCATATTCTGAATAAAATAAAAATGAAATATGAAAGAAGTTTTGTCTGGAGTAGAGATGTGCCTTGAGTATGTAATAATTTTTTTTCTATTTTCCATCTGACTTGCAGTCTATTATTACATGTTGCTGGTAGCAACCTTAAAGCCAAAGCATGGCTTTGTATTCCACAATCCCTTTGGAAGTTAAGCTCCTCAAAAGGATGGCTGACTGTTACATAAATCAGATTTTACATAAATCAGTCTTAATAAAAGAACCATTATAACTGCACTCTGTTTGGGTATGCTATCCATTAAGCAACAAACAGCTTTTCCAGCCACATGTAAAGAAGTGCCAGCCTGTCCTCAGTGCCGCCACAACTGTTTCTAAGGGATCTAATAGTTATAATGTATGATGCTTGCCAAGTGTACCCAAATCTCCTGGGAAGTAGGTATAGCAGTGAAAGAATAAGTCAGCTAAGCCAGTCAACTGTCTGCAAACATCAGCAATGTTGCACTGGAATACTACTGTTAGACCCAGCAGAGCCTTAGCTGAAATCATTTGTGGTGATACAAGAAAAAAAAAAGTAGTTTTAAATATTGATTTATATTTCATGGGTATCATCAAAAGGACTTAACATCATGGAAAATATCTGGAGAATACAAGGCTTGATATTAAGCTCTATGTATAAAGCTTTGCTTCCAGCTTGGTAAGTATTGACATGTTCCGAGATGAGAACAAACATATGGTATATCAGACCCTGTTACAGGTCTCTGATGAGAATGTTGTTCATAAATACCTTAAGTGTCATTAACTCATACAGTCTGAACTCCTGCATAATACAGTGTATATATATAATTCAGGTATAATGCAATATAAAAAATAATCTTATTTTTCATGTATGGAAGCTAAAAACTCCACGCGACCAAAGCATAGCTTCCAAAATGCACTTAGTTTTCCTATGCAGATTTAGAAGTGGGGAATCCAAGTCCTCCTAATCTCTAACATGGCTGTGTTAACAAAGAATAGGGACCTTAGTTTTATTTAAATTTTTCTGTCAAATTTGTTGTCATGGATTCTCATCGTGCCTTTCACCACAAGATTAAAGTATCCTTAAATTTTTTGTTCTCAATTTACAAAGGCTTAATAACAGCACTGGAAATCCTATTGATAAACAGACATAATTTATGTGAATGTGCCTTTTTGTCTTGTTTTCACTCATTGCTTATGATGGTATTAAAGAAATACGCAATCCTTACTGACAACTTACCTTTGGAAATATCACTGCAGACATTGGAAGTCTCTCTCCTCACATTAAGAGAACCTGATCCAACTTTCATAGTATAATTTGAAGAATTGAAGGAATCACACAGCCAGTGGGACTCTTTTCAGGATCTGTGTTTTCCAACATAAAATGTGTGCAATCATTGAATACCATTTCAGGCTGCCTTTATTTGGATTTTCTTAAAAACAGATTAATTACTTTAATTAGACTGAGGGTCACCTGTGTCCAGGAATAGTCTCAGGGAAATAAATGGGTCTACTTGTGAACTAAGGAACTAATTTAGGTCAGGGTGAGGTAACATAGCTTGATACTTCGCCAATTTTAGCAGGTAATATATTTTTGATTATTTTTGTGGAAAGTTAAAAATTTCCCTCTATCTTCACTCAAAGATTGTGCAGTCTTAAAAAAGACTGATCAACAGATGAAAGCTCTGCCTAAGAATGTGAACTCATGGTCAAGTAAAATCATGCATTTAATAAAAAAAAAAATGCAAAGGTCTTTCTGGTCAGCAATTGAGTCTGCTTTTCTTTTCTGCTCTCTGAGCCAAATCTTTCCTGATCTTGACAGAATAAGGAAATATCACTGCTTTTGAGCTACCAGAGAATGCACTATAAAGCAAAAACAATTTTAATCTTCTGGATATAAGAACAAGATGATCAGTTTCTGACTGACTTTTCCTCCTTGATATGAGAATATAGATTTCAAGAATCTTTTTATTCTGGTTGGTAATTCTCATCAAGCAAGGAGCCAGGAATATAATCCTGTGAAAAGTTACTCTGCTCTTTTCATTAGTTGCCTTGTATCTTTCTCTGAATTATCTGGTTCCCACCACTGTAGAGGAAAAAATTCCAGACTTGACAAGTGTAATTCACTGTAATAGTTGTTGTATTTTAGGAAGCATATTAGTCATTGACAGAAAATAAAACTGTTCATTATCTTGCACAGGCATGCTCTTACATTCTCTAGGAAGTATTTATTCCTATGTAAATTGAGGATGTTACCCTTATTTTATCAGAAACTTTCTATAACCAGGTGGACCAGAATCACACCATTGTATACTTAAAGGGCACCAATGTGATTCTGTCTTTGTCTAACTCTTTCCTTAATAGTTTGCTTCTTACTTCTGCACCTGAAAAAAATGACCAGGCTTTCCTGAAGACCCAAGCAACCCAGCCATACTCTGAACATATTTTATTTCACAATGAATAATTTAAAAACTGAATTTTTATTTTCTAAAAGTCTAACAAGTGTCATTGTAATACAGGTCCTATTACTCACCAGTTTCATCCACTATACTATTCACTATGCTAACTCTGCACAAACTCTTCTTTCTTCTGTGCACCTATAATGTCTATGCAAAGAAATTAGACTGTTGGGTTGGGCTGCTGCTTCTAAGTCAATAAATGTTTATTGACTAAGGTGGGGAGAAATATCTTGACAAATCAAGACTCCACTGTCTCTAAATGCCGAGTAGTTACAGCTGCAAACACACGTGCTTCCTCGTGCTGCCCTTCCTCACCTGTTTATCAATTTTGTGAAGTATCTGGGGGGGCTTGTTGAGAAGGTTTGGGGAGGAATCCCTATTTCAGAGGACACACCCTCTCTGTTGGCAAGAACTACATGAAACCATCCTTCTTTTATGTTGTTGATTAAATTGCCAGCCCAAGCAGAGAGAGGGAAGGCAGCAGGATATTGCTGTTAGTATTTTATACAGGATAAAAAGCAAAGAAACCATCAAAGTGATATTAAATGACACTGATGAAGCAGAATTGAGAAACAGAAACTATTATGTCACTGAATAAATAGCACTGTGCCATTTATAAAAAAAACAAGGATAAAATATTCCATATAACTCTAAATATATTTTTAAAAATTTATTCCATTCGCCTAATAAAATGTTGGACTCTAACTTCACATAATTGTCAAGAATTAACACATGTAGACCAAAAATCTGGAGTCCATCTAGGCTAAAAGACATAGTCCAGAAAGATAGAAATGAAACTAAGCATCCTGCTTTTAAGGATCTTCAACATGAAAGTTGAGAAATCTTGACTGACCATGTGGAAATTTTCTGCCTGCTTGGAAACTTGCATTTTCAACTTTCTAAGTATGGAAATTATCAGAAATAAAAGAAAGCTATATATATTTTTTTTTACTGTAAGCAACACTGGTCCATAACCAAGAAAAATCAATTTTTGAACAGTTTTCATAGTTTGTTTTTCAGACTTTTCCTCTCATTAACGTCATATTTTGTTCCAAGGTAGAAGGGTATCTTCTCTGGCACACTATAAGAAAAGAAAATGTACAGCACTATTACTGAACCACATTTGCCACACTTCCAGCTGTGCATTACAGAGTGAGTGAAAAGGCGACAGCAAGTTTGCCAAGTGGAGTTCTTGCTAGCTGGAGCTCCACAAGGCACTGTGATATCACACTACCTCCACGGCAAAGGGGCTCTCAAAAGCCCTCCCAAGTCAGCCAATGGGTCTGGCAGGTGGGTGGCTGTCCATAGAAAAAAGCCCAGCACAAGATAATTTGGAAAAATTAGTCCCCAAGTGCTTGATTACTCTCTTTATATAAAAGGTCTTTTCCTTGTTGCAGTTTCCTGTACAAAAACATATATGATATACCTTAAGAAAATTTTAAATATGTTGTTACTTGAGATGCATACTTTTTTATTTGTTTATTATTTTTCTTCTTATTTTAAAATATAATTGAAAAGCACCATGGTCTATCTATGCAACCTGGAAAAAGTAGTTTTCACATCTGCAGAGGGAAAAATAGATTGTGAAAAAAACTTTTTACTTATTTTAAAATTACAAATAGGGCCTTTGAAACTGAAATTTCATCTGCAAGTCTGTAAAATTTGATGGGATTTTTGGGCGATGGGAGTGTATTCTGTCTCCTCAGTGTTTAAATGCTTTCCAATTACTATCAATGTCTAACTAAAGTTGAATAGAAATTTTATAAAATCAGATTTTTTTTAAATGAAAAAAATCATTTATATTTATCATTAGTTTTTTACCTATCTATCTAACATCAAGCACAGTTACTATTCCATGGAGTCTGCAGCTAAAAGACTTGTGTAAAGCCCAGACACAAGTGATTGCATGACTAAAGACTTATGTGAGCAATGTTAAAAAATGTGTGCAATATTAAAGATGCTAATGAATCTACTCATCTGGTTTATAACTTCTTATGTGATAATTTTAGATTTGAATCTTCAGTGTTGAATACTGAAGATTGGCTTTGAATGAAGTCGTCTTGTAGAAAAAAGTAAATAGCAATATGAGGGAATCATTAAGAAAAATTAAAACATATGGTGATATAATTTATTGCAAATATGAGTAACTCTTAGCTAAAGAGTGAGAGTTTCCAATTTTGGAAAGTGAATTCTGTGACAAATCAAAAGCAGTCATGTCATGTCAGCAGTAAAAAGTTGTATTAATTAGACTTTAGTATTTAGCTACTTTCATTTTTTTTTTCCTCTGTATTTACCAGAAAATGTTTTGGTTTTCTATAGAAATCAATAAAAAAAGCCCACACAAGTTCTGTGCTGTGTTAAGTGTATTATTATTACAATTATTATTCTGGTATACCTACAGAATTTTAAACACTGGAGCATCCTTGTACTAAGGGTCAAAATTTAATAAAAAAATAAATGTCAAAGACAAATTTATCACATGATGTGTAAAGGACTGCAAGTGTAAAGGAGTACAGGTTTGTCTCAGAAATATATCTTCCTTGGTTTATAACAGATGCTGGGAGAAGAAGAAGTAACACAATTTTATTTCAATAGGTTTGATATCTTGGGTGTTCTGGAGATAATTGCAACAGAAAATAATTAAAAATAGCTTCTGTCTGCTTATATGTTGGCATTTGAGGTTGAGGCCTATAGTACTAGCCTACACTCAGGTGTATCATAAAAAATATTCTGTCAAACGGTTGAAAAAACAGAGGAAGAAAGGAGAAAAAAATGACCTCTTCAGGTCATTCAGATTCTCATAGGAAGCCAGTGAAGCAGAACCACATCACATTGACTTGTTGGACCGTGCCACAATTTGTCACTCCATTCTAGTGCAACCTTCATCAGTTTTGTACCATTATAAAAGCAGAAATCAATGTGAAAGAAAAAGTCCTTCAGTTGAACAGGACTGACATATAGTTCTATAGAGATTTCTCCTGTAACATTTTCTTTTAAAGGAAAACCGGCATTCCTTCTTACTGAATATGATGTTAGTTTTACCACCTCTAGCAAAAATAACACATTGTAATTTTATGGTCCACTTACAGTGCTACCACACTTTCTATGCTTTTGTGCAGTATGAGCGTGATTTCTGCTTTGATAATGAATAACATCTGCCTCCCTTACATGACAAGCGATGTTTCTTAAACCCAAGTTGTTTAATTTCCACAAGTTTTGCATAAGACTTCTAGGAAAACTTTTTAAATGTTTAGGTTTGTGCAGCTTTCTAAAGGGCTTTGAGCTTCTGGGAAAGCAGATTATTTTAGCTTTTGAATCTGAAAGAACACAGCTGATTTAAAATTCAACTTGTTTCTGTTGTGGCTGCCTAAGTAAGGAATATATAAATAAGAATCAGTCTTACAGTATGATGTGTAAAGGATTTTGATGTTAAAAATGTGTACACTTTAATAAGATGATTGTCCATCCAAAAGGTATTTGTATTCCAGACTTGATATCTTTAGACTCTATAAGTATTCAAAGAAATACCTTTGCTGTATACTTTTGACATGGAAAGTAATATCTCTGGTTTTTTATAGGGAATCTTAGACATGAAGAAATGAAGTGACCTGAACAAATATCACAAAAGCAGAGTCAGGAATTGAATCTGGACCTCCTGAATGCTAAAGCTGTGTTTTTATTTGCTGAATTAACTCTTTGGAAAGAAATGCAGTGTTGCTGTTCAGCATCTTTCATTTGGCATTCCTGCAGTTGTTCTTTAGGCTCCCAATAAAGCAGTCATGGTTTAGAAAGCAGAAAAAAGCTGCATATTCATTTCAGCAATTGTGAAGGGAAGCAGGTGGCTAGCTGTTATTCAAGTAAATTCCATTTTTCTGGACCTTGAAACTAACTTTTATAACCAGCTGATGAAACAAGAAAAAAGATGTGCATGATTCATGGTGCTATGTAATGGCTGTCAATTAGAAGAAACAGGCTTGTAATTAGGAATCACATTTTCTGTTGAAAAATGCAACATATATTGTCAGTGTTTTTGGGAGACTGACTGCATTCTTGATAAACCTGTGCAATTCAGGTAGATCTTAGCTCAGCTAAATTTAGCTGTTTAAATATGTATAGACATCTAAACTGTGCTAAAGAGCACAGACATCTAAACATCCTCTACAGCCAATAAAGAGGTACACCTGCAGTATAGCCTAAAATAGGTTTCTGAGACTTAACACTAGTATTTGACTAATATTAAGGTGAAAAGAACGCTGTGCTTAGTGTTCATGCAAGGTGTATTTAAGCTTTGTGACTAAGACATTAGTTACATCCCAAGAACTCCAGGGTGGAGAGGAAGTCACAGGAGAAAGAAATGTCTAATTACTGGGTGGAAGAAAGTGGTAAAAAAATGAAAAGGACAGAGAGATCTAAGACATACCTGGTTTTGTATGTATTATCTTTAAGAGGCAGCTATTTTAGAGTTGCATCCCAGGAGAAAAAGACTGCTAAGCAGTTATACTTATCCTCTAGGAATTATGTTGATGTTGTTCTGTTTATCTATCATTTAGGTGTGCTCTTTTCTTCATTTGATGAAAATTTTGGTTATTAAACAAGGTTTGTTAAATCATTTTTTGTTGAGTTAGAAAATTAGTTCATTGACCAGCAGAAGTGTTTGTATAATTTTCCCTGGTTTCTGGATGGAGGCAGTGTTTTTGTAGTGGCCCTTACAAAATTTAAACCCAGCTTTTACTGCCAGTCAGATTTTGGCAGGAGGAAACATGGTACCAATATCTCACTATCACCACAAAAAAGATACAAAATAATAAGCCTGTTCTCCAAAACAGAAACAAACTTAACAAATAAAATCCCTTTCATTTTTTTCTTTTAATTTGATGATTATTTAACTGTAGAAATTGTCCATATGAAGGAGCTTTATAGAAAGGGAAGAAAATGGTGCAGGAGGTCTGAAGGAGACTGATATGCATGCCTAAAAGCAAGCTATCTGCAATAAAAAGAAATAATTCTTAATTAGTCCAAACACTTCACTTTTTTTTTATTATGTTTCTATGTTGAGGTAATTTAATCCAAAATATTAAATGAGGGTTGGAATCACATTTCACTATTTGGTGTTAATAAAAATATTATCTTTAATAGAAGGAGCTCAGACACAAACGTTGTATATTATTTATAAGGTGGTAACAAGTGAGGAATTTCAACCTGAAAAAGGGTTGCATTTTCAGGCATTTTGGTCAATGCAGCATCACAAATGCTGCTATGAACCTTTACAGTAGACTAAAGACCAGGAAATTGAAATGAGATTTTTGCTACCAAAGGGTCAATTAAGTCTGGAGAGCTGCAGAAACTCCACAGGGGTGAAGGGCAGCCTGGGTTAAGGAGAAGATCCAAATTAAAACCAGCTCTCAAAACTGTTATGGATTATTATTTTTTAGTCTTCCTGCTTTGTGTTCTCTATGTTCTAACCAACACAGAGTGAAATTACAAATTTATGAAGAATACAGTTCCAAAATTAATACAGTCTACAGAATAAAATTCCTGATTTGAATTCACAACTTGCAGAGTACCAAGCATTTTCGGGATTTGTTCCAAGCCAAATCCAGTCTGGAACATTAGTGGCTACAACAGGCTCATTTCTAGTTTTATTATCCAGTGGTCAGTGTGAAATATTTGGGCTAAGTCCCATTTTCAGCTAGGTTTAATACACTAAAATGACATGTGACATCTCGTGGTAGCCTCAGCAAAAAAGCACAAAGATAGATTTGATTTTATAAAATCATGTGGTTCTTATGAACACAACTGATGGTGCGTTTTCTCCCTCATCAGTACTGCGGTACACATGAGCACCAAAAAGTACACTGTCTCTTTGTGTGGTGTTGCTTCTAAAGTGAAATGAAGATACTTAGGCCCAAAAGCTGACAAAGCAACTCCTTTTTGATGGCTTCTCCCACTGCTGTGGCTGCAGAGGTAAAGTTGAAGTGGTCTGTAGATATGAACCATTTGTGCCCATCCTTTCCATAGCCATAGTCATTGGGACCTTCCTGCTATGGCAGTTTCTATGTTCTTTCTATCTCCTTTGAAAACTCCTCTTGTAGTTTTGCCTTCACTTTACTCGCATCCTATCCTAAAAACACAGTTACCTGAAGTGACATTTCTTAATTTCACTACGCATCTATCTTTATCTTTTTGCATTGGCTCCTCTTTGACATATACCTTGCAAAGTTTTTGGTACCAAGGCTCTCTCTTTCCCTCCTTTGTCTACAGGAATGTAGATTAATTTCTGGGGAATTCTGTTTGTATTTCTGTTTCTTTCAAACAGAACAGCACTCTTTAGAAGCATTAATTTCCCACAAAAATGTCTGAGAAATGTGATGCTGGTGAATAATTGTTCAGTGAAAGTCTAGAATCACCAAATGCAGAAAACATAGTTGGTTAATATATTTCCCAGATCATAGGTTTTGGGGGTCCAGGTTGTGGGTTTTCTATAGAAATTATAAGAGAAAAATCATAAGATGTTGAGAACATTAAAATCTGGAGGAAAATATTTAAAGAAATCTTTATCATAAAACAAATTCCTGAGAATATCTGTGAAAAGAAGTAGTTCAATGACACAGGCTTAGAATTAAGTCTTTCCAAAAGTTAAGTGCCAGTGAAAGACGTGTGAGTATACGATTTTATTTTTAGGGAGATAATTTAAAGATATTTTAAAAACAGGATATTAGCTGTGGAAAATTACTACCCCTTGAACTGAAATAAATAAAAAATGACCTTCAGTACAAAATAATTCCTCCCATCTTACAGCTATTTAAACAGTTAAGTCAATTGGTCATCTGTTGGATGTTCAGCCCACAGAGAAATAAGCTCCCAGCTATGGCTGATCAAGATTTATGTACTTATAAATATATACTTTTAGTTGGCAGGCTTTCTTGATCAAGCACACCCCTTTTCTAGAAGAAAATGGCACATTTCCATAAAAGTGACAAGTAATAGTAATCTTTCTCAGACAGGCTTCCATTCTGCTGTTTTAGTCTGATGATCCGAACATGGGAACTGAGTGCCAGATCTGCTGAGGTCCTGTGAATAGTGCTATGTGAATAATTGTATTTCAGTACTTTAACAGTGAAAAGGAGGTTTCAAGTTGAATAGAATGTGAAATTCTTTTTCTCTTTCTAAAAAAAAAAAAGTGTTTCTGCTGAATGAAGGATTACATATATAATAAACCTCAGATGAAAGGTCCAAGTAGATCTATGTCAGAGAACCCTCTTGGTTGAGGTGGGCATACAAAAATACTGGACCACGGGTTAACTTTATGCACTGCCTCATTCAAAAAAGAAAAAAAAAGGACTTTAGATTAATGGATTTAACTTGAATTGTGACATATCTTAAAATTGGATCTCTCACATCTTGACATCTAATTACTGGTCTATTGGATAAACATAGGTAAGATGCACACTCTTGTTTTAACAGTTTTATAAGCCTAATCACTTCCTTGCTATTTCCATGTAAAGTAATTGTATCTGAAATTATTCAATCAATTCAATGTGAATTTGTCAGCAGCCAGGAGACAACAGTCGTTTTGATCAGTTCGTATACCATTAACAAAACCTGACATCTATGCTATATGAGCACCAGGAGTTTAATTTTGGATTAGTTCTAGTCTGATTCCCTGGACCTGTGCCCAGTAACAGTAGGAGCATGTTGGGTGCAATCCTGGAATGTATCTTGCAGTTTAGTTTCATCAGAAAGGAATCCAGTTTGCCTCTTCTCCCACTGCTCTGCAATGCGAACCAAGGCGTGGCATGTGAATCAGAAAATCCACTCCATAGTCCCGATCAGAGCAAAAATGTTCACGCAAGCAGATGCACCCTTAGTCTACTGTCTTGTTTCTTCCCAGATAAAGTATTAATGCAGTCAAAACAGGGTAGAAGTTCTGCAGGTTGTACTGTTTTCTTCCTTTTCTTCAATAACAAATAATTTATGACACTTTTCTTTGGATTAATAACAATCACTTTAATGTAGGCTTCAGGTGAATCTTCTCAAACTCAAGCATCCTTTGACCTTCAGACCGGTAATGGCCTATGGTGATAGTTGATTATGGCACTAAGTATGAAATAAGGGGACCAAATGAAGTCCCAAACATTTCAAAGAGGAAATCAGTAACTGCAATTACAAATAGGTTGTTTTGCTTCCATTGACACAGTGAGAAAAGGGCCGAAAAGAACATTGAATAAGACATATTCAAGAAACTTTGTAAGTGGTACAGAGAAACTGAAGAATAGCTAGAGCTGTGCAAAGACAGAAGTGACTAACCTAGCCTCCTGAACAATATTTATTTCCAGCAAAGTGAAATGACTGATAGGCTCTGATTAGAACTTCTTCTCACAAAATAGTATCTGGCTGTTAAAATCTTGCACAGCATAAACAGGTATAGGCAATTGGCTACAAGTGTGTCCTGCAAGAGGCAATTGACAATCCACCCTCATTCCATGTAGAAGCAGCTCAGCCTAAGATACAAGCAAAGATGTATAGGAGAGGTGTCAGTGGCAAGGAAAAAGGGAGTTCTTACTCTGCGCTGGGAGCACTGAGTGCAGCGGAAGGCTGCTGCAGCAGGGAAGGCATGTATGGGGAGGAGGCAAAGGCTCCTCTTCCACAGATGAAAAAGGAGAACAAAGAGAAAGGTCCCTGCCCTCAACCACCTCTCTAAAATCTCTTGGAGTCCATCTCAGTCCCTTTTCATCAAGCCAACTCAGGACTAATTAATATTTCATTTGCTCCCTGACTTTTTCGGACTGTTCCAGCCAGGTCTCTCCAGTCCAGGAGGCGGTTCACTGCAGGGGTACCTCTTGGCAGGAGGCACAAAAAGGCTGCACCAATCTTCGTCCTTCACAGTCCCTCAACACTATCTCTGTAAGATTTGCATCCTCAGAAAAGCTCACAAGCCTTCATAACTCACCCGATGGCATGCAATCACAGAACCTTAAATTTGTTTCATAAAAATGCCAAACTAGTGAAGTGCAACACAACCCCCAAGGTATCGTTAGACAGTTTGAAACTAATAAAACACACAGGGTGATAATCGCACCTCAGGAACTCAGGATCACAGGGAAAACTTTGGTCTACGCATTATTTAAGTGGATGCGGCCCATCTGCATTATAGTGCATTTACCCTAAGCAGTGAGGACACAGGTCAGTTTGTGCCACTCTTGTAGCCACAAAGCATTCCCCAATTGTCGTAGCATTGGAGAGGTACCTTCCAATCCCATTTCCACCCGTGGCCCCCTTTGCCTGCCCTCATTTCTCTGGAAACATCTCTGCCCAACTTATCCCATAAAACCTCAGTTTTCCACCACCTCAGAACTGATTTTTTACACAGTACAGATGCAAAAGATGTGATCTCTCTCTGAAATCAGTTTCACAGAAATTATAATCTGTTTGGGGGGAATTTCTGAAATGGGAAAAACAAGTCTAAAATTAAGCAACAGTTTGTCTTTCTCTAATACTGTTACTTGGAAGAAATTTTTTTTGTTTTATTTCCTATTTTTCTATTACTAAAATATTCAGGACTTTGAACCCTGACTCAGCAAATCGCTTCACCATGTGCTTAACTTAAAGCACATGAATGCCACTGTTGAAATCAGCGGGACTGTTTGTAGTCTGAATTATTGCCTTGTATTACTGGAACTGACGAAGTGTATTTTATTTATTGTGTTTTCAGTTCTCACAAATAGTACTGTGACTAACTTGATATAACCCCAAAAATTCAGCTTGGTGAATTTAATGCCTAAAATAGAATTTTTTTGAATTAATGTTTTTAGCATATTCACATTTCTCACCAATAGAGTTATAATTGCAGGATATTTGGTGTTCCTAGCTGTCCCTATTAATAGAAATTGAATCAAGTCATTTTGCACAACTAGAAAATGAGGCCATCCTGTTTCTAACCTTTTTGATGATGCAATCATTTGGCTCTGAAACCTTAGGAAAATATAACTGAAGGAATAAGAGCTACACAGACTGCAGAAGTGATACACAGGAACCAAATGAGAGGGTTCTGTATTTTACAGACCACTTTTGTATTCCAGCTAATATTTTAATTATTGTAATTTTTAAAACTTTATCATAGTAACTGCTATGGTAATTATGCTGAGCATCAATGAGCACAGCAACACCAGACTCTATAACTTGCAGTATTGTAAATCAGGGCTTCCCCCAGGCAGCCATAATTTGTATGTTCCTCTGGCTTTGCCTACTTTAACTTTTCTATTTTAGGGAATACACATGTGCTTTGTGTTAGAGCAGGGAAGTCATAGCAGACTAAACTACAGTCTATGGTGACTTTCTGTTTTGGGTCATGGCCTCCTTTGGTGTTGGAGGAAGATGGTCACTTATATAAAAACAAATTATGATTCAGAGAATCCCTACAGAGAGATTAACCAGAGAAGTGTGGTTTTCACTGTGCCCTGACCAAGTATACAAAGTCCCTATATAAATAGTCTTGTACCGGTCTAAATAATCAGCTCTCTAATCCTTGCCTTGCCCATTACATACAAAGTGGGTTTGTTAATTCAAAATAGACATGGTCCTGGGCCACAACATTTATAAGATCATAGAATTTAGGAATGGAAAACAACTGATACATCATCCGGTACACATCCCCAGCAGGGCAGGGTAGCCTCGTTAAAAATGACACAAATAACATGGCTTTAACCACATCCCAAGCCAGTCAGTCCGCTGCCTAATTCATCCTGCTGCCGTGACTCTTTCCTTGATTTTTCCTGATACCGTGTTTCATAGCTCCAGCCTCTCACTTTGAATTCAGCTCAGCTATGGTTAATCTTCCTTGCCTGAGGTCAGCTTTCCACATTCATACATACAATTGTTTGCCTATCTCATTGTAGCTTCTATCTCATTGCTGTTCTTTTGAATTGGGGAAATCTGTGTATATGAAATTTCTGTATCAACCGACTCAGCCTTAGGATTTGACTTTTGATGTTTTTCTCAATCTGGCAATACTACTGCACTTTTGCTACACAGCTGTAGAGCTGGATTTCTGAGTAGTTATTCTAATGACTGTAACCATTGATTTTGTTACTCGAACGATGTCAAAGGACTATGAAGATGGCAGCATCTTAGCAGATGAGGGTAATATTTGTCCACCCTTAACAATGTCATAAAGGATCTTAACAGGCAGACAACAGACTTCCCTGAGATAAAATGTAAAATAGACTGACACTCCTCTCGGATTTCCTCAAGGTTGTAATTTAAAGGATTAACTTAATGATGTTTGATACCCTGTCCAGAGACTTCTTAAAAGCTGATGTTGTTGGCTCTTCGGTAAAGAAAATGTATTAAAGCCGCTGGTTTGGTTTGTGAGGGTTTTTTCCCTTTTTTTTTTTTTTCTTTAACTGCTGGTGGTTCAAATAAATATCTGTCTAGACAGATGTGAAAAGTGAAATCCAATGATAATTACTTTCTTCATGATAATAATAAAGCAGATGACAAAAGGAAGTGTTTATGGTGTAAGGAACACCCAAGTTCCGAGTGCAAAGCCAGATCTTTTTGTTTCAACTACTACAGAGCAAAGGGCAGTAAGTCAATCAGGCAAGAAGGTCTCTTACATAGAGATATTGGCTATGTGTGCCTATGTGTGTGCGCGTGTGGTAAAGCAGTTAGAAACGTAGCAATGGAATTTTTTTTTCCCTTTGAAAGTGATAATCTGGTTAACGTTGGGATTTCTAAAGACCTTAAAAGAAATAGATTGTTCAGATCCCACCTCACTGGGCTCCTTATTCCTTTGAAATGTTTTGTACAGAATTCGAAAGGTTAGAGCTCTCCTGTGCTTCCCAAAGCTGCCATGGCTACAGTGGGATCAGCTACTGCCCACCAGGAATTGGTGCAAAATACTGGTGATTTGTGCGCTTCAGTACTCAGCATCGCAGTACCTAAATGTTAGCTGCCGGATGACCACAAAGGGATACAAAGTAGGATATATACCTATGAGCATCTTTAAACCGAGGAGAGAATTCGTGTTTTAACCATTGTGACACAGAAACATATCAACTAAGCTTCTTTCTGTATGGCAGTTGAATACAGACAGCTCGCTTCAAAGCATGCTCCATATTAAATGCCTGAAAGTGTGTCTTTAGATTTCCTTCACCTTTTCTTCAGGTTTTGGACCCACATTGCTGTCACAAGAAATTTAATTCATTCTTGAAATCAGATTACACCCCACTGATTCAAATCATAGAACAGAGCAGTTCTTGCTCTCTGCTTTTGGGATCTGTCATGGTGTATGTCTTCCACTAATAGGTGTAAGTAAAAATACAACGTGTAGCCCAGGACTTATGTCCAGACTGATGATGTCATCACCTTGTTCAAGTAGGAATGTGGAATCCATTAGCGGGCAATAAAACTGGAACTGATTTTCAAATATTTTGCATCAAAATGCATTTGCAGCTTTAAAACCTGCAACTGATTTGTGGTCAAAATGGTTTATTTTTTACAAATGCTTTCCATTTCACCTTGAAGATGATAATTGCATTAGAAGATGGCTGTAGGCTTCAGACAGAAAATCTGTAGAAAATATATCTTCATGTGTCTGATCAAGGAAAATAAGGTTTTATTTACAGCTGTCTGACAATGGCCAAACCACGTCACTCTTCCACAGAGAAATTAATAGCTAAGAAATGAGGCAACTAAATGGTACCGTTAGGGCATAAAATATCATTCTTATGCAACTAGTGTTTTGTTTGTTGTTTTGTTTCTTTTTTAAGTAGTGAAGAATCAAGAAACAATCAACTGAAAGAAAAATCATTTAAAAGGAGAACTACACAGTATTCACATTGTTCATTTGGGGTAAAAAGGGACATCATTAACTTTTAATAAAATATATTCCTCATTCTGAGTTAATAGCAAATGTCTGATAGCTGTAATTACTTAATATTAGACTTCTGACCATTACATTTTTATTTCCTGCTTAGTGATCAGTTGAAAATATGACATGCCATATTTCATCTTGATCTTCAGCAAACAGCTGTTTCTTCTTTTTTCTTTTGAGAGACTTCAGCAATTACTTAGTAGCAAAAATATCATCAAAAATACATTCCCCTAGAGAAATCAGTAATTTAATTTTCATCCATAACTAACCGTACAGATTGCTGTGACCCATGTACTAATCGTAAGTCAGGCACATGGAGTTGATTTCAGGAATAAGATATGCTGATATGCCATTTCATGAGTGCAGCCTATAAAGAAAACCCTCAAGAGGTCTGCATTTGAAGAAAGAAACATTTATTCCACCTGTTGTTTTTTTTTGTAGGTTAACCAAGGTATGCCATCTATGTCCCAAGTAGTATTGACATTCACCTGTAATTAGTCATAGAAATAACATTACTGCAAATAATAATGTTTCAAGGACAATATCTTTCAATATTTACCTGTCAAAACCCAGTCTTTCTGGAATTAGGAGGAATGTAATTTAATTAACAATACTTTTTTTCCTCCAGAGCATTAATTTACCATGTAATTTTGTGGCTAGCTTGAAGTACAGGCTCATGTTCAGTCAAACACTTTTGCTTAATTAATATTGTCTAAATTTGATCTTGGATCAAAGAGAGAATGCACTGTGTATAAAACAAGAGAAATAACACTTCCCTGTCCTGGAGACATTACATATAAACACATATACTTTCACACAGTGTTAGGATCCAACTGTTGCAGACAAAGGCAAAGGCCGTTTCCAACCTGAAATTTCCATGTGAGGACAAAGTTTTATTATTATTTCCTGTTATTTCCTTGTATCAAACAGGATCTGGCAACATTCTTCTATCAGTTAGCATATGCTCCCTAGGGTCAGTGGGGTCATCCAAGTAGTGGTTCTGCTCCTTTCATTGAGAGATCCCAGAAGGTATTATTGATTACTCACCTGTTGGATCAGATTTTTCGTGTTCTTGTTGTGTCTTGTCTGTGCTCTTACTTAATGTCTCCACAGAATTTTTTGTGGGCTGACTGGGAGTTATGAGGCTCCAGTACCAGCACCGTGCTGATGACAAGTTTTGTGTTGCCATTTCTTCCAGCACTGCTGACGCAAGACAGCCAGTTACCAGTTTGTAATGGAGAATGGAGCAGACACGAATTCCCACCTCAAAGGCAGAGATAAGGCAGAGATAATAATTACATGATATCTAGATCTTTCCTTAATCTCCTACATCTGTTGTAACGATTTCTGTATGATAGAACTTGAAAACTGACATGTCAATAAGAACTGCAATGCCCAGTGGATAAGTAGTGACATAAAAAAGTTTTACAGATTAAATAATGTAAAAGAAGTTCATTAAGTGACTTTTCAAGCTTTGACTATTAAATAAATGAAGATATGATTACCTGTGCAGTACAGCTACCACAGGTTACAGTACTAATGCAGATACAGGCATCATTAACTTCAGTGAAGGCCACAGAGCTCTTCTTGGGGTTGCACACCTTCCTTAGATCTGCAAGCACAATCCAATAAAGAAAGAGAGAATCCTGCCATGGTTCAGTGTATCATCGTCAGAAGGACGAGGCAGTCTTATAACTTTTAAACCTGGTTTTATTTTATGGTTATGGTAATTATTGGACCACCCCAGCTTTAGAATTTCTAAACACTTCATTTTGCTTTATAGTTATAATGATTAGAATTTGTTACTGGTGTTGGTAGCTGCAGATCTACTTATTTATATTGTGCTCCTGTGTTTACATTTCACTTTATCAGTTAAACTTAAACCAGTTCTCACAATTTGTCAGAAGTATTTTCTGTTAGAGAGTTTAGATTTACAGGCTGAATGACTTCATTAGAATTGCTCTGGAGCTGCAGCAGCTGCAGCAAATCAAAATATGGTTTGATTCACAATTTTGTAATTCACAATTAAATTGTAGTTCTTTTAATGGACTTCTTTACTGTACATAAAGAATGCAGATGTACACAATAACCTTATTTTTTTCCTTTTCTATTAAGAAAACCTGTCATCTTCTTTAGGACAGTGTAATTATAGGGATTCTACCCCAGTGATTAAATGCAGAGTTTCCATTTGAATTTTCAAATACTCTTTACTTACAGGTTGTCAGGCATGATTTTTTATTTCTCTGTCAGCATTTACTTAACTGGATAGTTTAGTACTGAAACAAAAGCAGGTTTAACAAAGATCTGTTGTATTTGCCTTATTAACAGAAAATAAGCAGCAAACCCACCTTGTTTACTCTTCAGAGACCCACCACTGTACTACATGCAGGCTCCATAGTCATGGAGCACCTGTGTTTGTACTCATCTAAGGCTGAATCCTAATATTTGAACATCTTTGTTGCCATCCTTCTATCTACTGTTTAAAATCCTTTAGGAAGAAGTCTCTCAGAAACCTCCCCCTCCAGGCAAGACAGTATGCCTATTTAATTGAAAAGATGCTGAGGCAAAGAGCTTGACTGCCTTGCCTGAGGTCACAGGTTTCTCTTGACTGGAAATTGTGTGCACCTTTCCACTACTTCCTTTCCATCAAAACTTGTTGTCTAAGGGTGTAAGGCTTGCAATCCTTATATAGCAATTTGAGAATAATAAAGTGAGGATTCACCCTGTGAGAACATTTACTTCTCTTAGGAAAAAGATCTGTCTCCTGCAAATACTGATACATGAATTTTCCCTTTCTCTTCTATTCTGTTAGGTCTTTTTCCAGTGCAGTCATTTTTCCCCATGCTCAGCAGCCTTTCCCAGCTTTCCCATGCCGGCAGCTCTTGCTGACAGGCAAAGCCTTAACATCGAGCAGCAGCTCCAGCTTCTGCTTCTGCGCCTTTGCTCTGTGGCCCTTCCCTCACCAGGCAGGGGAAGGAGCCTGAGGCACCCGCACGGCCCACCCTGCTTGAGAATCAGATTTCAGACAAAAAAGCTTTGTCCTTGAGCACAAATATGAAAATCAGCTTGTTCAGGTATTTCTGACTCTACTGGAGCTCCAGCCCTGGGTCACGTTGTGTTTGTAGGGAGCCAAGGAGCTGTGTAATGGCTGGGGATGTGTGGGGTTAGAAATGCGTGTGAGTGCATGTAAGCTCATGTTGGTGGGGAATTGCCCTTATTTGTATGTATGTCTTGTTTGAATAGACCTGTTGCACCCTAGGTCTTATCTAAATACAAATTTAGACCTATAGTTTCCAGCAGCCTCCTTGTCCCTTCCACCCCCCAGTTCTCTTTCCCCATCTGGAAATGAAACCAGAACTTTAAAGCTGGGGAAATTGTTCTGAACTTGATACACTAATTTTCTGATACCACCTCAGGATACCTGAAGTTTAACTATTCAGTCTGTTGAGCTTCTACAATCTTAGCTGCAACCTGGGAAAATTAATAACACCCTACTACCTCTTGGAGAGGAGTTCTAGAGAAAGGCAAGATTTGGGGCTTTGGACTAATATTTGCTTTATTCACTAAATATGGTTTTAGTTTCCATACTGTGAGCTCGCATTTGGATTTTTGTGTCCTTTTTGAAAATACATACATTAAATTAAAAGGAGTGTTAAGTTTTCCATATCAGGATCCTTCAAAGGATTTTGTACTATCTCAGAATCAGAAATGTTTACATTTTGCAGACTTACATTGAGAAAGAATGAGTCCTTGAGAATTCTATTAATTGAATTTTATGGTCTTTTAGGAAAAAAATGCAAATATTTCAATAAGAACTCACCGAATCACATCCAAAGACAAACGAAAATTTTCTGAGAGTCTTCACTAAGCTGAACAGGCTGAACAGCTGATCATGCACATTTACAGCTGATTTTAATGGCCAAACAGAGAATGTTTGTGTGCCTCAGTACTACAGAAAGGTGCCAGTAATAGGAATCCCACCAGGTAGATGATAAACTCACCCATGTGGAGGTCAGCACTTGGAGGCAGAGCCTACATTGCCTTCTCCACTGACAATGTCTCAAGTACACATGCTGAGCTATTGCCAGGCAGCCAGCACAGCAGCATAAAATTCAGTGCAACCTGCAGTGGTGTGCAAGAAACGGAGCAAATATCTGTGTGATTTAGCTCTTGCTCCTGTGGTTTAACTGCTGTTGGCACAGTTTCCAGCTGATTTAAAGCAAGCCCAGGTATGTGTACGTGACCTGCTGTTGGAGAACTAACAGGTAGACATGACCTCCTCCCCGCTCCTGATTATACAGCCTCCAGGAGTCCTTAGGCACTCTCATGATTTACTTCTGTCTTTTCACCAAAGTTGCATTTATTTTTTGTCCTAGTAGTTCACATTTTTTGTTCTTGAACAGATCTGTCTTCGCCCATCCATGTATCCTGCTATTACAGTTATTAGCATTTCACTATATTATTGTACAGGGTTCTTTTCAGTTTGCTGGCATAGAGAAATTTCTTAATAAATCTTTCTTTCCAGGTATCATTATCTTTTGTTGGCTACCAAATTTGTTTGAGTGCATTATTGTCAAATGCATATATTAGTTTTCATTTTCCTTCCTTAGTGATTCTTTTTCTGTATAAAACAATGAGAAGTATAAAGACTTAACATGACTTTAATGCTTCATCCCCATTAAAAGAATTGCAATTGTTAATGACTAAAATGCCCCTCACAAAATTCTAAATTAATCTATGCATGAGATCTTAATTACAAAGAACTTCATTCCTTAATTAATGTACTCCAGACATAGATCTATACTCTTGATTTATAAAAAATTAGTTCTTGAAACGGGTATATTTTTAAGTCACAAATAACATAAAAAATAGATGAATTTTTCTGGTATTTGTTAGTTGCAACATAAGAGGTAGCTGCTTGACACTTGTAAATCTGATGCTGTTTATCATGTTACCACAGCTTTCTGCTCAGCCTTTTTTTTTTTTTTTTTAATACTGCCCAATCCTACAAGCATTTAGTCAGGTAAGTAATTTTACTGACATGTATAGATGACCTAAGATTCCAGACTTTCAGACATATAAGATGTAACGGGAAGAAGCCACATCAGACTGAAAAAAAAAAAGGATCATGAAAGCTAAACCTTTTCCTTTAAAGTAAGAAAGGATATACAACCGGAATCTTTTTATTCTGATCCACTTAGTAGCATGCTGTTTAATGACTCTAAGTGATAATGTAGTTAAATAGTTAATTCAAGGGTTAATCCTCATCTAAAACTGAGCTGGGAACAAAGGCTGAAATGACTTTTTGGAAGGGAGGCATGGGAGGAATTCTGACCCTTCTCCTGGCACTTTACAACGCGAAACCGCGAAGCAATTGAGGAATCAGTGCACGGCACGTGGATTAAAATGCTTCCTAGAAGCAGCTAGTACTGTACATTGCCTCAACCCTCCCTGAACTTTCTCAGTAAATACAGCAGCCTGACAGCCTGGCTTTCCCGCTGGGTGGATCCTGCAACTCCAGGAGGGAATGGCACTTCTTGTTTTTAATTAGCAAAGGTGAAAGGTGAATTAAAACTAGCTGTTTGGCAAGTCAGAGCAAGGGGCTGAGTTCTGAAGAGCACCAAGGAGGAGGGTGCTTTTTTTTTCTTCCCTCCCTCCCTCCCTCTCTGAATGAATTGCCTTGCAGGAGGGACTGAAAATACAGCTTCTTCCTGAATCCACTGGCAGAGTTACTAAAGAGAGCTCAAGACACAACACTGCAGAGTAACGCCTTGGAATGTCCTCGCACTTTATAAACAATTGTCCTAGGGAGGGAATATTTTTACATGACATTTGCACAGCTTGTCAAATGGCTAGCTAAGGCTGTGTGCTTCTCTGATGAACGTTGAATTTCCCATAGAGATACCCCACAAACTGACCAAAGAGAGAAATCTAACTGCACTGGGAAAGTAGAAGTGGAAATTGGAGCCTTACAAAAACCCCACCAAAACAACAAACAAACAGCAGCAGTTAAGTGAAGAACGCAAGAATTTGATCTTGGGCAGGATGGCATCTGCCCAGGACCTTTTAATCCTGGCACTATATGGCTTGTTACTAGAGTTACCGACTGGATGTCATGCAACAGATACGAGGCAGCCAAGGTTACGTCTGTCACATAAAGGTAGGTCAGTGTGTCAGGTTTTTAAAGACTTTACGCTAATGCAAGTTCATTGACTGCTCTGAAAGTATTGCATTTGGGTTAAATTATGGTCCTTTTAAAGAGTAAAATATTCCTGTTCAGAAATCTTGTGAATAGTTTCCTTGTACTAAACTCCATCCATAATTAAGCTTACTGAATTCAGGGAGATTTAAAGCACTTACAGTGATGATTTTAGGCTACTGAAATATTCTTCTACCTGAAAGTGTGTTAGATTTGCTTGTCATTCTGTTTTAACCTCCATGCTGTATGAAGGATGCCTGGTCTCTAATAAGAGGGAAAGCAATGGAGAAGATAACCTGAAATTATTGCTGAATAAATATACTCTTATGCATCAAGTAACTCTTAAATAATTAAATGTCTGTTTCACTTTTAGAATTCTATCTCTCTACAAATATAGCTAAAGCAAAAAGACTGAATTCCTGTGCAACCATATGATTCATTCTCTAAACTAGCAAGTGTCATCACACTATAATTAAAATGACTAACTGCCAGTGTAAGTCTGCTTGCAGTTTAACTGAGCTACCCAAAGAAGAAAAAAAAATGTTATTTTTTCTGATATATGTATGTAGAGTACTTACAACTTTTTTTTTTTGTTTTAAATTATTTAAGTTTCAGTTTACCTGAAGCCTGAACCATTCGTCCTTAGCTCCTTCAGAGTACCTCCTTTTGCAGTTCCTGATTGCATGTGATTTAAACTCTTCCCCACGATTTGGTTTTAATCCTGTTTATATATAAAAATACCTGTGCACAACCATGATATTTCAGTCCTCTGCAACAGTACATACATTTGTAGATTATGTACTTAGAAATATAAGACAGGCAGATACTGCGGTAGGAGTGAAAAAATGTAACTGTGCAGGATAAATTGATGATTGGCCATGCAGTAATGTTTTGATATTATCTCTTATGCAAAGATGAAAAGAAAATGCCTTTTTGCTGACATAGTTGGGAATGAACAAATGTTAATTTACTCAAGAACATTTCTGTGGTTATGAAAGTGATAACTAAGCTGCATCAGCGTGAAGTGTGTTAGAATACCTATTTTAAGTATGGCTAAGATTTAAGAACTAGCATCAGCTACAGCTCCATGTGTAGACAGCTTTAGTCTAAACAGGGTTTAATTGTGTTTTATATAGCAAGCTAAATTACCAATTATAAAGAAAGGAGAAGCTGAATAGGATAATTGGTCAGAATGTCTTGCTAGGAAGCTATAAGAAATGGGGTTTGCTTTTATAGGGCAATGAAACACATTTTAAAGAAACAAAGATTTGTCATGGAAAGCTGTCTTGTAAGTAAACAATTAATTGCTCTCAATGAAATAAATTATATGACCCCTTTTAATATGTAAACCACTTTTTCAGAGTACAGTAGGAATGAGTGACAAATGCTGATTATATAACCCTTTCACACCTCTTACTGTTGAAAATGGGCATTTGAACACTGATTTATTTCTAGGTGTACTTACTAAGCCTATCATTATTATTGATATTTGTTTGCTTGTGATGGCGTAAGGGAGATGAGGAAACCACAGTAAATGAGACAAATATAGCTACTGTTATTTTGTTTCAGGACTCTGGCTTAGCTGCCAGTTTTGGCAAGCTCCCCACTATGGTGCTGCAACTATTAACTGCTTCTGTGCTCACTTGTAGGAGTAATTGGTTTTCCGCTGGTTGGAATCAGTGTACATTTCACTGCATACTACTTCCATTTTCAGCAGGGAGCCAGTAATTTGGCCATAACACATCATAACTCTGATATTTTCAAGGAGATTTTAAAACATCCATTTCCCACAGAGGGCCAAAGCTCCCCTGCCTGATATCAGTTCACTCAAATCCAATGACGCAGAAAGATCTGTCCCAAGTAAACTCTCCACCATGAACGCACACATCACCATCTTATATTTCACCTTGTACAATTCCCTGTCGCATTTTTCACACTTATGAAATGTGACTGATTTTACAGGCTGTGGTGCAGTCAGTGAGTGCACAACCACAGATCCCAAACCAAAGGTTAGAAATGGCATACCTGCCTGCACCCTGGGAACAGCTATTGCAACTCTCCCAACCAAAAGAATGTAGCAACCAACCATGAAGACAATGAGCAAATGTTGTTGCTGAATTCACTAATCAAACAGGAACAGCAGGAGGGTCCCTCATCTTAATTGCTTTGACTCCAGAGAGAGGCTGCTGTGGGTACCAGCCAGGCACAGGGTAGTTACGAAGAGCCAACTGTGCACCCTCTCTACAGAGCTGCTCCTGCCTGTCCTGTGAGTTGCTGTGTTGGTACAAAGGATGCCCATATGTGCAAATTTTCTGTGTGCAGTAGCTGTAAATTCACTTACAAATTTCCCTGCGAAGACCCTGAAACATGAAAGTAAGCATGCCTGCTCACTGCCTCCCTTTGGATGGGTGGATGCTATGGTGGTTAATCTCCATTCAGGCCGTTGCAAGATAGGCTAGTGCTGACTGGTAAGTTAAAAACCTCTATGACTAATATGATGAGGTTATTTTGTTATGGGATAAGTATTTACAACTAACTAGTTATTCTTATTTTAAAGAGTCAGGAGAAGACAAATTAGAAAAGGAGACTCTCTGATCTTTGTAAATTCACAAATTCTCCCTCTTTTTTTTTCTTTAGAAGTGGTGCTCAGTGAAAGTGCAGTGAACTGACAGTGAATGAGAACTTTTTGCTCTCAGAGCAACCCAGGCTTCACCTGCAGTGCACACATGTCTCCAACGCCACTGCAACAAGATCAGGTCCTAACCCTTGTGCAGAGGGGTCACCTGATGGATAGGAATACCATAATCCCCTTGCCAATTAAGGGATATATTTTGCAACCCGTTTGACTCTGTGCTCATTTACTCAGCTTCAGTGGGGGTTAATGAAAGTCCTGCATTCTTGAACTACTGTTAAACCTGTCAAATTAATGCCAACTATAATGGTGATTTTTGGTAAGGTAGAGGATGGTCTTTGTTCACAGTAGACTCAAACATGAGAATTGTGCCATTCTTTTATATAGGGTTAGAATTAATCCTCCAACCACATAACAGTCATTTTATGGTTCTAACTTCACCTCTAGTAAGTGGAACTATATTTATATCCAGGCTTGAAGGTGTTGTCCTCAGACTGTCAGCTTTTGTCCATCAGAAAATTTACACTGCAATTAGCACCACTTGTGATATTAGTGGTATGGTTGCGCTAAAGGTCAGTGTTCGATGATGACCAGCAACGGTCTTGCTTGGGGTAATAATGTACTCCAATAGCTTCGTGTTGATTTGTAGAGAAAAAAATATATTATCACTCGTTCAGTATTACAAAGAAATAAAGTTTCTACATTATAAAGTTACAGGTTGACAACTGCATTTAAGAATCATTAGCTCATTTTACATACAGTGCAGGCTCTGACTAATGAGGTGTTAATGGAAGCCAAGTTTCAGCCCCTATTCTTTATAGGCTGCTGGTTAAATTCTTTCCCAGTATCCCACAGTTGGAGTTCTCGCAATGGGAAATATATAATTAAGGTGAAATCAGCACACACTGCATGTTAAAAAGAAACTATTTACATTACAGATTGAAATGGACTGGGTTTCCAGAGGACAGGAGGGATATATTTATATAAGCCTAACAGAGCTACACTAGAAGCATGTAAGCCTGAAGAGACCATGAAGGATGTAATTGTATAATTCAAGCGTTATGCAGGGTTTGCAGTGTATTTCTATCTGGTGGTTTTTTTTCCCTAGTTTGTGAATATGGTAAAGAACAAAGGTAACATAGTATGAAAATGAGATGTTGAGCCCTTACAGCGGTCTATGCTATTTTGTTGCTGCAATGGGATCTGGTATAGTTGGTTATATGCAGAGATTTGCAGATCTCCAGGGTTCTCTTTTCTGTTTTACCCATTTACATTGGTCTTGAGTGACTTGAGGGATCTTGGCATCACCTGATCTCAGGTTGTGTAGTGGTGCTTTGGATGCTGTTCTTATTTGGAAAAGGTATGGTAAAGTAGCAGTTGTGCCTGCCTTATCCATCCAAATATCTCCCTTTTACCTGCTGTGGGAACTGCTTGTTACTTTCTGTACTACAGTCAAGCTGCAGCAGGCAGAAGGAGCAGGCCAAATTTAGAAGGAAATAATCTGGATTAGAAAATTTATTCTCTAATCATAAATATTTCAAACAATAGCAGCAGACAACTAGGGAAGGGAGAGCTGAAATGTTGCAGAAGGAAGTGACGCTCTCCATGTCCATATGCAGATTTTAGTAAGTAGAATGTGTAATGCAAAACATTTAATGTATAAGAATTCAGGTTTGTTAAGGCTGGCTAATCATCTCTGAGGGCTGCTGACGTCTGTTAAAGCAGAAAAAATGTTTCATTGCCTTTTGCAGAAGCCAGGCTTTCAGCACACCTACTGAACTTTCTTGATAATTGTAATTCAGAATTCATTTTAATTCATACTAAACGTTCATCATGCTTATCTATGAAATCTTACTATGTCTGTTCTCTAGCTAGGTGGCAGCAAAATTTACTCAGGGACTAATGACTAAATTGAATAACAAAAATATAGGGAATTTTTATACAGACATTTCTGAATTCTGAACTGGGTAGATATATTTAATGCAAGTATAGTATCTTCAATTAGTAATCACCTGGCCACATAAATCATGGTTAATTAATGACTAGCCACATAACCCATAACTGTCTCATGACTGATTCAATTTCATGCACAAAAATGTTTTCTATTTTTAACAGCTTTCAATGTAATAAAATTTTGGATTTGAATGACTAGGAAAGGATAGTTTTCCTACCAAGGCAAATTCAAATTTAAGAAAGATGTTAATTAATGCTAGATATAAAACACCTTGATTTAGCTTGTGGTCTATGCTTACATATAGTCCAGAGAAGTCACAGAATCACAGGTTGGAAGAGACCTCAGGGATCATCTAGTCCAACCTATATGTATGTATGTATCTATAAAATATGTGCATATATATAACAGATTGAAGTCTGGATTTTTCTTACAGTGAATTAAAGAGCAGTATAATGCCAAGGGTTTAGGAACTAAAGACCTGTATTATTCTATATTATGGCTCCAGGTCTAAATGTGTTTGGGTATAAGGGCTGATAACCAGAATTATGTGTGTGTGAAAAAACATGTAAGGCCATACAGAACTCAATGTCAGCTTAGAAATGTCTTCAGGAAAGATACACAGATACCTCTGGGCCACCTGTGGGGTAGACAGGAGACCTTTTGCATCCCTTCTCCCACTGGACAGACAACTGACTCTTTACCAACAATTAGGACAACCTTTAGGTTTATTATTCATCCATATCACAAGAGGTGACTGGCAGCAAGTTCAGGAGTGTTTCCCAGTAATCCTAGAGGGACTCGCTCACCAGGACAGGAATTTTTTGGCAGAGAATCCATGCTAGTTCTTTTCAAAACTGCATTTTGTTGACAAAGGCTTCTGTAAGTATTGCTGTAGCAGAACTCTGAAGCAATAAGCACCACCACCGAGGATGCAAGAAGCAGACTGTTTGCTGCGTAACATCAATCACTTTCCTGCTTTTGCTTTAAAGAACTAAGTACCATCTGAAGGTGCAAGACCAGAATATCCTGCATGTTGCTGCTTCTATGCCACTACCGCCCTGCTTTCAAAGTGATAACACCATCTGCTATTTTAAACTTTTCATCAGATCTTGTACTCATCATTATTTCACTGAAAGCAAGTGTTATATTTTTCTTAAATGAAAACAGGATTAATGCTGTTTGTATGATTTACAGGATGCTGTGCAAGGGTGAGCATCTGTTTCAGGCCTTTCGAGAAACTTTTGGTCAATAAATATTCTAAAATTGTGCAAAGGGAATAGTAAATATTAAAACTGCCATCCTGGTTTTCTTCATGTAACCAGGCAAATATGATGAAGTTATAGCATGCAGACAGCATTAATGAGAAAAATCTTCATTTCTTAAAGAAATTCATAGCCTGCAGGGATAAAGATAATAATCTCTGTTTTACAGAAAAAAGCTCTCTTAAATTGAATATACTATAAAATGTTTTGTGTTGGTTAGTTAATGTTTGGCATTAAAATAACCAGTTAAGGATTCATGACTAAACATGAAAGAAAATGTTAAAAGAGAAAAAGAACGAAAATATTGCATTATAAAAAATCTGTAGTGTAGTTCAGTTATAATTCCAAACTCCTGTAAAGAAAGGATATAAATAACTTTGAAAAAAACAGTATTTGAGAAGTTTTTAAAATAAACGCCATCTTTAAAGTGATGAAAAATGTAAATTGCCATCGCCAAGATTCAGTCTCAGGAACTGAATGAGTTTACCACATACATTAAAACAAATAAACCCATCATGATTCTCTCAGAGCATAGTTTCAAAATCAAGTGTTACCAACCTATTGTTTCCCTGCTTTTATCATCTCACATTGGCAAATTCCTTTTTCCCTTTATCTTATTTCTCCTGATCACCCCCAGGCTACAAGGCCGTGTTTTGGAATAGAGATTTCACCTTGTTAATGAATTCAATTGAAGGCTGACTTCACTGTGTTTCTTCTCTAAGCATCTTCTGTTAGTTTTGATGAAGCTATAAATTGATATGCTTTCACTTATGCTGTATCCCGTTGGCAAACTGTTTTAGAGCAGTCTAAAGACCTTTTTTTTCCCTTTTAAAACAGTGTAAAGCAGGAATGTATCATGTATTCAGTTTTTTCTTACCCTGTGATGATTTTCATGCCTATAAAAGTCACCCAAGCAAAAGTGTTTTAAGTTAGGTGGTTGTTTATTATTATTATCAATAATAATATATTTTTAAGAAACAATATTACAAACACAAGGAAGGGTTTCTTTGTTTTTCCTCAGGGTTTCTCTGTGACATTTCTTGATGCTAGACCTTTTCAGAGGATTTGTAAATTGCAGCACTTTACCATCAGGCGCCTGGATACACTCTTTAGCTGCAATGCTCTAGGTGAATAGATCATCTTAGTGATGAATCTTTGTTTCTCTTCTAGTCTACTCTCGTTCTTATTTTACCTGTAATTTCCAGGATCTCTGGAATATAATGGCATGTCAAAGATGTCTTTTACTTTTTCGGTGCAAGTATGTACAGGAGGTCTGTAACCACAAAGATGTCAACAAAGAGATGCCTGCCAAACATCCTGGCCCTGGCATGACACACAGACTGTGTGTGTAGCCAATAGCTGCAAAACTTGGATCACTCATGTAGCTGAAAAATAATTTTTATGGAATAAAAGTTGAACCTCATCTTTAAATTACTTTTTATTAGTCTCAGGTGAAAACAGATAATTGATAATTGTTTATGTCATGTCTTTCTACCCTGTCTCAATATAGTACTTTGTATGCTTTATTACCTCTTTGGTCAATCAGAATCTGCTCAAGTCTTGCTAAAAGTCAATGAGAGTCTTTCAGTTTCATATAATGACCTAAGATCTGTCCTTGAATGCAGTGCAGTGTTTCAGACTGAAACTTCATTTGCCTGGTGGAAGTGCCGTCCGTTTGCCTCATGCACTTCACAGAACAAAATCAATGAAGTTTACCAGGAAACAGCAATATTCTCTGCTGTGTTGTCTCTTTGCCTTCCATAGGGAAATTTGGTGCCATAACACTTTCTGTAACTCACATGCCTGTTACTGGTTGGTTCCTGGTACTTAGATCTCCAGTATCAAGGAACGGATTAAAAACTGATTTTTCAATGCTTCTGCAGGTTAAAAAGTCAACACAGAGGAAACCCTGTAACAGTCTAATGGCAAAGACTAATTTGCCATAGGCACGCAGCATCTAGCTTCTAAAATTGCGTTGCTGTTCTTAGTTGAATTTGCTTGATACGAGCTTTCATATCAGAAACCTAGTTGTGAAGGATAT
Organism: Phalacrocorax aristotelis; assembly: GCF_949628215.1. Classification (NCBI taxonomy): domain Eukaryota; kingdom Metazoa; phylum Chordata; class Aves; order Suliformes; family Phalacrocoracidae; genus Phalacrocorax; species Phalacrocorax aristotelis. Next base: position 208,854,623 of record NC_134276.1, on the reverse strand, counting down.
CTTTCCAGTCAAAGAAGGTTGTATGGCAGATGTGATTTCTGTGCTTTGTGTGATCTGTTACAATATCTTCCAAAGGATCACTATGAATATTAAATGTCAAAATACAGAAGAAATAAAAACCCAAAAATTTCATTCATGAAAAAAAACCAGGAAAACCAAACTCAACCAAACAAAGCCTGTTAGCCAAAATGAGGAGGAAGAAAAAATATATCACTGATGACTTCTCATATCCCTTTGGCATGAACAGAGGATGTTCATTATTTATACAAAATTGTTGACAGGCAATATATAGCCCTTTTCAGACTGTGATTTGGCAGCAACAGCTAAGAAAAAAAAGACATTTATGATCCTTGTAAAATCATGTTGCTAAAATTTCTACTTCATCAATACTGGAGAATTTCAGGTTTTAGGAAATTTGCTCATTCAGTGCAGCCTGTAATGTTTATTCTGTTTCCATTTCTTTAAATCCCCCAAAATATATTTACATACACATTTTAAAGGTTCTCTCTAGTATGACGATGGGTTTTTTTTTGCAAACTATTTGCAAAATAATTCCCTAAATCAAGGAATCGGTGCTTGGAAGACAGGCATTCAGTGAAAGAAGACTTCACTTCTCTTAACATCCTTAATGTATCTATGCTTTACTTCTTCTGTGTTTATTTTTATCTAAAGGATTCCTGACTTCATACTGTGAAGCAATTGAAGCTTCTGTGGGGAGTCAAACAATGGGCTTTTTACTGTTGCTAAGTTTGCCTTATAGGCTTTGTCTTACAACACATTTGTTTAATAGGCCTAGTAAAATGGTGAATGCAGCTGTAAATATATCTTTTATTTGCTGATGTGCAATAAACATCACAGGGATGTTGGCCTTTTCTTATTCTGATCTTTCTGACTCTGGTGAAAGGAAATTGTACAAAATGAATGAAAAGTGCCTTAAACTGATTGCAGAAAACAACAGTCCCCAAATACCTAAGGGTCAGTACCTTGTTTCTCTTTTAACAGATGGTTTCTCCCAGCAGTGTTACTAAAACTTAATAATAGTAAAATAATAGGTTGCTTGATGTGAGGGAATTATTGCAGATAGCACTATTCACTGGGGTCATCACTGAAGGTCATTTTTCAGCCAGAAAGCTAAAGGTTAGCAAGTGTTGCTCAATTCCATGAGCTCCTGCAACTCCTTATTTATGATTAAGCTAAGTGCTTTCCCGTGGGTGTGTGGTAAAAGCCAAGAGTAAAGGAAAGTAAACCAATTCCTTTAGGTACTAAATATTTCATCTCAGTTGATTGAGAATGCTATGATGCAAAGCTTGAAAATATGTGTTGTCTGGGAGCCCAGAAAGACGTAAGCTGGCTTAGAGATCTTTTTCTTATTAATGTTGTTACTGAAAAAATGTCTTGTCTTTATGTGCCTGTGTTTACATGCAGTAAGTCATTCTTTTTTCATCTCTGCTTATCTTAGGCATGGCCATGTCCTTCTGCATATTTTCGGGTTACACAAGCATCTGGGATAGTAGTCATTTCTAAACACACTATTGAGGAGGTGTTAAAGTATTCAGCAGGTTTGAGCATTTATTATAGCTCAGAACCAGGCTGTAAACAGTCCCAAGCTCTTTACTGATTCCATAGTACTCCTTGTTGAGTGACTGAGTCTTCTGTGGGTCAACATTCAAACACTGCAATGGTTATATAATTTCTAAAATACTTTAATTCTTAGAAATAAAATGCTTCACATTTAGAAGATAAAATAAACAGTTACAGTAGAGTAGCTCTCCAGCAACAGCTTTGAATGCAGCACACTGTCCTTAAATTCTATGCTAAATATGACATGTTTAATACAAAAATAGAACAGAGGCCTTGTTTCACTGTTACTAAGGACAATAGTAATCCTCCCACAAAATTCTGTGACTAAAGAATTGACAGGATATTCCGTGTTCCTGCCTTTACTTTCTGAAAACAGTGATCCATTTGGTTGTTGCACTTAGCCTGGAAGTGTATTTCTGTCTCTCCTAAGTATAGAAGGAGAACAATGGTCAGCTTAAACCGGAGGCCTAGCTTACACTCAGATAAAAGTAGGTGAGATGGATTTGGAATGAATGTCTGATGATAGGTCTAGGATAAAATCCTTTAAATGAGAATGACTTACTGCAGAGTTTACAAGCTGCAGCGCTATTGCCTTGTTATTAAGTAGTGTGTCTTTGATCTAATAATGATCTGGAAGATGAGGATGAAGGTGTAGCCACTTGACCAGTGACTTCAGCAATATAAGTGGCTACCATAGCTGCTGGGCACAGCTACCTCTGGACCACAGTAATGACTCAGATGTGTTCCGCATCTGCCTCACTCCACAATATGCTGACTTTGTTTAAGAACAATATGCTGATTTAGGTGAAGCGTGATAGACTGACTTAGGTTAAGCAGCTTTCAGAACAGTTTAAATTAAACTAATGCGCCATCATACTGAAATAGGTGAGCCTCTCACAGCTGCCTGCCAGAGCTCAGCTACTCTCTGGCCGAGAAGCAGTAATAAATAGAGGTTATATACAAGCTGTTTAAGTTATTTCCGCTGCACACAAAGTGGTCTTATAGACCATACCCTAAAACTTTGATTCTATAGATACTTGATCGTGTGTACCGTTAATCAGACAAATTACTCCATTGATTAAAAGTTAAGTTGGGTTTTGTTTGCAAGATCAAAGTCTAAGGCACAGATTCTTTGTGGCCATCCCTGTACCATGATTGATTAAAACCAATCATGACAAAAGTTGTTCTATTTTGCCTGAATGCCAGGCATTACAAAACAACATGAAACCCTGACAAATTTGATTTATTTGTATAATTTCACTTTCCCATTTATTCTTTGGTTAAAACACTTACAAAAAGGCTTGAGACTTACAACTTGTCATGCTCCTTTGTTATAAGGAAAATGGTATTTTCAGAGAATGCTTCTTTGAGGATTTTATAAAGCACTGTAATGTGTGTGGGTACTTGTCGTTTAGAATTGTGAAATAGATGTTACAAGTGCTATATGTGGTCTCTGTAATTTTCTTGACATGGAATAAACCCTTTATTAGAAAATGCAGCAAATTACTTCATAATATCAGCTTAATGGATTAGATTTTTTTTTTTGTGGCTTCACATTTACTGCTTTAAAGTAATATAGCACTAAAACCCTTGAGCTGTAAAATTAGATCTCTGGGCTGTTGAAAAGTCCTTGTACTCTTAATTTAAAAGTAAAACAAACCAAAAAACTTATAGCATGGAGATTTGAAAATAATAATAACTAATGTTTATACATTCTTGTGAAACAGCTCCTGAAGTGTGCTGTGAATTTGATAGCAGCATAGAAATGCTTTACCTTGGAATTTTTGAAAGGTAACAGACATATTGACACGTACTGATATCTGATACTATTGCCTGGGAGTGTTGCAGGACCCATGGGGAATACCTGAGAATTAAAGTTGTCATGTCTTAACATGTCTTATATTTTAAATGGTGTAAACTATAAATTAACACGAAGAAAGTAGATTTCTAATCTATGACGAAAAGGTGCTTCAGGGTTTTTCTGATTTAGTCATACATTGTATCCATGACTGCAGCCCTGCTACAACCTTGTTGGCGTGGTTTGGCTTCTGTGCTTAACTGTTCACAACACAGCGGTACATTTCTACAGATGTGAATTTCTGTGCAAACTCTGTCTTAGTGACTTTGCTTTATAAGCGTTTGGTCCTTCAGTCTGTAAGGTCTACTCTGGCCAGATGTGTAATTTTGATGGCAGAGGTTAGCTATTAGTGCATCCACCTGAGTGTCGTACTTATGGTTGTAACTGCAGTACAGTAGCACAGGGTGATAATGTGTTTCTGTTCATCATGGTGTTCTGCAGTTGCTTTCACAGGGTTTGTAATAACGCTGATACTACTTAGTCACTACAGGACTGTTTACAGACATTTATAAATGCATCTGAGAACACTAAAGGGTGGAGGTAGATCCCAAGAGCAGACTGCATAACTGGATAAGAAAGCCTTCAGTTTGGCCTTAACATTTTTGATTGATGATACTTGTTTCTAACCGATTAGTTCTTAATCCAAGCAGTTACTGATTTTTACCCTTGTAAAGACTTAACACCTGGTGAAAACCTCTATAAAGACCTCACTGCTGCTGGTAGCTATCTTAGATGGTGAACTCCAGAGATCTGATGTGATGCTTATAGCTATAGAACCCATAAAACAAGCCTCTGTGTAATTTTAAAGCCAAATCCTTTTGTAATTAAATTATTTATTTTGGGAAAAAAGAGTTACAGTCCTTTTCTTTCATTTAGAGTTTTTCTGTTGGGCAGATTGGATGACCAATAATGTGTTAATAATCTGTTAAATTTGAGAAATCTGAATTCACATTGAAGTTTCATGAAAGTCTGTCAAAAAGCTCCTGGGATCCTCAAGTATTTAAGTCCTGCTAAATCCCCAAAATTTTTTCCCAGTAGAATTATCTAACCTAAATGTGAGAATAAAACTTCCTTCCAACTACCTGTTGTTTTGCCTAGTGAAACTGAAATATCTTTGAGCAGCAAGACACTGACAATAAGAAATATTAACAAGGAGATGCCTCAATAGGAGCAACCATTAAAGCAGAAAATAAACATGAAAAGTGAAAGAAATATATTCTAGTCTCCTCTGTGCTTGTATCTGATGTCCCTAGGGCTTTATCTGTTCTTTTCCCTACTGCAATAGTCTGAGATCTTCTCTTTATCACTAGCTTTTTTAGTATCTCCACTTCTTAGTGAATCACTTAATCATTCCAAAGTCATACTCACCTTTCCTCATCCCTAATGTTTTCCTATGGCAACACACACAATGATATCGCAGACATTAAAGTCTCCCTTGTAACAACTGTCTTCCTCATGTATAACCTTCAACAGTATTCCTGGATTCTTTTTTAAAAGTGGTGTCTGCTCGATGCATGAGAAACCGTGTAAGACACTTGCTGCTTTGTTTGTGGGGTTTTTAAAATTCATTTTCCTGACTCTTCAAGGTCCAGAAATATGTATGATTGGTATCATGTGTTTATGTAACTTCCAGCTAGTAATACAAGGATTTAAATTAACTTTACATTATTTTGGTCCTTTCTTTTATTTTTGTAATATGTTTTGCTTTTGGCTTTAAATCTCTTCTGAAGTTTCATATCATAAGGTTATTTTTTCTCCTTTTTTTGTTCTTTTTAAATATTATTCCTCCTCTAAGAGAGCCAAATTTAATTCTGATGTGGTCACTATTATTTAATATCTAAAGTATAACTACCTTCTCAATTTTTTACTAACATTTCCTTTGATACGTTCCAAACAAGCCATTTCAAAAAAGAATCATTTAACATGCAAAATAAAACTTCCTTAAATGTTTTCTTTATTATGCTGGATAATCAGTTTACGAAAGGGATGTCCAAGATATTTTCTAATGTAATATTATTCTTTTGTGTGGCCTCATTGATCTCAACCAAGACCATGTCATTAACATTCTCTCCAGTATAAGTAGTACCACATCTTTACGGTACTCTCTGTGTTATCTACAGATGTCAGTTTAAGAATTAAATACATTCTTCATACTTTAGAATATATTTACTTTGTTTCAACAGTTGTAGTTACTATATACAGGTTCTTGTTTGCAGACTACAGCAGTCAATTTTGGGGGGGTCTGGATTAAGAAAAAATTCTAAATTTTTAAAAAGAGGAGTTCCTGTCCTTTCTGGTTTTCTTAAGTGCACCTTCCTTCTACTTTATGAATTTAAGAATACAGAAAACACCCAATAAACTTTCAACTCAAGGTAAAGGATTTACTTTGACTTACTAAACCAATTTAGTGCAAAAGAAATCAGTTCAATGAATTTTATTTTAATTGCTTATGCTTAAAGCTTCTAGAAACTATCACTTTTTGTTTAGGGTAATTTTTATTTAAAGTCTAGATAAGGAACAGGTTTAAAAAAATGAGTTGTTTTGTTATTGTAAGATATTGGATGTTGACAACATGATGACTGAAGCACAGCACTGAACCAGTACCATATCAATGTTCCTGGTAGCCTGATTGGCAAAATCTATCAGTATTAGAAGACCTTTTCATTCTGCACAGTTTTAAATCTTTTGTCTCCCTGTAAAGATTTTTAAGAAAGATTACAAAAGGTAATTAAGTTGTTCTTAAATAGAGCTTGATTGGTTTAGAAAAATGTTTGTGTAACAAAACAGTAGAAATAGTGGAAATAAGTAATTATAGTTCTGATTATTAGCCCTTGCACAGCTTATGTTTTGATATGTATGCAACACTATAGGCTTGGGGAAGAGTGTCTGGAAAGCTGCCTGGTGGAAAAGGAACTGGGGTTTTTGGTCAATGGCCGGCTGAACATGAGCCGGCAGTGTGCCCGGGTGGCCAAGAAGGCCAACAGCATCCTGGCTTGTATCAGGAACAGTGTGGCCAGCAGGAGCAGGGCAGTGATCGTGCCCCTGTACTCGGCACTGGTGAGGCCGCACCTCGAGTACTGTGTTCAGTTTTGGGCCCCTCACTACAAGAAAGACACTGAGGTGCTGGGGCGTGTCCAGAGAAGGGCAACAAAGCTGGTGAAGGGTCTGGAGAACAAGTCTTATGAGGAGCAGCTGAGGGAGCTGGAGTTGTTTAGTGTGGAGAAGAGGAGGCTGAGGGGAGACCTTATAGCTCTCTACAACTACCTGAAAGAGGGTTGTAGCAAGGCACGGGTCTGTCTCTTCTCCCTAGTAACAAGCGATAGGACGAGAGCAAATGGCCTCAAGCTGCACCAGCAGAAGTTTAGGTTGGATATTAGGAAAAATTTCTTCACCGAAAGGGTAGTCAGGCATTGGAACAGGCTGCCCATGGAGGTGGTGGAGTCTCCATCCCTGGAGGTATTTAAAAGAAGGGTAGACGTGGTGCTTGAGGATATGGTTTAGTGGTGGACTTGGTAGTATTAGGTTAATGGTTGGACTTGATGACCTTTAGGGTCTTTTCCAACCTAACTGATTCTATGATTCTATCATTCTGTATTTTGTAGTGTTTGAAAAGACACAGGGCAACCCCTTGTTTCAACCATGTCTATATGATCCTAATCCCATGCTTCACGCCCTAGATTAATTTCTGCAGGTGAGAAAAGTTTTTTTTTTTTCTCTTGAGCGATAATTTGGACTCAAGTTTTAAGTTTTTGCCTTCCGTCCTTCCTTCCGTCCTTCCTTCCATCCTTCTATCCATCCTTGAAGTACTGGAGAATGGCAACAACTAGAGGCAGGCTTCATGCTCCTCTTGGTATGAAATTATCAAGTACCTGTTTATTATGTCCTTCTGACATAATCAGGATTAAACTGATGACCAGATTTGGTATCAAAGTAAACATTCCTCTCTCCCTCAATTCTCACCTCTTCCTTCATGATGCTGGCACTGCTTCAGATCAGCTATAACTTTAATTTAACAAAGTCCTCCTAAGAGACTCATTGGCAATACGCTTGAACAACCTTCCTTTGGCACTTTTTATTTGCAACTTTGTCTGTGGTGTTCAGATTGTTATAAGGAATTGGAAACTGTGTTGTGCTCTGTAGCCTGTACTGATATCTGGAATATTAGTAACTCCTGTGAGTTCTCCTAAACCATGCACTTGTTTTAGGTTTATTTTTAGTTGGCTGGAGCTGGACTGCATGACCCATATATCCCATCACAAATTTTCATGACATTAATTGTTAAGATTTGTCAATGGCAATGAGAACAGAGACATCAAATTGCCAGCCAGCTGCAGAAGATATCAATAACTCTAACTGTGCATCTAATTAGACCAACAATAGTTATAACACTATTAACCTAGTTAGATAAGGAGAAACCCCTACAAATTTTCTGACAAATTATGTATTATTTAAAACATTTAATCTGAGGATAGAACCTGTTTGTTGGTAATGGAATTGCCTAACTTTTTGCTCCCAAAGCTGTGGACTTTTTTCAGAGATGAGCTTTATTTTTTTATTTGCTCCTTTAAAATTCCACTGCAACCCGAAAAAACTCTAAAGAATTCCCATAGCAGTAAGTTGTGTGTTAACTCTGAGGCATGGACAAACACTAACTAAATTCTTAGTTAAAATGATTAAACGTTTGATCTAAGATAAATAGAAGCTCTCAATCTGCAATAAATTTCCAGGTAAAATTTATATGGCTAAATTAATAAACTATATTTCTGATGTACTGTTCCAGTTATGTAGAGTTTTATAGCAGATGAAAGGGTTTTTTCTCTCCTTGGATAAACTGGAAAGAGAGTGACATAATCAAAGAGAACAATAGATAATTCATAACTACTGAATAAGTGACATGTTTTTGTTTTCCCAATTGAATTGAGTACCCTTTTGTGTCTGTTTCTGTGTTAAAAGCATACACTCCTTTGGATAAGGATTTTATAATGATGACTGATGATAGAAGAATATGTAGGATTTGCTCTGAGTTATAAAAATCAGTGCATAATAAATTCAGAAATATCTGACAAATCATGCATTGTAGTCTATGTAATTTCAAGAGTAACTTGTCTTTCAGCTGATGACCAGTTAATTATAGAAAAATATTCTATATGAAAAGGGGACAAGAAAGGACAAGGCCTCCCTACTTACATATACACCATAATTGCATTAATTTTTGTATGCATTAAGGTCAGTTGAACAAGATTTGAGCTATATATTACATGCTGAAGCTCAAGTTCAGCATATCCTCTGAACATGTCTTTGGGACTTCTGTGAACACATCCTCTGACTTTTTAGTACTTCAGTTGTCTGAGGCTCTTCTGATCTTTTCCAAAATTTGAGGGAACTTGGTTTTTTGGAAGCTTAATTGGTTTTGTTTTCACTGCATCCTCACTGAAAATTCAGGACAGAACTATCTCACATACCACAGCCCAAGCTGGGCTTATACTCCTAAACTTGACCTTACATTTCTTGTATGAATGAGAACCAAAGTAAAAGACCAAATTAACAGTGTAGTGAAGATGTGTGAGCCTTTCAAACTTTACTTCTTTCTTTCTGTTAATACCTAACTAAATCTCCTCAAGGTATTAGAAGTATGCTAATGAATTTATACTGTTTGGGAAGTAAAGTTGAGTCTAGGCCCTGGTGGTTACTAATTATATTCAGGCAAACTAGTCTCTACTGATTCAGAAAATAGTATGACTAAGTATTATTCTTTTCTTTTTTTCTTGTGTGCATCTACACCCAGTTTCTTGTTGTTTATGATTCTACAGTCTTTTCCATATTAGCTATCCCTATATCCCTATAGTTACATGTGCTTAGGATCCGTGGTTGCACCTGTAGTAGAAAAGAAATAGTCTGTGAGCATCCTCCAAAACAATTTCAGAGGGCCAGGAGGAAAGGAAAGGGACAAAGTAATTCCCTGCCCTGCCCACCCCCCCAACCTCCAAAGAAATAAAAAAACCAAACAACCCACCAAACACAAACACATCTGAAAAAAACACTGGAGTTGATTCAGAATGGTACAAATTAATGTGTCGAAATTGGGTAAGGCTCTGCCACTGTGACACATTTCTTCTGGAATGGTTTCTTAAAATTGCCTCAGCAGGCTTTGTGCCTATACAGAGTGCCATCGCCCACATGCTACAAACAGAATCACAATAGATATATCATTCACATCTTCATGTGAGAATCCACATCTGCCTTATTTTTTGTAGGGTGCAGGTCATCATAGCAGAAAGTCAGACAGCAGCAACTGAAGAGTTTTCTCTAAACTGATAGATCAATATCAGTCTAATCGTGACCTGTGTTGGTTGTATTTTTACACGCTGTACCATTTTGCAGAGTTAGAGGACATATCCACTGAAGAAATGGGACGTCTTTCTAATCTTTCAGATCCATAATCAGTGGGACAGACGAGTTATCTTCCTCAGTAGGACACGCTTAACCTAACTAAAATGCTAATTGCCGTTCTGTGAGATCACAATCCTACATTTGAGGTGGAAACGTAACATCTGAGAGACCTGCGGAAAAGATCTCATGGCTGAAAGCTTGTTGCATTTTCCAGTTGTTTCAGCGTTAGAAGCTGTAGCCTCTTTGTTTTCCTTACCTACATTCTAGAACAATCACCAACACACTACAACATCACAAACATCCTACAGCTAAGACATAGGAACTGACAGACTTATTTTAAAACTAGTCATTAGGAAAGATTCATACAATGGAACCTTCCCAAGCAATTACATTGTTGAAATGAAAACCAAAACAAAGAACAGCAACATTGTGAGATATTAAATATTTAGATAATTTATCTAAATCTCTTTACTATTTCCCTTGTGCCTTGTTTTTACTCTTGTAGTTATAACTAGGGTCAGAAATGCAAGTGTAACAACATTCTAGAGGAAGATACAGAATTACAAAAAAATCCCTCAGATATTGTTTCATTTGTATATTCATCCCACCTTAAATGAGGCCAATAACTCTGAATTTCTTGCATTGCTAGTTCAGCACTAGGGAATACAGTTTGAGGTAAGCAATTTTAGGACAAAATGGCTATTTGGAACTGCTGGAATGGAAACCAATATTGCCTTTCCACATCTACAGTTGGTCATCTCAAGCTGGCACGCATAAACACATTGAAAACATATTTGAACTGAAGTACTATGTTGCATTATACTGCATTATGCTTTGAGAGAATCTGACTCAAGCTTAAATGCCAAGTTGGCATGATAAAAACAATTTTTCAAAATAGCTTTTTTTTTATTATTGCCTCACATTTGATAAGGAGACGTGGATTTCTTTTTACTTGAAATATAGTGACATTATTGTTCTATTTATTATTATTTCAAATAACAGCAATAGCTGCAGAAAATTTTCAGTCTGGTCTTGGATAGGTGCCATGTAGATGAAGCAGATTGTGTGTATGCTTATGTATCTGTAAATTTTTTCTTCTTACCAATACACAGCTCAACCTATGGAAAATAATCGTGAACAACAATAAGGTAGATCTCATGAATTTTTTGCATATACTCTTGCAAAAGCTGTACCCTTGCTAAATGAAAACATAAATTTTGGTATAAAATAATATTGCTTCTTTTTGAAAGATGTAATGATAATAAATACAGATATAAAATAATCTTATAATAAAATAATTCTCACTTTTCAGTTTATGTGAATGAGCTTTAAAGACAAAGTCCATATATTACATAGGTCCTGATTTGAATACCTTGTCATTTATTATTTAGTTCTTATAGTGTTTTGGACTTCATAATTAAGAATAATATTTGATGTCTTTATTAAATATTGTATTTTGCAATGTATTGTTTTGATACTTATAAAGCATGATAGCTGTTTCCTGTTCTTCCCAGTAAGTAGTTTTATACATTGCTTATTGATTTTGTGACTATATTAAGAGACATAGACCCAAGTATTTGTAATCCTTGTACAGCTAACTACAATATTTCAATACTATATCTTGGTGTTTAAAGAAGGCTTCCTTGTCATTTTAATAGCACTTGAAGTTCTAAAGGCAGGTTCCTTAATCCTATGTGACTGTCTGGAAAATAGATGAACTGTTATAATATGAAGGTTAGCATATCTTAGCTGAGTAACCTTTGCAGTTCACCCTGACCGGAAGAGCCATTAAACACTTCGTCCTTCTCCCGTCAGTAAATCCAGACTTTCAAAAGATGATGCAGACCACTCTGCGACTTAAGCAACAAATCTCATGTTTTCAATTTTCTCTTCAAGACTTCAATTTTGAATAGCCTGTGGGAGACTGAAATCTTGCACGGAGTGTAACAATTGCTGTTCACTATGTGTAATTGAGAAGCCAAGATCCCTGGTGTTTCAGCTTCCTAGGGAGTAGATCCATGGAGCATAGCCAGTTTCCTGGACTATTAATTAAGTCAAGGATAGAGTTTTCTACTTCGCTATGGATCAGTTAGACAGTTTATCATTCCTACAGATCCAAAAAACCACATCTGTCCGCATCTCACGGAGCAATATTTTTTTCACCCTATATATTGAAATAACATATGTATTTCACCAGCAGGAAGTCCTGTTGTTCGCCTGCAGTGATAAGTAGCTGCACTTATTCAGGGAGTACGTGATGTTCACAGCTAAAAAATGCTGTCCAGTGTTCTTTTCTCCTGCTCAGCGTATTCAGTTCACTAGCTGAATTCTGGTTTACCAAAAGGAATTGTAATGCCTGCAATCTCCAACACAGTCACCCAAAAGTGGGGCCTCCAGAGCAGAAAATCAATATCAGTGCTGGAAGAGTTTGCTTAGGAGATTGCACAACCTGGTTTTTAGCTGCAACTGATTCAATAAGAGTACTTTTTTGTCTCAACCTGTACATCTTGAAGTGATTGATTGTAAAAAGATGTTTGGGTGAGTGTGCAATAACCCCTGAGCAAATCTTGTCCACACCTGGCTGTTTCTATAACATTTCTACATAAGAGAAACCTGAAGAGTCTGAGACAAATTGTGTGATCTGGCTTAATGTTTTGTTTTAAGTATTGGTACAAATACAGTTTCACAACTTCTGTGTGATAAATCAATATCAAGTTTGTAGCAGTGCAGTAGGAATCAGGGCTGATGATGACAATTATGATAATTTTATTCTTTAATGAATGCTATTATGTAAAATGAGTCTAGTCTACACCTGGTATTTCAATCATCATACTTCAAACACATTTTTCCTGGAGTGACTACACACTTATTAATGAAGCAAATATTTCAATAGCACCACACTTTTCTCTCTGAAAGAACAGTTTTCCAATTTGAGACACTGTGTAATACAGGAATTAAATTTTTCCTTGTTATGCTACATCTGCATAAGTTCCTACTTATACTTTGCTTATGCCAGGTACTGGAGTTTCCCAGTACTCAATTTTACTATAATCAGACTAACTACCATTGCCATGAAGTGCACATTAAATTGCATCCAAATTGCAAATCCATTGCAATTTACTTTACCATTCAATGTAAACTGACTTATCATCCATGACTTCAGTAGATCTACATTGATTTCACTATTTTACATCAGTGTAGGTTCAGTATACATATTGCTTCCTTAGACTTCCAGAGATGTGCTGGGCCAGCCCATATGTGTAGTGATGAATGATACTTAACTGGAAGACCATTTTGCAAACATTAAAAAAAAAATATTACAGTATTTTGTTTTAAAAGAAGATATTAGAATCATAATAAACTGAATTAGACAATAGCAGATATTTTTTCTTCATCAAAGTAAACATTGTTCTTATCAAAAATGCCCATCACCCTGGCAAAGATAAGACTTTTACAGGACTGGAAGTAAAAACAGGTGGAAGCATGCTCCCAGTCACATTAAATTTTTTTCAAATTCAGTTCCCAAAGAAACTTCTAGTCACTGTCTTTACAAAACAGGTGGAAAAAGGAAGAGCTGCAATAAAGCAAGTCATCCTACATGTGGTGTATGGATCAATAATTTTTTTTTTTTTTTGACCTCAGTAAAGCATATGTCCAGCCAAAAAGCTGGAAGGGAGTAGGGTGGTAGGCACGCGGTACTGAAACTCTGTCTTAGCTAAATAGGCTTGAATAAGGCTTTGCAACAGCCAGTGGAGGTCTTTGCTCTGACTGGGCCATGGTGTATCACCAGGAGCAACCTCTCCTAAAGGCTGGAATCTGCTTGATATTTTCAAACTCTCTTGTACCAAGGCAATTGTCACACCTGGCTATCAAGTGCAGTGTTTTGCTTATTTCTACTCAGTCTTTGGTATCTCTCATTAATCCAATAGGGAATGATTTATTCACTGAATTTACTAATAACTTGAGTCGCTAAAGCAAAGATAAACTCTCAATTGCACAAACACATATTGGGAAAAAAAAAAAAAAAAAAGAAGAGAGAAAAGAAAGGGTTGTAAACTCACCTGTCTCCCAGTTTAGATGGAAGTGCCTTAGCATCAATTAGGGAATCATACCACTTACCTGGAGGATCACTTTCACAGCTACCAGAGCCAAACTAGAGGCACGAATGTTAAAAGCCTCATAACGTAGACTTTCCAGTCATCTCAATGGACATTGATATATAATTTTACATGGCAGTCTGTGTCTAGATAGGTGTCGAAAACTGACCTCATCAATTGATATATGTGGAAATATTATATGTCTATTCAGCTGCGTACTGTTAGTTAGGCTTTGTTAACTGATATGAGGACATCATTCTGTCTTTGGGGTCTCATATGTATTGGTGAAATAACTTTAAAGTTTTCTCAGTAAACATATATGTCCAAATACAAATATTTATCTAACAGTGCCTATATTATGGTTTTTCCTATAAGAATACCTCTGGTACAGGAAACAGTCTTTTCGTACCTCTGACTATTGAAATAATACAGCCTGTACTATGCACACAGGGTCAAGTAAGACTGTTACAATGCTCTGTTATATCCTTTAAATTTCTGGGACATTTCTTATTCAGCATAACTCAGACCAGCTCTGTTGAATGCATAGGCATGTACAGGCTTAGTACAATTTCACTGTCAATAGACTCCTAATTTATAAAGGCAGTTCTGATACCCTTTCATCATTAATGTTCAGTTTTCATCTAAAGCATTTTTTTTTTCCATTGGACTTTGAGCAAACATATGAAATATATAATTTTAGCTGCTACTGCATGCCTGAATTTAAAAAGAAAGAAAAAAATGTAGGAAGTTTTATCCTGTTTAACCACAGCATATTTTGTCCATCCTCAGGGAAAAAAAGTAATTCTGGTTGAAAGGATACTCTGTTATGTATAGCATAATGTTTTCTCTGACTTTAATGGATTTCACTGTTTTAGAAAGCACTGGAAATAGAAAACTTTAGACACTAACAGCTAAAATCACATCACATTGCTTTTATTAAAAGCAAAAAAGCCTTAGAAAAGAGAGTAGAGAGGAGTATAGATCCAGCAGTGTTCCTTTCTTTGAAAGGAAAGAGACTTCAAGGATATATTTTCTTTAGGAACATATGTAAGTATGCTTCATTAACATACTCAGAGTTATTTAATAATGACCAATTAGTTTTAAATTGAGAGAAGCAGCTGTTACCTTAATAGTTTGGATAAACCTATGGACTCTGCATGCATTCAGTTTTCATAAAGCATTAATCTGACTTGATATTTAATATAACAATGAAAGAACTTTCTGGGATCTGTCCAGTTATGCTTTAACATTTTTAGCTCCATTCTCAGTTATGTTCTGAAGTCTTACATACACAGACACATAACTGCAACTGCAATGTTTAAGATGTCATGTCTGGAATATCATAGAATTTTAACGAGAGATTCCACGCAGTCCATGTATTAGCAGAGGCAGCCCTACTGATTTACTGCTTCATAAAAAGTAAACACTACTGTGAATCGATTTTGCAATTACTTGTGGAAAGGATTTTTTGATGAAAATACCTAAGAAGTGGAATTCTTGACAGAAATTTTTTACTTCATAAAAAATAAAAGATATATTTTCCACAAAGAAACTGAATCAGCATGCTTCTTTCCAGGCAAATGCAACCCGAAAACAAAATCTACTTTTCTTTAACTTAGCTATTTTATTTTCAGTTAAACACTAGACTGCTCTTATTGATGACTTACATTTTTAAAGAAGTTTCTGTTCAGACACTCAGATTCTTGTTTGGCTCAAGTACATTATAACTAAACACAATAAAATCATAAATGAGTGACTGTTCATGTCTGACTTTATTACTGAAACATTCATGTTAGCTGACATATTCAATGAAGGCTGTGGGATTTCTGTGACCAGGTCCTTCTCTAATCCACTTAAATCCCTTTGAAAATCCCACCATTAACTGTTGAATTCTCCTAATGAATAATTTCTGAAAGTACCCATGTACTTCTCAAATGATATGTAATGTAGCCCTTTGAAACACACTTGTCTTTGAGGAGGAGAGCAACAGGTGATTTTTCAAGTGATATAAGTTAACTATTCAAATAATTAGTTGAATTTTATATTTTTTAAGTACAATTCAAACTTTTTGTTATGCTTGTAGAAGTTTAACAACATATTTAATTTATTATCTTCTTGTGAGAAAAGTGCAAAAAAATATTGTAAGAAAAATATTAAATATTAAAAGACAGCTATAAAAATGACTGTACTTATATCTGGTGATATAATGTAGCACAGCCGCTATTTGTCATTCTCCCTAAAATGCTTTATATATATTTAAAATTATATTTTAAATTATATATCAGTTTTGTATCAAATATTCATAAACATACGAGCTTATAGCACAACAAAATGCTTTTCTAAAATCAGTTAAATTACAGTAATCTAGCATATATATATGTCTTCAGTTATTAGCTGGTTTTTAATGTTATTATTCCTTTATCTATTATGGATGTGAGATTAGGGTGATATTTGTACAGAGCTGTAGCAAGATTTTTCTTGGCTTTTGTCTGAAAATGTCTGGAGTATTAAATTCAGTTTTGGTTGCATATCTATATACTGCCTGTTCTTGCTGGAAAAATAAGTATTAGAGCAATTTACTACTATTCTGGCAACATCCATAGGATTTAATGAGATGGCTCTCATTTTTGTATCTTGTAATCTAGTAGAACCTAACTTTAAAACGTTATTCTTCTGAGCATTTAATTCAGTGTTTATATGCATAGGTCAAATTCCTTACTTGTATTGGTTTAATCATACTGAAAAAAAAAAAGAGTTTTCTACAGTGTATACTGCTGCACAGGCAAGAATTATACTGTACATGAGTTATGCAGACAAAATAGGGTTCATAATCTATTTTATGACTTTATAATTACACGGCACAGAAGGCCAAACACACTCACATTTCTTGGAGACAGCCATTTGACATCTTCTACATTGATTTTTCAACCATTCATTTTTAACAAGATATATCCTGTTTTCTCTTTACATGGTAATCAGATCTGTAAAGTTACTTTTACTCTTTGACTGAAAAAGAACATGGGGACCCCACATTCAGTCAGCAACTGATTGACTCTTAAAACTTTTCTTGCTACCAAGAAACACAATCTAATTTTGGAAGCAGTTCATAATCTGATTTTAGAAAACCTTAATCCTGGTGTTATTGTTGGGTGGTCTGAACCATACATTGTTTGTTAGTATTTAACTGAATTGAGTTTAATGTCTATAGAAACCAGAATGGTATGGAAGCAACGTTAGCAGGTCGTTCACTCAGTTTGAACATAGCTAATTATACCATTTCTAAGAGTAGTTGTCATATTCTTGCTTAGTTCTCAAATATAACACCTCTTTTTGTTTCATAAAAATCTCATGGTTTAATTTTATTTCACTGTTTGCAACAGAATTGTGGATTGGCAGGGGCACTAGAAACTTATGTTTTTAATATCAGTTTGTATACTGATCTGATAAGTCTGGATTCTTGCATTTTACCCTTCAGTTCCCTTCATATTTTTGTGACATCTTGTAAAGCAAAAGATATATATACTTGTTAATTCAAGAAAAGAAAGAAAGCATTCTCCAGAGGTGAGAAGAGATCTGTCTACCCACTATTCATTTTTTGTTTTTCTCTTGATCTGTTAACATAAGCAGAACACCATGATTCATGAAAATGGAAATATTGGTATTGTTTTGCTAGAGAATTTAATCTTCATCTTATCTGAGGCCTAAACTTCACCTGAGGGTTTGGTTTTGCATTGTCAGAAACTCTTCACAACATGTTAATGAGTGTGGTGAGTCGTTTGAACTAGTGAAGGAATTCTTGTCAATATTTTTTTTTTTTTTTAATTACTAACTTTATGCCTGTGGTAATCAATGAGATTACTGAATAATGACATTTAACTTAGCCCTGGAGTCAAATGGTTCTGTGCAACGTCTTGGACTTAGGAGTTCTCCTTGTCATCAACACTTTTAAAATATTCATTTAGAGAACTACTAACTTAATCAATGAGTACGCTGGAAAAGATTACCAACACTCAACATTGGGAAGAACAACTACATTTAATTTCTCTTTTATTGATCTTCTCTCTACTTGTGGCAGCATTCTAGCTACCAGCCTCATTTAGTTTTGGAGATCTTTGGATTCTTTACTTAGAACTAGAAAGTTCCATTTTGGGAACAGCCACAATAAAAGAGTGTTCATCTTACTGACAAAGATGCTTGCTCTTCAAAGTGTTATCATTAATAAATAACTGGGAGTGTAATTCTTCTTATATCTTCATTATTGTTTGGTGTTCTAAGGAAAACAGATACTCTACTCTGTCCATTGTAACACTTTTCTGCTGAAGCTTTTTAATTTTTCATACACAAACAGATCACTTCCACTACTTTTTCCTAACTTAATTTTATATTGCTTTTCTCGCTTTTAGGTCTTTCTTTAACTTAACTTTGGGCCTTTAATTTTGGTACCTGGCCATTTTCTACTGGGAAGTACTTCACTAGGTGACCATCATTGCTAAACTTTCATACAGCTTTGGTGGGCAAAGCTAGAATCATTGAGATGATTATGAGAAGCCAGATAAAAGATATATGATGATCAGAGAAGATGAGGGAAAATTAAAAAAGACAAGAAATGAGAAGAACCCAGACTTTCGGGCATTAAGATGTTACCTGGATGCCTACTGTGTAATACACTGAATACTCATGTGAATTACTCTTCTCAGTGAAATAGGTGTGCTAATTCGCCAGGTTCAGGTAATATATTGAATATTTTTTTTGTATAGCAGTGAAGTTTGAGTATAAAAACTTTTCACACCTAAAACAGCCTTTTTTTTTTTTAATTTTGGGGAGGGTTATTTTAAATATTGGTTTCACAAGACATTGTAGCACTATTTAGTTAGGAACATGGAAAACAGAGAACAGAATAAGGCTTGTCTACTAATTGGAAAATATCTCAAGTTCTATTACTTATCTCTGAAAGAAACACAGCCTATTAAAAAGCAACATGAGAGTAAAAGATTTAAAAAACTGAAGGGATTTAGGCTTTATTATTTACTGTGGTTAAAAAGTTGTTGGAATGGAAATACATTCGGTATGAAAAGTGAAGATATAAAAAGAAAGTTTAAAATTATATATAAGTAGCCTTATTCAAGCAAGAGAAAAAATTGAGAATTTGATCTCAGAATGACAGAGGTGCTTGTGGTTGGAACTATAATCTAACATTTCATAACACTATGGACATTGTTTGAGTGGTAGTAAAAATTAAATTGATTTAAATTTTACTTATTTTTTATAGCTATTAATTTCTGCATCACAACTATTTGTATTTTGACTTTACTTTTCCCTTGGAGATCTCAGAGTGCTTTAGATGATGTACACTCAGTAAATATATGGTGCTCATTTAATCAGACACCTGCCTGGTTTACTCATCTGGAAAGGCAACATGTGTCTTCTGCATTTATATAATTTTTGCTGCCTTGTTCGAGACAGAGGTCAAAACAACAACATGCCTGTGCATGGCAAATGTGAAGTCAGTCAGTCAAAGCTACCCGTGTTAGTGACACACCTGAAAAATTATTGTCAGCCACTTGTCTAATTCATAGAGACAAGTGACAAGAACTTGACAATCTCCTATCCCAGTCCCCCTCCTTCCCTAGCGAAACCACTTTTGGAGCCCAACAAATTCTCCCTCCACCTTGCCCCAACCCCATGGAGCTCTCCAAGCTCCAGTAACTCGCAGGCATACTTAGTTAAGTTTGTATGTTTCTTATTATAGAAATATTTTCTAGTAGAGGATATAAATTCATTGAAACAGAGCCATTTCCAGTTTGCAAAGTATACAGGTTTTGGCAGTGAAGCCATCTTTAAGAAATGCATTAGAAATATTTGAAGGCAACTTTTTATGGTGCCTCTGCCCAGTTCCAAGAGCTATAATTTAAAAACTATTTGGTTGATGGCCTTCAGATTTAATTTTATTTTTAAGCCATAAAATGTTATTAAAAAAAAAAAAGAAAAACCACAAAATGCGTAATCTTTTCTTTACAAGTTATTGAATCAGCAATTTTACATAAAAATGGACATGGAAAATATTTGAGAGGGTTATACTCCATTTGTTGAATTTTTTTGTTTGTTTGTTTATTTATTTCATTGCCTCCTCCCCAACCTCACATAATATTAATGGAGAACTTACTGTTGAGGAAAGATTAACTGAGGAAAATTTTATCATAATGGGCATAATCTAGGAAAGGAACTGGCCAGAAAGTTATAAAGTGGAAATATTCTACAGTAAAGAGCACTATCATTAAATAACTATAGGATTAATTTTCTTTTGTTCTATCTGTCCTCTCTTTCATGAACAATTGCCTCATTAGGGTCAGCAACCACTAGAAGCTTGATTTTAGAAGGTGTTTAGACAAATATGAGACAATATGGGAACAACAGAGAAGTTAAATCTTGCTTCTTTGTTACAATCTAAACCGAACAAAACTGGAAAATATTATGCATACTGCTGTGTCCCCAGTGTGAGATGCGAAAGAATGAATCTGGGGAAAAAAAAAAAAAAAAGGATGATATCTCAAGATATCGGATGATTGAATAGAAAATCAGGTGCTTCAATAATTGAGGCTTTTGTCCTCTGCAATGAAAACTAATGCCCTGTGTTAGCACACAGTTACCTTTTACATCTGTAAGTTATGTAGCTCAGTAGACTGAACACAGCCACCACTCTGCCAAATATGTTATTTTAAATTCAGATACAAACTCAGAAATTGCACTGTTCTAGTCAATGGGAAAAAAAGGGCAATATTATAGTTCTAGTCCTCAGGTAACTAATGGTTTCAGACATCTGCAAGATAGGACGGTGAACCTTTTTATTTTTTAAAGGTAATCATTTACTTTTGAAATAAGAGAAGAGGTCTCAATTTTCCTCTCTTGACATAACTTCATTCCCACCTAACTTACTAGGTATAATATTTTTTATTTGAGATGTAAGAGGTCTGAACTCAGTTTCCTTCCTTGGCTGATGACAATTCAGCCTTTTATCCTGCACCTCCAATGGAGATTTTTGATATTGTGTTGGGGACCCTTGCCTTTCCTCCCACTGCACCTATCATTTTTATAAAAACATTTGAGTTGTTAAAGACAAGACACAAGTGGAAGCAAGGCTCTTGCCTGGTAACCTGAAAGATACAGCAATGTCCTGGCTAAGGAAATTCTGGACAACCAGAACCTGAAGACCTCCACATGTTTAGACAGTTGTCTGCATAACAACTTGGAGTATTTAAAACTAAATTTCCTATTGTTTTAACTCTTATCTTCATTGATAAATTTTATTACACAGCTAGTAAATATTGTATATATCATCTGTACTGTAGCACTGAATTTAGCTTTGAAACTTGTAACCCTGCCTTGCTTTTCACATCAATTTCCATTTTAAATTCTGAACAGGAGCCCAGTCATTTAAAAGTGTGCTAGAATGTTAATACATTAGTAAGTTGTTATAATAGGTTATTCTCAGACCCTTAAAAATCAGCATTTGCAGTGAAAATACGAGCCTGGGAGAGGCAGATCCTACTTATCTGCTAACTGATTCAGACTGGGGACCTGGTGATTCAGAAGTTCAATTTTAATTGCTTTGAAGATTTTTCAGCTTTCACAGGCCTGTTCTGGAAAGAAAGTTTGCTTTTGCTGACAAATGAGAAAAAACCCAATGGATAAATATATGAAATAAAACAATGTCTGGACACTACATTTTTCTTCAGTCTAGATCCATATTAGCCAATGTCAGTCCCTGGGAGACTTGCTGCCCGTAGCTAGTTCTATTTGTTTATTTATATATCAGTAATGTTTTTACTTCTTGAATCACTGAAACCCATGTGCAGTTTAGAGTTTCTTCTGGCTCTTTATCTTGGGTCTAACAAGAATGGTTAGATTAAGAATAAGAGCTAAATCCCCACACAAATGGGTAAAAATGGGACAACCCACAACCATTTTGTATTTCTTCATGAGCTTCTCAGACTGGCAGGGAGGCCTGGGGCACTCTGCTGCCTGCCCAGCCCAGGTACAAGGTGCAGACAGGGAATTAACAGTGTCTTTGGCTCAGTTCCTCCACTTGCTGGCCAATGTAGCTGAGCTGGCATGGAGGTAGGACAGTAATTTATTTCTGGAAAAGACCATAAGCAAATGGAAAGGCTGCGGGAGCAAGGAGGAAGCAAGGGTGGAATTATGACTCAGAGGGATGTCTGTGAGTCACAGTGTTTCCCTGAGCTACCCAGGAGTTACACGCAACCTCCTACTTGGAGTGAAGTTAAAGACATAATCTAGTTCAACAGCAAAGTGAACACTGAGAACTTGAGCTTAGAGGTATGGATTTGTGAACAGTGACTTCTTAATGATGTTTGTGATTACTGTATGCTTTCAACTTGAGTTGAGGGCATCTGAAGTAACTCTGATAAAGTCATTATCAAATCTGAGATCATGATTCTGCTTCACTCCTTCCATTGTGTTCATTATGAATCTTAAAGTGAAAAGTACCACTACAACTGTACACATCGTGATAGAAACAGAAAGATGTGGTTTCTCACTCTAGAAGGTTCACAGCCTCACCAATGGACGTCTGCCAGCTGAAACCGAATATTAGGCACCCATTCACTGATAGTGCAGCTGAGTGTTTCCTAGGAGCAGGAATACTTTTTCTACAGCTTCACTCTAGTAGAAACTTTCATATGTTCCTGTATTTCAGGGTATATTGACATGCATTCATGTTGAAATGTTCTAAAAGCACTAAAATGTTAACATTTCTGTGAATATATCTACATAGGAAATGTGCTTTGTTCTCAGTCATCCCTGATAAATCCCTTCAGCTCAATATGAATCCATTCGTCCTTAGGATGGCAATTAAGCTTAATTAGTGTTCTGACTAAAGATGTTGTACTAATGTGGGGCCATGTTTTGGATTTGTGCTGGAAACAGTGTTGATAACACAGGGATGTTTTTGTTCCTGCTGAGCAGGGCTTACACAGAGCCAAGGCCTTTTCTGCTCCTCACCCCACCCCACCAGCGAGTGGCTGGGGGTGCACAAGGAGCTGGGAGGGGACCCAGCTGGGACAGCTGACCCCAGCTGACCCAAGGGATACCCCACACCATATGGCCTCATGCTCAGCATGTAAAGCTGGGGGAAGAAGGAAGGGGGGGATGGTTGGAGTGATGGTGTTTTTCTTCCCAAGTAACCGTTACGTGTGATGGAGCCCTGCTCTCCTGGAGATGGCTGAACACCCGCCTGCCCACGGGAAGGATTCAATGAATTCCTTGTTTTGCTTTGCTTGTATGCAAGGGTTTTGCTTTACCTATTAAACAGTCTCCGTCTCAACCCACGAGTTTTCTTACTTTTACCCTACCGATTCTCTGCCCATTGTCACTGGGGAGAGTGGGCGAGCGGCTGGGTGGGGCCGAGCTGTGGGCTGTGGTTAAACCATGACAGATGTTTATGTAAATCAGAGCATACACCTACAAAAGCCCAGTGGCAAATTTTTTGTTTGCCTTACTGAATAGCTGTCTTGGTAAAAGAAGCAAATATGTAAAAACTTGTGACCCCTGGTTTCAGTGCCTTATTCTCATAATCTGAAAAAGAGATTATTCTTTTTGTACAACTGATTTGGTGTTTTTACATCAAGATAGGGAAAGGCACTTTAGCCTGTGCTCTCGCTCCCTGTAATCACAGTCTGAGCAACACAACTAAGAACTGGGCCTAGAAGACTTTCAAGCATTAAAACCTCAGTGGTTTGCTGGAAGAATCTCTATAAAAGCCTCTAAAGCTTCAGTAGTGTTTCTAGCAAAATAGGAGGAAAGTATATCCTTGCACTATACAATCCAGCATCAGGTGATAAGTTGGTCCTTTTGTGAAGTTCAGTGAGAACTTTGCCAGCACCAAGTGAGGCACTGGGCTCCAGGTGCATGTTTAAAAAAAAGACAACAAACAAAAAACCAAAAATCTTGGCATTAGATAAAGGTAAAGTACTTGGCAGCCTAATTTTCTTGTGATTTTATATTATTCTGATAAAATAAGATAAAGATAACAGTCTTAAGATGAAGATAGCAGTGTGCACATTTGTGTTCATGTTTTTATATGTATATTGACGCAGTGTGTATACGAGTGTATATATACACACATTCCTTTAATGTGTGTCTTTATACTTACACACATAGATATACATGTCTATACACAGACACACATATCTCCACACTTTTGGTTTATAAAGTTTCATCCTTGTTTACATATATGCTTTTCATAAAAGCCCTTGCAGTACTTGTTCCTGTGCTGTACTGTATTTGCTCAGAGTTATAATCCTGTGCACAAGCTATACGGAGTTTTTCATTCACTAATTAGTGCACAATAGGTATTCAGTATTTAGATACCTTTTCTATCTAGTTTTTTTTTTTTAATGTATATTCTTATCATTCATGTTTGTACTCAGCTAAAGAAAGAAGAAACTAATGTGGCAAAACTCTTATTCACTCACAGAACAGAAATCCAACATCAGTTATTTCTTTATGTATGTTATTTAAAGTATATATGTTTCCCATATCTTTAAATATCAGAACTTCATAGCAAGAAATTTACATTTCTACAACGAAGCTTTCCATTAAAACATGGGTTTATTCCCCAGCACTGGGGTTTCATCCAGCTTCGCTGTTTGGCCATACTTTTCCAAGGGAGAAAATTCCTCTTGAGGAGAAACAGAAAAGATAATACGTACATTCACAGTCTAAAGTCTGTGTAGTATGCTTCAAGTTTAACATTCAGCTTCCTTAAGGAAGTAGAAAGGTGCTTCTGTTTGTGGTATAAAGACACATGAAAATATTTCCAAAAGAGAAGGCTTTCCACCCTGCCTGAACTTAGAACAGATGTAATCCCATTTATTTATAACACTTTCTGAAATTCTTTTGTGTTATGGTTTGCTAGGACAAAATTGCCAACTTTACATTTATATTAATGTGAAGATAAATTTTTATCAATCTTCAAGGTGTAAAAGGAAAGAAAACTGTAATTACACTTTTTTTCTTTCTTTTGATTTAAGAAAGAAGCTGACCGATACTGACACTAATGGGAGAAAAACATTAAGAGTTATTCTGTAGCAAAACTTGACATAATCTTTTCATCTCATCCCCACATTGCTATAGTCAGATATCAGCTGTAGTCAGTTTGCATAAGTCAGCGTCCTGGTAGCAGGGGCTACACATGCCAGTGCTGCAAACTATTAAAACTTTTGAAAAACCTTTGTTTCAAGGAATTTTAACTATGGCTCACAAGGTCATTCATGTTGAGACTTTATATCATGGGCCAAACTTTAGATCTTCGTGAATGAGGCAAGAGGTTAATATGTGTAACTTTATCCCCACTATAGAGTTCATATGCTGCTGATTATAAGCTTGTAAACAAATCCTTCATATCTCTCCTGCCTGAAACAGCTTTATAAAGAGTTTATACTTTAGAAAAATAAGAACAGGTGACAAGGACAAATTGTCCTGAAGTATGTGCAAGAATCTAACCCCCCAGTTTCTAATTAAAGATACTAGAATTAGAAATATCAGATCTCTTCAGACTATGCTGAGTGTACTTAGGTCATGTCAGTGTTTTGCAGTCATGGAACACTCTTTCTTGGCTTCATCAAGACATAGGATTGCTCCCCTTTTCATTTTTTCCCAGCATCTTGTTTCCTCTCTTTTCCCTGCTCGTCCATTTGGGCATAATTTTTATAGACTAGGCTTGAGTTGAAAGCACTGAATCAAACTCCTTGCTCACCAGTTTATAAACTCCTTAACATATTTGGCAATTTGAATGAGCAAAATGTTTATGATTGCTACCACCTCTCAAGGGACTTAGACAAGGTATATACATTTTTAATACAGTTTCTCCTTTGGAAATTATTAATTTGCATGCAGGAGAAATAATAGTGATGTTTCTGCTATTTGATCTACCCTTTATATTTCATAGCCATCCATGTGTAAAGTCTGTTTGGTCAGTACAAACATGCTGGATGGATGTTGTAAGGTGCTTTTTTCCTTGAAAAGGCATAGTTCTTTTTTTCTTTCTTTTCTTGCAAAGAACCATTCTGGCTCGTCTCCCTCTCACTTTATTTGACATATACAACTTGTCTTATGCCTTAAGAATTAATTTGGCTCACTCGTGTAATTTGCTCTTTTAGCCTGCTTTTATCATCTTTGCTTCAGAGAGCATTTATGTCTTCAACTGAGAGTAAATTGTGTTAATTAGGAAAATATCTAATGGCATCTTGCCCATCACCATGCCTGAATGGCCATGTAAAGTTAAAAAAAAAAAAAAAAGCAGTGTTTCTCTTAAATTCGTATGAAGTCCTTCCAAAAATGCCAACATTGAAGAATTTATCCTTTTTAGACACTGGCAATATAGTAGACAAAGACATAATAAGACAGATTTGGATGGGAAATTATGTAGACACCTTTTTTTTTTTTTTTAAATAATGAGAATAATTAAGTGTTGGGAGAATTTTCTAGCCAAAGTGATGGAGTAGCTATAGCTGAGTGTCTTTCTAAATCATGTACTTGAGCTCATCAGGAAGTTATTAGGCTTGATGCAGAAATTACTTAATTAAATTTTATGCCCTGTGTAATGAAAGAGGTCAAACTAAACAGTCATAATGATCCTTTTTGGTCCTCACGTGCAGGTGAAATTGTGGGCAAGTGAATCAAGGGCCTAACTCCTGTTGATTTAAATAAGAAAATTAGTTCATCCAATAAACTTATGAACAAAACTTTAACTTATGTTAGATGAAGACAGAAACAGAAAGTATTTTAGGTAATTTATTTTTAATCTATTGTGTTACCTAATCAAGTGTTTTGAAGGAGAATAAGATATGAATATAATGGTATACACCTATTTATGTTTTTGCTGTGGCAGTAAGAAAATATATAGGATCATGGTATACTAGTGTTTGGAAAATGGATTGTTGCCTGAGAGATTAAAAGAAAAGGAAAAATTCTGCTTATAGGAGTTCTACTCATACTTTTTTTTTTTAATCATATGAATTTGGTATGAAATGAAAGCCTTTCAGTGTAAAATGTGGAGCATGACAACAGTAGTTGTGAAACGGCTCAGAAAAGCTCAGCAATCTATTTGCATATCTTCTGTTGATCTGTTACTTTCAGCAACAGTTCTGGATCTGGGGCAGTTCTGCACCTATGCAGAAGGAACTCGAAGGTAAACCAAAGAGGTACCCCAATGGGAACTGTAAAAGCTTTAACACTGAGGCAAACAACTCAGACAGGTTTTATGTGATTGCAGTGAGGTGTCTCCAGAAGCTCCAGATAAACTTTGTGCTCCTGCCGACAGTAACAACCCCAATTTCAGTTTATTTCAGTTTGACTCCAGTTTTCCCACCTGTTTTATTACCTGAACTGTTTTTCTTCTGTCTTCAACTATGATTAATGATTTGGGATGATTTAGTTTAGAGCCAGAGCATTTTTGCACAGCTCGAATGGTATCTGTTTCTCAGGCTGTATGCTAAGATTTCACGGAGTCATAAATCAGTAGCAATTCTAAAAAAAATTGGTGAATAGAATAGAATAGAATAGAATAGAATAGAATAGAATAGAATAGAATAGAATAGAATAGAATAGAATAGAATAGAATATTCTGTTGGAAGGAACCTACAATGATCATCCAGTCCAACTGCCTGACCATTTCAGGACTGACCAAAAGTAATTAAGTGTTAATGTTGTCATAACAAAATATTTTGTCATTTGTTTGGCCACTAGTTTCATTCTCATTAAATTCATTACAGAATCCCTTAGGTATAGGGTTGAAGTTTTAGCCATATACTGAGTTAATGCACAGTTGTTCTCTGAGGAGATGGGCTTAATGATGTAAGAGGGTTTTTTTAATTATTTTGTGTGCCCTTAACGAGGGACAAAACAAATAAAAATAAACCCTTTATCATACTGAGAAAACAGCTGAATGTCCCAATGGAAATCTAGCATCTTTCCATCTACCTTTTCTTAGCTCATTAAGACTAACACAAATTCCATTGAACCTGCTAAGATTTTACTTAATATTGGGCTATAATATTTACTATACTTAATATACTTAATATACTCTACTAAATATTAATATTTACTATACTTAATAAAATAGTGTGTTTATATATATATACACATCATATATATTATGTGCTGAGGAGCAGGTCTTAATACTATTCTAGTCAATTAAAGAACTTTTTTATTTCCTTGAGACACAGAATTAGGTGCCTGCTGCTTTTCTTCTGTTGCAAATTAATGCCTATGTTTTTAGTTCCTTCATATAATGTAGTAGACTCATGCAATTTAGAATCTAATGGGGGTCAGTCTGCTGTTGTGACCCCTAATTGCTTCTGTCTTAAAACATTTCACTATTTCTAAGATGTGTAATTTTTTTTTTATTTTCAGTACACATGAAAAGGGATAATGTTAGTGTTTTGCAGTTAATTCAATTACTTTCCACTTGTGAAAATGCTGACAGGATTTCCGACCACTGGAAGAAGTGCCCTGGCTGTTAGATGTGATTGGCATCCCAGACATAACTTATAAATTGCAGCTGAAACTAAAACATTTTCTTTTCACTCATATATATCCTTCATGACAAAGCGTTCAGCAATATTTTTAAGCCATTACGTTAATGCATTGATTTTCAACATCAATTAATGACCAATTTGTTAGATAACATTCTCGGTCAAATCACACGAGTCAGGATCTACTTCAGTAATGGGCAAGACTTCATGGCACTTGCGATCATAAGTGATAGCTGTTGTTTCTTAAATACTATAAACAATTTTTTCTTTCAGATTTGCACCACCTGCAATACCCCTGTTATCAGAAGACTGTGCCCTGTGCACTTCGTATAGACTAAAATTATGAAAAAAAGAAAGCTTATTCAAAAAGAAATGTCTGCATGCTGGAGAAAATAACTTCCTATATTAAATACATTATTTTAAAAAATATTATTTAAAGAAAATTGTAAAAATTTGCCAACACCATAGTAAGAAAGTAATTTGGAAAATAAAGCATGCTAAAAGCAATCACTAAACAAAGAAAAAAGACCTACTTTAAAATACGGTTAACTAAGACTTATAGTTGTCACTCCTAACTTTACTAAAGAGTCCACTTAGCTCAGATTTTCTCTGTAGTCTATGGAGGCACTTCAAATAGCAATATTTAGTCTTCTGTATATCAACCAATGGTGAGGGCTTTCTTAATTGAAGATACATCTGGGCCAGTTGGTGCAGCCAGCTGCAGGAACAGAAGGTCTGACTGGGACCATCCTGAACGCTCCAGAGCAATAGCATTTCATGGTTTGCAGAAGCAGATTTCACTATCTATTCATTCTCCAGCTTTCTGTGGGGGAGAAATAAATAGTTTCTTCTGAAGGCAACTGAGGTCTCCTTGTTGACTTCTTCTCCCTCCTCACACAATAAGGGGAGACTGATACATCTCCCAGAATTTGGAAAGCAGGGATGAGGCTGAGTTATCATACCCCTTGCCTTGACATAGTATGGAAAACTGATTGAAATACCTAGATATGCAGCAGATGGGTTTATGTATTCAGCACTGAACATCCAAAATAACATTAAGGTTGATTTTGAACTGAAAAATAATGGCCTAAAGAAGTGAAAAGAATTATTAAATCACATTAAATCTATATACAGTTAAACATGGTCAATGCACGTGCCGTTCAAATTTGTGGGCTTTTTTGCTTTTTTTTTCTTTTATAATAGAATTATCTTCAAATACAAGTTAATAAGAGATACAAGGATTAAAAGTTATTACGGAAAATTAAGGGAAGGAACTATGTTCCCATGTAATTTAAAGCTCCCTTGGTATCATGAAAACTGATAAGATGTTTTTGTACTGTTTTAATCAAATGAGCTTTTGCACTCTGCTTAATTTTAATTATTAATTTGTAATTTTTTTTTCAGTTTCTCAGCTTCTAGAATGAAAATTAAGCATACACAGTGGTTCATCCCTTCAGAAAGGAGTCAAAATGTTTCATTCCTTTGAGAAAAATCTCAATTATTAAAGATCCATTTGCAGTCCAATAAGTAGCTTGTTCTTAAGACATAAAGTAGACAATTTGTTACATATCTTACAGGGTAATTTTGCAATATCCACTTTAACTAGCAAACAGTTGCAAGCAATATAGTGTAATTGCTTTTGCTATTTTAGTGCCTACAAGCAAAAAAAAGTAAATATTTTATAAACGCTTCTTTGTTATGTCTGTATTGAATTAAATTTAGGGATATGTTTTTCCCCATCATCATGTGCTTCTGATTACAGTGATACCTGCATTAGCCTGTATTTTGGAGGGTTTAAGTCTTAAATATATTCACCATCTGTTAATATAAGAGATTATCTCACTGCATTTTGGAACAATTGATACATTTTTTTTTTCTCATAAAGGAACTCTTCAACATAGGAGTTACATAGTCAGAAATGTATCTTCTGGCTGAGTGCAGTTTTATTGGATCATTACTTAATCCATCAAAGATGTTGATTATATCTTTTAATGACTGGAATAGTTAGGACCAAAAAAAGAGATTGATTTAATGATATGGCAGTTCTAGCACAAAGCAGATATTTTAAATCTAAGAAGTTGCCTGAAAGGGGAGAAATTGCCTGAAGGCGATGAAGGAAGCATTTTGGTATTTTAGTGACATATTTACTTACTGCTCCTTCAGCATGGTTTATAGCTGCTTGCTTCTGTTTGTGCTTGCAGAGCCTTCTAAGGATTATGAGATTATTTGTGTTGACTAAAATAAAATGAAGTGAAACTTGAGATTCCTGTACAAACTTTATATTTCTAAAATTATATAGATGTATTCCTGTGAGTATCGCTATACCAGTAATTAGTGGACTCCACTGGCTCAGTGATACTAGTTTTGAGATGAATATAATGGTATAAAAAGATTGTGTGAAGCAGTCCCAAAACAAACTTTCTCTCTGGAGTGAATGCATTCAGACAGGAAGAACAAGAATGTATCAATTTTAATTGTGATAAGGACTTATGGAGAAAATTTTAATGACTAATTTCCTGGTAAGCCCTACAAAATTTAGAAGTCCACTGAAAAAAACCCTTCTCAAATGTTACTAGATAGCAAGATATAATTTATGAATTTATCAGAAGAACCTCTTTGGTGATGTTAAACTAATGAGTTTTTTGGTGCAAAATGGCTGGTATATAGAAGGGAGCTCTTGTAGAGTAAAACTACATTGGCTGTAAGTCCACCAAGAATTCCCATGATACCATACATACAGATTTACTTTGGTTTAAAAGGAAATAAAATAAATTTATTTCAGGGAGAACCAGTTCAATAAAAGAAACCGTTGGAACTTTTCTTGTGTAATAATTGTAAGCATTCTGCATTAAGAGGCCATAACAGCTTAGGTTAGAATGAGTGTGTTGTTAGGGTTTTTGGGGTTTTTGTTTGCTTTTTTCTTAAGATTCCATGTACATGAGTTTATTTTTCCAAAGCAGGTTTCATTATTTTAAAATACGCAGAGACATACAGCCTTGCATCTGTACAGAATATACAGTTTCATCTTGACTTTTCTCATAAACCATTTTAGATGGTTTAATCAGGTGAGGTGAAAGAAAAGTGTTGTGAAATCGTCTACCTGGTTCAGAAGTGATGGTTCTCATTCTGAATTATGTGAGAACATTTTTATAGGTTGCCTAATCTCTGAAGCCTTGGTGAATTGTAATCCAAGATTATAAGGGCAACATGAATTTTTGTGACTCGTTCCTCACTGATATTAGGTTTTCCACCGGTGTTGGGGGGGACTAGAGTTTTAACCAACTATTTGCCATAATCAGCCAAACTTCTAAAAGTTTTAATAACATCCCCTTTGCTGTCTGCGGACCAGCTATGGGCAGGCCTCAAGACACTATGTGATTTCAGCAGGAACTGTGGCTGTCAAATGAATTTTACTATTCAGTGTGACAGGCTTAGCTTTGGCCTCAGTGATTTCTTTTGTCCCTAGTACCTGGTAAACTAAGATTATGTTATTTTGTTTATTCTGATGAGATTTGGGATCCTGAAGGTGGTCTGAAGAGCCAGCAGCAATTGGACTTTTAACATTGCAACATAAAGTCATCAGACATGTTAGTTATGTTCATTAATGTATTGTTAAACTGAATATTTTGTCATGTGAGTTTTTAAATACCCTCTATAGAAGATGATCTGTAATAACCTTTCAAATACTTCCTTGGAAGACTATCCCATAATCAGAATAAGAGCTAAGAAATACTGGACAAAAAAATTTTCAACCCAGCTTTAACCAGGAGGCTCTTCCTCTTCATATTGTTTTCTTGGACAAAAAATCTTCAAACAAAACTGAGGACATTGATATTTATTATTTTATTTCAATCACCATGTTTTCAGATCTTGTGATCTACTGATAACCTGTTAAACTTAAGCTTACTTCCAGGAACACATGAAAGTAAAACATTATTTTTAGAAAGATTGTGCCAAATATTTTAACAGACTGACTGAAAGGGACCTGAAATTTTTTCTTTAAAGGTTGCACAAGTAGTACTGCAGCTGAACTACACATGAGTAGGTGATAATGGACATTTAGGTAAAACTTGAAGTTTATATCCAGCAGGACAGCATACTTATGTTTCCTTATCACAGACTCATACTGGAAATGTTTTAGATGCTTTATAGTTTTTTGACATGTTCGCTTGATAATGTAAGTAATCTGAGAGGACTAGAGAGAAAAACCAATGTGCTAACAGACAGTCCCCGGGCACAAAAATACCAAAAACATAGTCTGTGTACCAAGATGACAATGGTTCTATAAATGATTTCTGAGCAGATTCTGAAATCCAAAGATATTAAACACAGATGGACCAATACTGTTAGATAAAGAGCCTTTAAAAGTAAATTTTTAACTTTGGAACTGAAAGTGAATTGGATGGATAGGGGTAATGAAATCTATCATATCAGTAATGTGCTTATAAATAAGACTACCAGATTCTTGTGCCAGTAGCTATACCTGAACTTGTCATATGGGCATCCTTTTTAACCACTGAAGTGAAATAAGCATTTCTAGAGTGAAATTCATCTCTGCAATTTAGATATATATAAGGATGAATTGAACAGCTATCTTCCTAGAACAACTCATTTCTTTGTTGTAGAGAGATTACACAGTTAGAACATATATACATATCAGACTTCTGAAGCTGGATGTCCTACCTTTAATGTCAGATTTTGTAAGGTGTTAGACATATATCTCTATCTTTAGGAAAAAACTATTTTCTAAGATTAAAAGTTTCTAGGCTGTCATGCAAGGACAATGTCATTAACTTGTCCTTTAAATGTCATCCTGAGATCCTATTTGAGAAGTGGTATGAATGAAAGTATTCTATAAATGCAAAAGTGAAGCAGAGATCAGTCTGATTTCTTTGGCTGTACAAGTATTGCCAAATACCTGCTGCCCTGGAAGCCTTAACAGCAACCCTAGCAGTTTTTAATGCACTTAATAAAACAATTGAAATTGCAAGTGAATTGCAATTGCTACAAAAGCTTGAGTTACCACTGCAATTTCTGATGGCAATTTCCTTGGCATGTAGTGAGGTTTTGAAAAGTACTTTAGTTGCAATTAATAGAAATAATGGTGTATCTGTAATTTCCTTTGGCCTAAAGCCAAAATAGTCTTGACTCTGATTGACATATATTCTAATAGCATTTTAATGAATGTTAAGTACTACTTTTTTCTTTTTTTTCTTCTTAAATGAAGTAAATAGGGTTGAATGCCTTTATTAGTAAAAGACATGAAGCATGCAATTATTTGGCTAGCAAGTAAATAGTAACTGGCAAACTGTGTAGACAATCTGGAGCTGAGATATTTGGACGTTCCTGGTGGTCCCAGAGTCTGCAGTGAAGACTGAATGGCATAGGGACTGAACTGTTCTTATGGCTGAGTGGGTGGTTCTCATTCTCTGCAGTTCAGAGCTAAGGCAAGTAACTAGCAAAGGCAAGAAAATATTTACTGCCACTACCCACTACACATACTGCCACCATACATAATGTACTGGCATTGTGACTGAAAATAACTTTTTCTGGCTCAAAGACTATCAAAGTAGCACATTCTCCACCAATAATACAACATGTTTGTAGACCAAACAGCATGGAAGCAACATCTCATATAATATCAGAACCACATCTGTGTCACTACATTCATTATAGGAGTGTCAGAGCATGTGGTCATCATATTTAAATTCAGGCACCTGTAATGTTTAAATTAATATTATGGTCTTACTAAACTGCTCATGCAGTCAGTGGAAAAGGATGGGCCTTTCCAGAGGGCAATGCTGGTCTTAAGTGGGCTAAATTACTCTTTGGAGGGGCATATTTCCCTCCATTAACTATTAGGGAATTTAAAGGGTATTTAGCTTGGGTGCCTCTGAAAAGTTCTTGGGGTGGAACAATTCCGACTCCACATGACTCAAAAGACTATGGAGGAGGTTGTAAAGGAAATGACAAATCTTCCAGGATCTGGAGGACTGAATTGCTTTCTTATATTCAGGCTATTGAAGAGAAGCAGTCAGAAAAAACTGCTATTCTTTTTTTTCCCCTTGAGGTTCCTCTGAAATTCTATCCAATATTAGTGCTGAGTATGATGACTTTCAGTCAGTTAAACATGCCATGTGTAACCTAAAACACTTGATCTGTCCTGGAAACTGAATTGTTAAGTTTTATCATTAAACAACCAATCTTCTGTTATAGGAGGTCATATGTAAAATAATGCATAGTCCCTAATCTATAGAAACAACCCAATTCAATCAATATTCAGCCTATCTTCATTGCCTTCTCTTCTGATGAAAAAGAAATCACAGTGGACATAGGAAGTCAAAGAATTAGGTTTAACCATTCCAGTTGTTTCTTCTCACTTTTTAGAATGAGATCCAGCCTGTCTCAACCATACGTAAACTGGCCTTTAGGAGCCTATAATTAATCTCAATTCCAAACAGTAAACCAGTGATTAGTGCATTCAATTCATCAAGAAATGTCATCAGATCCTATACCTCATACCTTGAAATGTATGCACAATCTTTGGATTAAAAAAAGTAAAAATTGTCCTGGGAAGCAGGAACCACAACCTTAGAATCTTCCCCCCAAAATAATGAACTCACTGTTAGGCTGGGGTCAAATGCATGTTTGCTTATCTGGCTGCACAGGCCCTCTCCATCTCCA
The DNA here is from genome assembly GCF_949628215.1 of Phalacrocorax aristotelis. NCBI lineage: Eukaryota > Metazoa > Chordata > Aves > Suliformes > Phalacrocoracidae > Phalacrocorax > Phalacrocorax aristotelis. Next base: position 208,819,461 of record NC_134276.1, on the reverse strand, counting down.
CTGATGTACCTTTTTAAGCCAACCAAATTGCACCCTACTTCACAAAAGAAGCTCACGCTGATTTCACTGAAGTCTCTTAATAGACGGTTAATGATAGATAAGGATGTCGTAATCAAAATAAGGGAAGTTAAGAGCTGAATTTTAGGTATGTGCCCTCATTTCATATATATATATATATAAAAATAATAAAAATAAAAAAATTTAGAACTGTTTTGATGAAGACCACTGCTAAAGGTTCCAAGTCTTATACACTGGAACATCTGACTAGCTGTTACCATTACTGACATTTAGGGACTTTGTGGTCTTCATTTTAAAGCACAAGTATGTATTTATGTATTTACACCCTTGAGCTACACCATCAAAGGCATCTTTGTAAGCTACAATTTTTAGTAAAAATAAATTAAAATTGTTCTGAATGCTACTGAAAAAACAAACTGAGGCAATCCATCTGGAATTCATTTTACTTCATATTATGGGCTTTGTGTCACTGCTGTCCAATTTGACATCGAAAAGCACAAAAAATAACATTGACATAAGGATATAGTTATGTTTATACGTACAGAAGTGGATTTTTTTTCTGTTATTTTCAGAGTAGTATCCTTAGAATTGGCACCCTCAACTGGCTTTCAGAAAAAAATATCTGTGGCAAGCATGTTAAAATGCAGCAGCAAAAGCCTATGAAATGAAAAGCTGTCAGTTCAGCTACTGTTCTTAGTCAAGTACTTCCGTCGTACCCAATGGGAGCTTGGGAGGCTGGAACTGGGAGACATGTTTTCCCAGACACGCTTTGAGCAAAAATGTGGAATATAGGTCTGCTGGCTGCATTAGTGCTTTTTTTTCTTAGGGTCCATTAAGTCATGCCCATTAAAGTCAGTAGAGGCTTTTTTTTTTTAATATGCCTAGTCTGTCTCCATCAAAGCAGAATAAAATCTGTTTTTTTCTTTTTTATTTCCTGGTTCCACATTCAATACACTTACATAATACACATTTTTTAAAACATGTAAGAAGCTTAACCTTCACAGTGGCTACAGCTGTAAGATCTTCAGGTGTCTGAAAGAAAGAACGTAAAGGAGATGGCAATTAGATCCCTGCTCAGTAAGGACTGGGCAGAACTTAGAGATGATCTAAATATAACCCAAAGCTAAATAAACATTTTCTTTCAATAAGGGTAGTAATATCAAATATGGGAATAAAAGATTATTAATAACAATAGATATATACAACGGAAGTGTCTCTATTAGATTTAGAAAAAAAAATTGTAATAAGCTTGATGACCTCAAGTCAGATGGACATAATCTTCCTCAACTCCTAACTAGAGGCTTTTCCAGTTGTCTAAAAGTATGGCTCCCAGTTCATTCAAGAGAGAAAATAGGTATCTCATTTAATACCAAATATGCCTGTGTATATATATATAAAAGTATATATATATGAAATTATTTACTGTTCATATACGGTTATTTCTTACTGATTATTTGGAACCTAAAATGCTACTTTACACTAAAGGCCTACATTCTGTTTTGCTAAATTTAGGTGGATTATCTTTTCAACTTAAAGGAAAAAAGCAGTCCTTAAAACATGGAATTAAATCGACAGCAAGATGACACTGAAGACAGCTTCATCAAAGATAAATGCACTTACTTGTACTAATTTATTGTTATTTGATATATGATTCATTTCTTCAGACAGATGAAATGTAGTAGAGCAAATGTGTCTAGACTTCAGTAAAATATTTAATATAGAGCTATTAGTCAGCTAAAGGGTTAGGGTTGGACAAGTATTAACACACATAAAATAAATAAAGAAAGGAGAGTAACTGGGCTTGAAGAAGGGCTTTTTTTCTGAATTCTAGATGGGTTTTTCATGGAATGCATCTTATTTAATAGACTCATTTTTGGGTTTGGCATAAAAACAAGCGGTGCGCTAATGAGATTAGCACATAATGCACAAAATAGATGACCTTAAGAAAAAAGTGTTAGACCAAAATAAATTGAATGAAATTTTAATAGTACCAAATGCTTGGTGCTAAACATAAAGGTCCACAACAAATGACTCAATTAAAAGCTTCAGCTAAGATTTTTGGGACCCACAGGGAAGGAGAAAGCAGAAGTCTAAGGGCTGATCCCTGAGAGATTATTAGCTAGGCAGTGGGATTGGCCATGAAAAGAAAAAAGGGCTTCTAAACTGTATTAAGCAAAGTACTTCCAATGGAATTGGGAAATGCTATTATACGAGGCATGGGTAAGACTGCTAACGGATGCCAGCCCAGCGCCAGTGAGGATGCTGAGCGCTACTTCCCGTACCAAGCCTTAAGACAAGCTTCATTATTACATGCCAGGGCTGAGCCCATGGACCGGGGCTTCAAGTGAGACAGTAGAAATTTTGTGCAGCTCTGTAAATCTTCTCCAGCTTCCTAGTTCTGATGCCAGAACCCACAGCAAAGCTCTGTGAACACATGGTGTCCCGTCTGTGGCTCAGGAGCCAGAGTTACTGACTTTTACTGAGGAAGAAAGCTAAAGCAGCATGATCTGAAAGAAGTCTAATGCAGGACAGTACCAGTGCGCAGTGTCCTCTCCTTTCCTTCCACACAGATGATCTTCCTCTCATCACAGCTCACGTCATAGAAAAATCCTGTCTGAGTTGTGTAGTAACAAGACAGTAGTAAGCAGATGCAAGCCTGCAAATTTAGAAACATGTCAGCTAAAAATCATAAGCAGTAAAAGAAATGAACAAAGAAACTAGTTTTGTATGAATGTATCCTTGAATAAGGCAAGAAGAAAAGCAAAACAGCAAATACATTCTATTTTCAGAGTTTTCCATGTGACATTAGCAGGTCTTATAAATGAAACAGAATGAACAGGCCACTAAAATGTGACCAGAATGGAATGTAGGCACATTTCTGCTGATAGGACATATTTCCATGCAAACAATGGTTAGGTATAAACAGCAGGGAGTCCATTTATATCTTTATCTAGTCTGTGAGTTACTGTGCACTAATGAGCAGCAGATGAGATAGGTTCGTTGTATTCTTTGTTGTTGTTATTGTGTTTTATGCCTTTGTATTTAGTATCTTTGGCCTCTAGAGAGACTTCTCTTGCTAATTTACCTGGCTTTAAGTGTAATAATTTTTAAATGTCATAACACGCACTTGCCTAAATATCTACAATTTCTTTTCCGCTTTATAGAATTTCATGAGTGTGTTCTCAAGGAGAAATGCTAAAGTAAAGGATTATGTATAACACCCTTAGATCAGTATTTCTTTTATTTTTCCTTTTGTACTTCAAGCCACGTTACAAAGTTTAATACGATGAAGGGTAGGTGAAGATGATAAAAGGGAAAAAACAGACCTCTACAGAATACTTTATCGTTGACATTCTTGATATTGTATTTTTGTAATTAATTTCATTTGTATTTTTTCTCCTTGGAAAATGGTCTTCAAAGATATTAAAGTAAATGAAAGAAAGACCAGTTTAACGTTTCCAGAATATTTACACCTTTCCTTAAAAGGAATAACAATTTTTCAGCCTTCTAACAAGCTTCAGTGTTAAGGAGTTGGGACTGTTGCAACGAACAGACATTATTATTTGCCAGATTGTGCTTACTATTTTTATAAAGTTCTAATCCAAGAATGTTGAAAAATTAAAAATTATTAATTTTAAAATGCTGCATTTAGAAATTAAGAGAATGCTACATTAACATGTCTGATTCATAGAAATATCTATATTTATCTTGTACAAAGAAAAAAAAAAATATTTGAAAAATATGCTTATGCCCTTAGATTGAAACTTCTTGTAAAAGCAAGAGAACATATCCAGAGGTCAGTGGTAGAGTTTTACGTCACAAATAGTCATATTTTTAAAGGAATTTAGGTGCTTGAAAATGGATCAAAGTGATTTTCCACTGTAGCCAGATTGGAAATAATGGGACTTGGTTGCCTAATGTGTATGGGTACTTTTAAAAACTTTAACAGGCTCTCGATTTCTAAACAATTATGAAAAATCCACACTATGTGTTTTTCAACTAAAACTCTGTTACCTAGCATTAAATATAAGCATTATGCTTAATTAATTTAAATGGCTTAATAAATTAATTGTTTAAGGTTTTACATTGTTGGTGTTTCAATCATTTCATGTTTTATGTCCTGATACCGCTAATGAAAATTTTGTTCTAGTGGCACATTTTTCACAACACTAGTAAACTAAGAAAAAGGCAAATATTGTGTTGAAGAGGAGTATTCAAACTTTAACTGCTGGACGTGTGCAGTGGGAATATCTGGATTTTATTAGTAGTTAAAAATATTGAAGACAATAATATCTTGGAGATTATATTTAGCCCAGATTATTAATGTCATCTTCTTACTTAAGTTTAATAACTGTGGCTTTTTATTTTTCCTAATCTTATCTGAATGTATTTAAATGTGATCTAGTTATCAAGGACCTGATTAAATGTAACACTTAACAGAAATTTGGGAAAGATTTTTTATTCTCAAATACTATGGGCAAGTGAATATGAAGGCAAATATACAATATTTAAATTTATATCCACATCATAAGGTGGAAGCACATTAAAAGGTCTATGTGCTTCCAGTAAACTATAGGATTGAATGTTTTGCATATAAAACTGAATGTACTAATAGAATTAGCTATTAGCTATGAGTTATTAATGCTATTGACATTAGTACTTATTCATGAATGATAATAGCCATCCATTTTCATACTTCTAGATGTGTATTATATACTAGAAAGCTCTGGGACAACGTATATACTACCTCACCTGGTCAGTATTAGAATTATTCATAGTTCCTGAAGCATCGGATTTTTTCCAGGGTCAGCAGAAAAATGCCAGTCAAGATATACAGATGATTTAACTTAAAACTAATCTTGCATTCTCTTTTTGGTATCAGAAAAATATTTCAGAACAATTAGCTAAATGGACTTGAGGCAGCAGAAAACATATCTGTAATCCTCTTGTGGGGCTAATTAACTCCTTTGTGTTACTTTGATGTGGGTTTGTAGGTTACATTGTTGAATTTTGGATTATGCAATACAGCATGTCTATGTTATAAAGTGGAAAATGTAGCACTATGCCTACAGCAAAAAGTGAGTGAGAATATATTGGCATGGTAAGGCTGATTGCATAGTGCACACAAGCTTATTATTCATTCCTTAAATGAGAAAAGTTGGCTTTTGCAAATACGATGGTGATTTATCACATAGTTGAAGTGAGAAGGCAAAGGTTAGTAGAGACATATGGAAATGAAACTCTTTCATGCTTTAGTTGAGTAAGAGTTTGGCAGAGTTACACTACTTTTGGTGTATAGTATACATTATATTAATATCACAGAAAGGGGAAAGCTTGAAATTCTAAATATTATATTAATAATAACAGCAATCATTTGTAGATTACTCCTTAAGGAGAGATAGAAGGCTGCCCCACCCCCTGCCCCAAAAACACACCCTTTCAGCATGCTGGGTAGTGTGTCTGAAGCTGTGCTCTAAGCAGGAATCCCCACATGGGTACCTAACCCTAACAGTTCTGAATGTGGGGGCACTGATGACAGAAGGAAAAAAATATTGAAGCAAAATTCTGACTATAACCTTTAGATTCTGTTCTTGGCTCTAAAACAAGTCACAGTTGCTAAGTTATTTATAAAAAATAACATATTTTTCATGCAACTGCACTGTTTTCCCTCAGGACCAGAGTTTGTGTCCATGCACAAGATCGTATGCTTTATGAATATATACTTACAGTAGAACATGTGCTTATCTGATGAGGAGACCATGCCGGGTAAAAATGACCTATATTATTCCACTGCCTTCAATGTAATTACAATTTCCATGATCTGAAGCAATTATTTCATATATTGTCACTGTAAACTAGCCTGTTTTATTAGATTTTAGAACCTTTCCATTGATACAGATTTCTTAGGGGCCTGACATGCCCTCAGAGTGAGATTTGGATTAAGTTAAATTAAAGAAATATTTATTTTTCATTCCACACTTAAATTCTTCCTGGATTTAATGAGATTATTATTACAGAGCTATGTGATCAGCCTAAGTATGACAAAGCAGCTTCTAACTACATTTTAATTAACAGATTACAGATACGCTTTTTTTAGGCAGTTGTTGATGGTAGCTGAAGTTACCACTGCTCATTAGCATTACTGTGGTAACATTGCTTGTGCTTGTTATTGCTCCCTGGCTATGATGCAGCAAGTAAATATTTCCCTACTATTTCTTCAAACTCAAAGGCAAGGGATTGGGCCCTTTATTGTACACATGTGAGATGCTTGGAACAACAGAAGCTCTTCTCACTTAGGTCTCTCACCTCTGCTGTAATATATCAGTTAAATAGTAATTATTCTATTCTGGAATAGAATAGACATGCAATAAAATAAGAAATTATCCAAATTAAAACAAACCTAGATAGATTTAGTAGAGATTACACATAATTTTAATAGCAAATCCAGAGCATTGAAGTACTGACCTGTGATCATCCCTTGTGTTTAAATTTTTTATGTTCTTCTTGGCAACTGTGAAAACTAGCACTCTTCCAAATAATATTTCGGCATGGTTCAGGAGGCAGTACAACAAGGACCATCCTACACAGGGGGATTGAATGACTTTATGTTACTTGGAGATAGTGGAACAGTTAACTTTATGGATGTGTGCCATGTGGCTTCTGAGCCATAAAATGGTTTTATTTAGTAATACTTATGCAGCCAAGGAGACCAAAATCTCTCACACTAGCAGGGCCTATTACAGCATTAATAGTTCTCAAACAGAAGAGGTGGCTGTAGTTTCGTAGCTGTACAGGTTGTGTTGTAATTGCATCAGCTACAGCTTTTTGTTATTGATGTTATTTGTTATCTTATTTGAGAACAGGATTGGCTAAATGTAATTTAGATAATGACAAGTACCAAATATAATTCATTAGTTTTCTCCCATAAGACTGCTACCACAGAGTTGTTCACTATGTTCACTTTTTAGTACAAATGAACTTTAATTAATTATCTGAAAACAATCTCTTGGTTTGTTCATTTACGTTTCATAATCGAATAGAATGCAGAATAGAGGAAACGTGATTCAGAGTGACTTTCCTCTGTAACTTTTTGTCAAATATCTTAAAATTTTTTGCCAAGATGATCAAAGTCATCCTTGATTCCAGATCTTGCAATTTATTATGCTATAGTTTCCTGCATTCATCAGCATGTGACAGAAATAACACCATTTTGAGCTTTCTGATCACATGAAAACATTTGTCAAGCTGACATTTTGGCTGCTCCACAAAAATGCAGGAAGTCCCTCAACAGTGCATAAAAAAGGTATAAAGTAAAGCTCTTTTTATGCCATTTGGAGATATATGATTAATAGGATATAGCCTAGTTTGATTAATCTATGCATTCATAGTATCTCATGCTTGACAACTGTAGCTAGTTGCTTCTTTTATGAGAATTTTTCTTATAGCATTTATATACAAAAGGGAATTAATCATCCCCCAGTTTGTCACACACCAAAAAGCCTTGGCTTTCCAGGGAGTCTTCCCACTAAACACTCTTGCTGCCATAATATTTGGTTTCTCCACCACTCACTCAGTTTTCATCTCTCTTGGCAAAACTATTTTTTGTTCTACAGCTTCTATGGAGTGTAATGTTAACGAACTGTTTGAACTTTAGTCAGACTGGTCATCCTCGGGGTTCTCAGGCCCCTGTGCTGGAAGATGGAGATAGTATGCAGAATGAAGTCCCAGTTGTTGAAGGGGTGGCAGTCACCGACCTGCTCCTTCACCTGGATGTTCACAAGTCCATGGGGCCAGATGGGATCCACCCGAGGATACTGAGGGAGCTGGCAGAGGAGCTCACCAAGCCACTTTCCATCATTTATCAGCAGTCCTGGTCAACCGGGGAGGTCCCAGATGACTGGAAACTAGCGAATGTGACGCCCCTCTACAAGAAGGTTCAGAAGGAGGATCCAGGGAACTACAGGCCTGTCAGCCTGACCTCGGTGCTGGGAAAGGTCATGGAGCAGATCATCTTGAATGCCCAGCACATGTGGGACAACCAGGGGATGGGGCTCAGCCAGCATGGGTTTATGAAAGGGAGGTCCTGCCTCATTAACCTGGTCTCCTTTTATGATAAGGTAACCCGCTTAGTGGATGAGGGAAAGGCTGTGGACATTGTCTACTTGGACTTTAGTAAGGCCTTTGGCACTGTCTCCCACAACATTCTCCTGGAGAGGCTCACGGCTGCTCACGGCGTGGACAAGTGCGCTCTGTGCTGGGTTAAAACCTGGCTGGATGGCCGAGCCCAGAGAGTGGTGAATTGAGTCAAACCCAGTTGGCCGCCGGTCATGAGTGGTGCTCCCCAGGGCTCAGTGTTGGGGCCGGTCCTGTCCTGTTCAATATCTTCATTGATGATCTGGATGAGGGGATTGAGTGCACCCTCAGTAAGTTTGCAGATGACACCAAGCTGGGTGGAAGTGTCGATCTGCTGGAGGGCAGGAAGGCCCTACAGAGGGACCTGGATAGGCTGGATCGTTGGGCCAGAGCCAACGGTGTGAGATTCAACAAGGCCGAGTGCCAGGTCCTGCTCTTGGGTCACAACAACCCCATGCAACGCTACAGGCTTGGGGAGGAGTGGCTGGAGAGCTGCCTAGTGGAGAAGGACCTGAGGGTGCTGGCTGACAGCCATCTGAACATGAGCCAGCAGTGTGCCCAGGTGGCCGAGAAGGCCAACATCATCCTGGCTTGTATCAGCAATAGCGTGGCCAACAGGAGCAGGACAGTGATGGTGCCCCTGTACTCGGCACGGGTGAGGCCGCACCTCGAGTACTGTGTTCAGTTTTGGGCCCCTCACTACAAGAAGGACATCGAGGTGCTGGAGCGTGTCCAGAGAAGGGCAACAAAGTTGGTGAAGGGTCTGGAGAAGAAGCCTTGTGAGGAGCAGCTGAGGGAGCTGGGGTTGTTTAGTCTGGAGAAGAGAAGGCTGAGGGGAGACCTTATCACTCTCTACAACTACCTGAAAGAGGGTTGTAGCAAGGCGCGGGTCAGTCTCTTCTTCCTAGTAACAAGCAATAGGACGAGAGCAAATGGCCTCAAGCTGCACCAGCGGAAGTTTAGGTTGGATATTAGGAAAAATTTCTTCACCGAAAGGGTAGTCAGGCATTGGAAGAAGCTGCCCATGGAGGTGGTGGAGTCTCCATCCCTGGAGGTATTTAAAAGAAGGGTAGACATGGTGCTTGAGGATATGGTTTAGTGGTGGGCTTGGCAGTGATATGTTAGTGGTTGGACTCAATGATCTTAAGGGTCTTTTTCAACCTTAACAATTCTATGATTGTATGAACAGAAAAAGCCATTGCTAGTCTATTTTCCATTTCACATGTAATGAAAACAATTTGAATTTGAGTTGACAAACATGCGCTAATGGTGTTTGTGGAAGGGAAAAAATAAATAAAAACAAGCATCAGCAGTGCTGGAATCCTATACTTTTGTTTGATAAACAATTTCAGTGTTCAGTGTCAGATTATATGGCTTGAGTATATGCCTGGAAGCAATAAAGTTTGAAATGAAGTTAGTTAAACTACAATCAGTGAGAGTATCCACTTATGCAGAAGCCAAATGTGACCAAATGGTCACATTTAAACCATTATTTTATTTCTTGATTTTGATTGTGGATAATGTCACAGAAGAAAAATGCTCACAGAGAAGGGCAGAAGAGGCAAAAGAACCAGTAAAAGCCCGTGACCACCTCTGAAGCTCTCACCGAGGCTTCTTGAACCTTTGACTCTGCTTCTATTCCAGGTGCATCAGCACCAGCATTGCAAGTTATGCTTTTTACTTACTAACAACTATTTCTGGTTTTAGCACACACAGAAGAACAAAAGAAAGCTGCTGCGTGGTGTGCAGTGGGCTACATCCACATAATAAAAGGAAGACGGCTAAGAATTTTTCAAAATCTATTTATAAAACTGAACTGAGAAAATTAATGTGTGGCTTACTAAGTAGTTCAGAGGGAAAGAAGAGATCTTTACAGAAACTGTAAGCAAATGGATAGTCTGAAATTTCATGAGAAAAGACATTAAACACTCCTGTGTTGTGGGGGAGCAACAGAGTATTTATAACTATTAAATGAGCTCATTAAAAATCTGCCACTGAATCTCTCTTAAAACATGCTCCATCATACCTATAAGTGAGAGTGCTTGTTAGTAATAGTAATTATTGCTCACAGCACTAATAACTGATGCTTTCCCAGTAGTCAGTGCATGTTCTTTTCAAAACATAAAAAGTTTTAGCCTCATTCATCTTCTTCTTGCCTTTTTCCCTTTGCTTTTTTCAAAGGCAACTTCCTTCTCCCTGCCTTGAAGCTCAGAGGCTCATATCATTTGAACTTATAGGTGAATAAAATATCTGTCAAGCAACTTGCCAACCATAGATCAGCTTCCAGTTTCAAGACAGACTTTTAAATAAGCGGGAATACTTGTCAGAGTCTGTTAGCTCTCTAAGTCTAAATGGCAGATTCCTATGTGCTGAGCACTGTGTAAACTTGTGTAATTATCTAGCACAGCAACCCTATTGTTGCCATATAATTAATTGATTTTCTGGACAATGCTGCTGGTGCCCATTTAACATGTTTCTGGTACTTAATATATCTTATTTTAAACATTATCAAATCCTTTTTTTTTTTTTTTGTTTGGTGCTTTTTCCTCAAGTAAGTCAGCAGAAAACTGGAGATTCTCAGCTGCGAAGAAAGTAAAATCTGTTACCTCTGCCCCCATCATGTATGGAAAGAAATGCCAAAATCTGAAGTTCAGTTTAAAATTATGGGGCTTTTTCTACTGTGAAATGCTGCTCAGGTGCCACTGTCCACACCATTAGAAAATTATTTATCATTCCCTGTGCGCACATAATTAAACAAAGTGTAATAAGCTCCTATTGACAGTAACAAACAAGAGACCTTACTGAAGCTATGGCAGTGCATATTTTAATGGTATTATTGCATTTTTAATTGCAACTGGTCTCCCCTTAACATGCCACACTTAACCTCTAGGTACAATACAGTGTACAAGAGTTTTAAGGTAGTTATACATTAAAGGTGTGTAGTTAGGCATAAAGCCAATGCTAAGTGCTCCTAGCTCCTGTGGAGCAGAATATCCTCCAAGGAATGCAAATATTTATATTCAGAAGATATCTTTAGTAGCAAGTCACCCAGACTTCAACAATCTCCAATTCTTCAGAAGAATTATTTTATAATGTTAATGAATTATTAGTATTCTATTTCTATTAATTGGCATGCACAAGTAAATAAATAAGCATTATAGTACCACCATCTTTCCTTGTTTATAATATTAAACAGTGTTAAACTGACACTTGCAAATCCCTGAGTTGATTTCCTATTAGTTACTTAGTGCTAAAAAACATGTGATGTGTATAGATCTGTTGTCCACTATTCGCCATTTTAAAAAGTGATAAATAAAACAAAAAGCAAATCCCAGTTTTCACACTTGTTACCAATGGTGGAAAGAATCAAAAAATATACTTTCTTTTAACAGTTCAAAAATGTTGTTAGATTGATGTTTGCTGGTCATCAACATGCTTCCAGATGTCTCCAGTCTCTTCTGTGTGAGTTTTGTTTCTGTCAGAAACAAACTTTGCACATAACTAGCCATAATTTTAGATCAGTTGCTGATGTCAAAATTAATTTATGAAAGGAACAAAAGCTAATATACTGTGTAACTATGTACTGCCCAACCTAAATAGTCAAATGTATGTGTCGAATCATGGAGTCAGCTTAAAAATCAGAAGCATTGACTTATAAGTATTTTGAAAATGAAATTAAATTAAATTGGACTGTTTGTCTTTCACTTTCTTCTGGCTTCGGGGTATTCATGGTTCTGTCACACGTTCAGCACCTCTACAATGACAGAAGAAACTTGCAGTTTAAAACATTAGCTTCTCACACACACTCAACACTCCAGTTGTACAGACTTTCAGAAAAGTCAGTGCTGTAACAGTCGCATTAAGATGATGGAAGCTAACATTGTAAAACGGGTTATAAATAGAGTATAGGCAATATATTAAACCTGTGTTGGCAATTGTAGTCTATGTGAGTACAACATCTCATAAGACTCTCCTAACATAAAGTTCGTAAAATTAGGAAGGTCTAAATTTATGGAAAAAATAAGACAGCCTTCAGGTCACTTAACAGATTGTCACTAGGCTCTGATTACAGGGATATGGGAGATATAACCAGTTTAAAAAATAGTTAAATATATTTTTTATTTAATTGAGGAATTTTTACATTATAAATATTCCAATAGTCCCTCCTATAAATGAAAAAATATATATCCTATATCAAGCTGTTTGTCTGAATAACAGCTGCAAAACAACAGAAATATTATAATTTGAAAAGAAACCAAAGTATTGACACATCAAAACATATTATTTTTTCTAATCCATATATATTAGAAACTTATTGAAATAGCATGGAGCAAAACAATAAAATTCTACTACATGAGTCACAATGTAGTGCTATGCATTAATGTAAGTATTTAAGTTAATTCTCTGACTAGAAACACTTGAAACTGAAAAGTATTTTTGAATATTACTGCATTCCTTTGCATCTTTCTTGTTCTGAATGCTAAGTGCTCGGTTCCTCAAGGAATTAGAAGTGTTTAACAGGAGTGAGGATAAGGGTAAGTAAAAACCAATTCTATCATTGCAGAGAAAGAATTTCACAGTACTTCTGATGGTGTTATTCAACCAATGCTTCCATGGAAATACTATTTCAATTTACAAGAGATTGGTCACAATTAACAACACAAAGAAATAATCCCATACATCTACAACAGAAAAGCTTTCCAATTAATAAGAAAAGCCATAAAGCAGGCATTGTTTTTCTCTTAGTTCTGTATGTCATTTCTCATAAAGATTGTATAATAGAAATTCATGCTAAAATTAATCTTTTCTTTGCAATAAGAAGCCTCTATAGTGCAGGAAAAATTAAAAACTTTTTTGGTCTGGCTGTTTCTCAGTCAAAGGGCATATCAGTTACTGTATATTACTGCAACATTCCAAGCATAAAATTAAATTATAGACAATAGAATCAAGTACAGTTTACATCTGTGGGGCATTAAAAAATGAGGCACGTTCAGCAGTTTATTTATTCCCAGTAGAAATATCACTGCTGAAATAGTGCTCTTAAAACATTCTTTCCTACCAGATTTTGCTGTTTCAAATGCATTCCTCAGGCAACATACATATTTAGTTTTTAAATGTGACATGTAGTAATCAACCTTGATTTTCTTGGATGGTTTGACTTTCTTTAGTTGTGCTACGGTTTAGGTAACCTTATCACACCCAAGTTCTAACCCTGCTACTGGACCTATACAAACAGCCTGAAGCATGCTTTTTCAACAGGGCTACAAATAAGCACCAAAGGTCCACCTGTGTTAATACATTTTGAAGACTTCTGCCACTTATTACACATGATTAATGTGTAAGCAAAGACCAAATACTGTGGAGACTGAACCTGCACTCTTTAGTCTAAACGCATGAATCTGTACCCTCTGAACTGAAAGTTATAGTGATAGTTCAATATCGTTAGAGGTCATTGCAGTCATAAAAGAAATGGCTACAAACATTACTGGTAGGTTTGAATGTGCAATTTTAATTTATCTTAACATTGTTTGGTAAATCAGAATTATTTTGGATTTTAATAGTAGGCATCATATATTCTTGTTCCTAACACAGGAAAATTATTTCTGTAATTCAGCAGAATGTAGAAATAAATCAGAAACTGAAATGTAGTGCATCAAGGACCAGATTCTACACAGGTATAAGTGAAAATTTATTTATGCCAGTGGAAATAGGCTAACTGAAATGAGCTTTACCCCTACATGACTGACCCTCAGAATGTGTTTCAGCAGTGCAAAACTATTTGTAATTTTTAATACTGTCTTTTGTACCATGTTCATGCTGTCTTCTCTTGCTGCTATGGTGTTTCTCCTGGAAACACTAAGGCCCATTTGAAATTGAATGCCTACCTGTGTCAAATCCACCCATTTCAGGATTTGTTACACTATGCTCTAACCACATGTATTTCTATTCCTTTCCTCACCCAAAAGACTCGTTAGAACTCAAGAAGAAATACCAGTACCTGCACAGAGGTTGTAGCTTGATGTGAAATTTAGTGTTTAGAACTGTGTGTTGAGTTCTGTGACTGAAAGCCCAAATTGGGTGGTATTGGAAGGCAGATGAAGGTGATTAAGCATAAATTAATCCAAATTTCCTAGAACTCTTGTGTAATGAAACTTCTGAATGTTTACCATAATATTCTGGAGACCTACGCCGCTTGTTTTTTCGTTTAAAGCGCTCTGACATAAGAATGTAAAAAGGAGGTAGAGTAAATATCTAACATGAAGGGATTCCTTAGATTTCTTTAGTACAACTTACTTGAAGCAGAGGATGGTATTTCAAGATGCTTAATTTGTGTTAAAGGGCTGATGCTCATATTTTTGCTATAAATGCAAAACAGGGATAGCTGGACTTAGTGCAAGCCATAGCTGCCTTGACAATGTCAAGGCACCCATGCAAACACCATGGCTTCTAGATTTCAGTACAGACAGCATCTATATTGCTGCCTTACAACAGCAATATAACATATTGTTAAGCACATGTAAACCCTTATCATAGTAACACACCAACAGATACACAGTGAAAATAAATCCTTCTAAAGGACCTGCTTTCTGATCTTTATAACCCTTCTAAAAAGAGCGAGAAAGAAAACAGTTCAGATTCCAAAAAGTTAGGCTCTTTGAAATAATTTAATAACTGTTACAGAGATACTGACTGAGCTATGAATTAGCAAAATGCTAAATTCTATAGGTAGAAAAAATAATTGTTTTCAATAGCTATATATCATTGTTTAAAGCTATTCAGATAATGATGGCGGTCATGGACAAAAGAACTGATAACTACGGAGAAAATAATTATTGCCAAATGGCAATAATAGCAGCAGTGGGCTAGACCTGCACAGAAAATATGTAAATATAAACTAGCTCTATGACAATTTTTAGAGATTATCTTTATTTTCCATAGTGGTGTCACTGAGACTAGTTTCAAAAGGAAAAAAAAAACTTGCACCACAGATGGACTACTGATTGCTTTTATCAAACTTACATTTGATCCATAATCTTTTGAAAAAATAGATCCTGCGTATAGTTACCATATTTGTACATTTATTATTAATTTGCCAACATCACTTTCATTAGCATAGTTTGAGATGGTAAGCAGCCTTGCTTATAAAATGAGAACTTTGTGTGAAATAACATTTTATATACACATATAAACATACACGTATACATTCCAATAAACACACATTCTATGGGTCACAGAATATTTTCCTCAGATCTTGTACTCCCAGGGAGATGGATGTAAATATTCTTTTGTATCTTACTGTTACACAAAAATATTTTACTTGGAGGGGTGACACATCCAACTAATGACCTGGTATGAATATCCTGTGACTACAGGAAATTCTGTTCTTCAATTTAAATTGTATCACGGAAAATGAAGATGGGGAAGTAACTTGAAAGATAGCGAATCCTTTTCCAACTAGTGCATGGCTATTAAATAGAGTAGATTGTCAAATGTTTCCTCCTACCTTTTTTTAATTGGCTCATCTCATAGCAGTTCCAGTGCTTGCCTTTGCAGATTATTCTGAAGCTAATATATTGGACTGTCACATTATTTGTATCCTTGCTGTTAAATGACCCAACACAATTCCTTGTCTTGTCCTTGCAGCATTTGCTGTTTTCTTTGTTTCCTGGGTTTTTTTTTTTCTTATTTTCTTTCTTTCAAAAGCAATATATACAATTGTGCTGCGTTCTAACGGCTTTATTCTCCATTGCTTCCAACAGCGGAAAATGGGGAAGAGAATGTTTTATGTTTATCTTACCCTCAACTCGAACAAATGTATGAGATCAGAAAAGATGCAAGGAAGACCATTTTTGTTTGGTTTTCTTGTGTTACAAATACAACACACATCATGGCCCATGTGGTCTCTTAGTTCCAGCCATCCACTGGTACATAAGAGTTGTTTATACAGCCCTTAGACTGAGAAATATACCCCTCTGCAAGAGATCCTGTTGAAATCAGAAACTGTTTATAAAGGTTATACTTATCTCTTTTGATAAACCTAGCATAAATAAACTAGATATGTTGCATTTACATCTACACAAATGAGTATTTTCTAATACTTTTGCTGTGTTTTATTTTTCTCTATAAAGAAAGCTGTCTCTCTGCCTTCAGACCAGACACTATTTTATAATATCCTACAAGGGTCAGAATAGAATAAAATATTCCCAATTCTTTAATTGTTAAAGAGAGAAAATTCCCTTGAACTTCAGTTAAGCCTATATAGGAAGTGGCAGAACTGCTTAAGTGTAACATTTTCCTGTAATGTATTAATGAAATATAATATAAACAATTAAAGAGCTTTCAGTTAAATAATATATGTTTAGGACCTATTCATTCCTAAGAGTATTTATTTGTGACAGTTTGATAAATATATGATTCTGTGACAAGCTATTTCATACAGTTCATGATGTCCTTTTTACATATTTTCCAAAGTACCAGGAATGGAGAATTGTATCCTGATGGATAAGTACTGGAGCAGTATGCAGCATGTATTACCAAACTAACATGTCCTCAGATAGTCCCATGCTGATAAATAATGTACAGAATATAATTTTTTGTTTCTATTGTATTCTAAATAAAAGCATAGCTTTTATTTTAAAAAAAAATTGTCAGATTCAGTACTACAGTACTTGGGATATATAGTTCCAATATATCTTCAATTTTCATATTTATATTGAAGCTAATTTCATAACTAATCTTCATATCTCAAAAGTCAATATTTAGAACTTGTCTGCGAAAGGTTTCTGAATGTTGTCTCCTACATGTCTTTTCTCAGCTACATCTTTGCACCTTTGAGAGAGTTGGGGTTTTTCAACCCGGAGAAAAGAAGGCTCCAGGACACCTTATTGCAGCCCTTCAATATATAAAGAGGGCTTATAAGAAAGATGGGGACAAACCTTTTAGCAGGGCCTGCTATGATATGACAAGCAGTAATTATTTTATACTGAAAGAGTGTATATTTAGATTAGATATAAAGAATAATTTGTTTCTATGAGGGTGGTGAGACACTGGAACATGTTGCCCAGAGAAGTCGTGGCTGCCCCATCTCTGAAGGTGTTCAAGGTCAGGCTAGACTGGGCTTTGAGCAACATGACCTAAGGAAAGATGTCCCTGCCGACAGTGAGGAGGACACTGGACTAAATAATCTTTGAAGGTCCTTTCCAACCCAAACCATTCCATGATTCTATTATTCTATGATCTAATCCTTATATCACTACGGGCTTCTGCATGACATTCTAGTACACAAAAATGAATCTGCTGTATCGACCCCTCATTTCCATAGTGCTTGTATAATTCTAAGATCAATAGCCGTGGTGAGAAATAAAGTCTATTAATGAAATTTTCTCATGTTCTACCTACTCTAAAGTCAGATATAAGAAGAAAATACTGGTTGACCCCAATACATCTGACATTAAGCACTAATGCTAAACAAAGCATCAAGATGAAGGTGAATTTCTAACAGTACAGTGAAGAAAGAACTATTGGAGGAACACTCCATAAGTGTATGGACTTTATACGTACTACGCAGAATGAATCAGGACAGAGTCACACTGAGACGGTGCTCCATTTTGAAGGAGGAAGGGTTACTGGTTATTTTTATGGTTGCCATCAGGTCAAATGAGGATATAGAGATGTTACTTGTAATTTTGGGAGATTGTTTCTCCCCTCTACATGTAGATTTCTCTACAATCTGACAGGGCTCTTATTACCACTGGTTATTTTTCTAAAAGCATCTGAAGGGTTTAGGAGCACAAATTACATCTGACATTCAGTAGGGTCCATTGTCTGACTCTGTTAGATGCATGAATTTAACATGAGAAAAGATAATGTTTATGTCAAACATGTAATAAACTTCTAAGCAAGCATTAGGATTTCCCCCTTGCCTTGCAAAATCTGCCAGAAACAAATAATGTGGGGGAAAAAAAGGAGGGGGAGGACGGGTGCACATATCTGTGAAGGTTTAAGGATAATATGCAATGGTTCATAATACATTTCATAACAGTTATGTGCCCATTAATGCTGCCTAATATTGACTTTTATTCTCCAATTACACTACTTAAGATCAACTCTGTTGAGTTCTACTGGCTCAAAGTCAAATGGAGAAGCATGTCTCTGTTTTTGACTGCTAATATTTGCAAAGTATTATTGATTCTGAAAGGTTCCAAAATGTCCCAAGTTATTCAAATAAAGCTTTTCGCTGTCTTTCTTCCAAGGCATTTAACCTAACCAGCATTTTACAGATAATTAGGCATACTGGGGGTGAAACAGTAGAGGCAATAAAGACTCTTAAAGACAATTATTTCTATATATTGCCCTTGATTGCAGTGCTCAAAATTGCAAACATTGACAAAGTACAACCTTAGCTTATGCATAGAATGCATTTTTGGGTGGAATTCATCTACATTTAACTATGTATCTAAAACTAAGTAGAATTCCTTAAAATTTGGGGTATAGAAATGACTACTTTCAAGTTATATGTGTTTAGGAATTTTAAAATGCCATTTGGGTGTGCCTCTTTCTCTTGTTCTGATAAAAAAGGCGGCTGGATAAATATCTTAAACTAGACACCTGACTTTGAACAAAGCAAAAGCTGAATAAGACATATCCCACCTACAATATGATTTTGAATTCTTTCATAAAAATCTGTGTCGTAATAAAAAAGATAACATAATTAAAGTCGACAAACAGACCTTTGCTGTATTCAGTTTTTATTAATATTTAAAAGTATTTGGGACTTATCAGGAAAAGCAGGATCAAATCATAGATATGTTAGCACTAGATAAATTAGGTAGGTCTTCTGAAGAAACTGATGATTAGCAGCTGAATACTTTTCTTTCTCTGAATTAAGTCTTTACAGAGAAGCTGTCTTGTTCTGTAAAAGAGAATAGACTTTGAGGTAACAGTGTACTCATTTCTACACAAATCCATTCACTGTGGTTTAACGTTGCTGTGCGCAGCAAAACAAGTGTATTTCAGAGTGTGAGGTGTAAGAAGTCTTTCTAAACTCACCTATGGAATATTATCGCAAACTCTGATTCTGCTGTGAGTAATTGATTTGGCAGAAAAAAAATACCTTGAAAGTTGCCTTTCACCTTTTTAGTTATTTCCATCTCAATTTTCCTTCTGCCTTTTGCTTTTCTTACAATGCCTCCTTTCTCCTTCATTCTGTTTTTTATCATGTTGATGACTCCAGATAGCCTTACGTATACTGTCAATCACATGCCATCCTGCCCAAGAGCATATGTCCCTAAAAATCACATGGGATAGCTCATTTTTTTCCATCTTTTTCAAAGGAAATTCAATTTAACAGTCATTTTGAATAGCATAAAACCCTGACTTTTGGCATCTTGGTTTTAAATGAAAGCACCAGATTCTCTTTCTGTCAAAACACTAGATCTCTCCGTAGGAAGAATTTTACCCTTCCCAGATTGGTGTGGTAATAAGCATGTAGTAAGTGGTACACCTAAATAAATCAAGTCCTCAAGAGCCTGGACTGTCTGTGTTTCATCAGAAAAGGGCTGTGATTATTTGAACCATATGTATCTTCTAAAACTCAAGAGTTTTATAAATTGATTCTTTCACTTGTTAACACTATTAAGATATTAAACATAATGTAAAACATCTTCGGTGGATATAATTTAAAAAGGACATTTCTTTGTGTCCTTACTTCC
Organism: Phalacrocorax aristotelis; assembly: GCF_949628215.1. Lineage (NCBI taxonomy): Eukaryota > Metazoa > Chordata > Aves > Suliformes > Phalacrocoracidae > Phalacrocorax > Phalacrocorax aristotelis. The sequence continues at coordinate 208,799,599 of NC_134276.1, read as the reverse complement.
TTAGAAATACATTGGATGAAGTGGATAATGTGCTCAAAGACTATTTCATGGATACTTGTGTCATCCTTAGACTGGAATAATTTAATATTAAGCATTTCCAGTTTATATTTCTGCTGGAAGGTTTATATAGACAAACGCATTTCTGAAGCTTTCAATCATGTATTCTACATTTATAAAAAAGTTTCTGGCGTTAATATATATTTTTATTTTCCACAATATTATCACTTATTATCATCTACTCAAAATGTTTTATTAAAGAGATAAGGATCATTAGGATTTGAAGTCGCTAAAGAATTTTAGGCAGCCACATTATACTGGTTTAATATTGCTCACATGAATGAACCTGTACCCCATCTTGGACTGAGACCTGGAGACTTGTAACAGAAATGGTATTATGTCATTTTGCATAAGCAATGAATATGGTTTCATATTTTCTATCACAACCACATTTTTGAACTGTGTTGTCAGATAACACTTTGGGGATGTGTGTACCTGTTCGAAGAAAACCACACTGGAAAGCTAAACAAATATTTTTGATAGTAGAGTCCCTGATATAAGGAGTATGTCAACTTGACCATAGAAAATGTGTTTGAATTTATATCAAAATCTGCTATCTAACACTGATATTAATTAAAAAAACAAATGATCCATCACTTGGCAAACAATATCCAGCTGCATAAAAATAGCTACAGAATCAATATAGTAAGCTAAATTTAAAATATTTGAAAAAAAAAAGTTGACTGAATTAATATTATTAAATATTAAATATTATAATGAAAAGCATGTTGTGAATGCATGGAAGGAATTATCTGTTAAATAAAACTTTTCCACTGGAATTATGAAGGTTTCCTCTCATTCTAAGCTGATTCTTTGTCTGTTGTCTCCAGGTTCAGATAAAATACAGGAGGAAAACTATTATTCATATACTGTTTCACACTTATTTAATCCATATGGATGTGATTACCTACCTCAAAGTTAATGCATTTAACTGGCTAAAATGGCAGATTAGCTTTGGATTAGGCCTTATATCAGAAGACATAGTAGCTTATTACTGCTGTAATGAAAATCAACAAGAAGATCCAGAAATTGGTAGAACCACATATATTACTGTTAGAAAACAAATAGCACTTCAACACATACTATAGCAGGTACTGCAAATGTTTTCAGCTGATTTACTAAGAATTGTTCTTCTAATGCAATTTGTAAATTGGCCATCATTACTAAGTAGGTTTGTTTAACTATGAAAAATACCAATATTTTTTTACACTGCATTGAATTTCTTTTTAAGAATTCATAATATTAAATCAAATATCAGGTAATTTTTAGTGGACTGGCATGTGCGTCTAGAAATGCATGTTAAAAGTGCAGTAAACCCAGCTTGTATGAAGATTATGTGCAATGATTTTCAATTTAGTGTACACTGTAGAATTTTCCAGCAAGAACTAGAAACATTATGAAATACTGTGTAAGCATACGCTTTGGGTTTTTAGCAGTATGTAGCATGTCAGTACTGTAAGCCCTGGTAGGTTTATAACAGCTATATTTCTGTTGTTTAGTAACTAAAGTCAGATCAATTATAGTGGGACTGACTATGTTATTTTGCCAGCAGGGAAGAAAAACTAAATATTTGCTGGATGTGACAGAGCGTATATACCAACCACTTCTGAAGCTGCTCAGACCCCTTCATATGCTGCCAATATCTCTCTCTCAGTCGGAGTATAGTGGACTTCGGACCCTCTGTATCCCCGACTCCAAAACCCTAGGGGTCGACCCCGGGTCCCCCCTGGCGCTTTCTGCCAGAGGCTCCAGGTAGGGCCATTCTCCCCAGCTGCAGTGTAGAGCACATTCTTTACATCTTGTCCTGCCTGGACTGGCCTGAGAGCTACTGCATGAACTATCTCCTGTTTAATCTGTTCAAAGGCTTGTCATTGCTCAGGGCCCCATTTGAAATCATTCTTCTTGTGGGTCACTTGATAGAGAGGGCTATGATCAGACTGTAATGTGGAATATGCATTCTCCAAAAACCCACAATGCCCAAGAAAGCTTGTGTTTCCTTTTTGCTAGTTGGTGGAGACATGGCTGCTATTTTGTTGATCACATCCATGGGGATCTGACAACGACCATCCTGCCATTTTATTCCTAAGAGCTGGATTTCTCGTGTGGGTCCCTTAACTTTACTTTGTTTTATGGCAAAAGCAGCTTTCAGAAGGATTTGGACTATCTTCTTCCCTTTCTCAAAAACTTCTTCTGCTGTATTGCCCCACATCAATGTACTGTAGGTGTTTGGGAGCTCCACCGTGTTCCAAAGTCCATGTTCCATCAGTCCATGGCAAATGGTAGGGCTGTGTTTCCACCCCTGGGGCAGTCGATTCCAGGTGTACTGGACGCCCCTCCAAGTAAAAGCAAACTGTGGCCTGCACTCTGCTGCCAGAGGGATTGAGAAGAATGCATTAGCGATATCAGTTGTGGCATACCACTTGGCTGCCTTGGACTCCAGTTCATATTGAAGTTCTAGCATGTCTGGCACAGCAGCACTCATCGGTGGAGTGACTTCGTTCAGGCCACGATAGTCTAGTGTTAGCCTCCACTCTCTGTTAGACTTCTGCACTGGCCATATGGGACTGCTAAAGGGTGAGTGGGTCTTACTGATGACTCCTTGGCTCCTCAGTTGGTGAATGAGTTTATGGATGGGGATCAGAGAGTCTCTGTCGGTGCGATATTGCCACCGATGCACTGTTGTGGTGACGATCGGCACCTGTTGTTCTTTAACCCTCAGCAACCCCACCACAGAAGGGTCCTTTAAGAGACTGGGCAAGGTAGACAGCTATTTAATTTCCTCCGTCTCCAAGGCAGCTACACCAAAAGCCCACTTGTAACCTTTTGGGTCCTTGAAATACCCTCTCCTGAGGGAGTCTATGCCAAGGATGCACGGAGCCTCTGGGCCAGTCACAATGGGGTGCTTCTGCCACTCATTCCCAGTTAGGCTCACTTCGGCCTCCAATACAGTTAGCTCTTGGGATCCCCCTGGCACTCCAGCAATGCTGATGGGTTCTGCTCCTTTATAGTTTGATGGCATTAAGGTGCACTGTGCGCCGGTGTCCACTAAAGCTTTATACTCCTGTGGGTCAGATGTGACACTGTGTTAAAGATTTTCAGGTTCCACTGAAATCTTTCTGCCCCAACCTGAGCAGAATTTGAAGAAGCAAAAATATACCCTATGATTTCTTACATATTCCATTTATAGGTTTTTCCAATATTTTTAGAAAAAAGAGAGAAAAGAGTTTTGTGTTGCATACAGATTGAAAATATTATTGTCTCCCCAAAAGATACCTTTTAATTTCAGAAACTTTTGCCTCTGTAATTTAAATAAATTCACAGGGAAAGTTCGTTCTTTGAAGTTTTCATTATAATTTAAACTTCATCACTAGATCCACACATTCAGAGGAAAAGAACCAACCAACCAAAATTATTCACGGACTTTGCTGCACCAGCTCACTTCATGAAGCCAATTACATTCTCCAAATATAGCTAGATAGCCAAACTCATATGCTGTTAAGAGCAGAGGTTGAATCATGTGAGTGTAGTTAAGGATTAATAGGCTTTTGCTTGTCGTTACGAGACTTTGCTTTCTGTCTCCTACCCTGCCAAGTTTCTGAGGCATCTGCCTGGCAGCCACACAGATAAAACCTCAAGCAGTGAAAGTTCATACTGCAGTCTCCCTTACAGCCTTTTAAGTTTATCGATGACTGATTCATGTTTCCCAAATAAGATACTAAAATATCTTAAGAACTGTGTTTTAAAAATATAGTGGCAAGTTTCAGCATTACTACTACCAAGATTTTTTAGTTAGTTTGCTATTTGCAATTAATTCTGTCTTTAAAGTTCTTGGCTCAGATTTTGCTAGCAAACTCATGCGGGAACATTGATTTCAGCCATCTCTGGCCAATTTATATTGTCCCTTTTTCTATTGCTCAACTCGTTCTGTTGCTTGCTGGTTCACCTGAGTTAGCTTATCCTTCCACTACCTAGCAATCACTATCATGACTATTTTTGCAGCAATATCGATGACTGATGACTGTGAGCACAGGAAAGTAAAAATTGCTAATGCATTATCTCATATTAGGCAGCATAGGTTTTTTGCGCAAGTTTTGGTGTCTATTTTTTTTCCCAGGGAAGAAAACTTCTGCCTCCTGTTACCAATTTTATATGGAATATTGCCAGTTAGAGGTCTTAACCTTGTCAGAAAGATCCAACCACTTGTAAGATCACATTTTTGTCCTTGTGATGGATGACTCTTTGGAGTACCCTTGAATAGTAATCTGCCTTAAAGTACCGGTGGTTTAAAACTGAAGGACACTTACGTTGTCTGATCTTACTATTAACCTGTAGTTCATAAACTGTTTCACAGATATTTCAGGCTCTTCCCTACATCTCCTTTTTGTTTCTGTCCTTTTCTTGTCACATGTAAACAGATTTTGGTTACCATTTGTCATCTATGTAACAAAAAGCTGAATTACCTAAAATTACATAAGGCTTACCAAATTCTTATAAAACTTGTTCCACTGTAATATTTATATTCCACGACTATCCTGATATTTGGAAACACAAAATGTCACTCAGGTGCTCACATTACCTAGACTTTATGGCCTTTTACATTATTGATGGGGACAGAAGGCAACCCCAGTCGTCATCTCTTCCTGTAAAGCAACACTGAGATGTCCACCTATGTACTCAACATGTTCAAAGTGCCAGACTCATTTGTCAGTGCCCTGCATCTGGAAAACATCTTTGCCGGAAGAATGTTGTGCAGAATGAAGTAATGTGGGAGGTGAAACTATACTTCAGCAGAATTTAAAAGGGGAACCAAAGACTTTTATGAGGGCAAAAAAGGGCAAAAGCAATAGACTTGTGCATTTGTGATGATGTAATGCTATGAAAAACAGAGCAGAGCAACAGCAGCTTTTTCACACCCTGAGGAAAAAAAAAAATCTATAGTCGTATTCGTCTAGAATCAAGGTTCAAAGTTATATTTTACTTACTATTGGCTTAATTTCTGAGAACATGTTATACAGGAGAACTCTCTATACTCTGGCTGGTGTGAAGCAGCAATGAGGTTTTTGCATTTAATGTCATCAGGATATTTTAGTTATCAACGACTGATATTTTAAAAATATTGAAATAACAATAAAAGAGCGGCTTCGTTGTTTTTGTAATAGAAAAAAATGGCTGTTCTAACACAATCTTAGAAGTTAGAAAGAATTGCATACTGATCATCAGAACATTCAAGAAATCAGCTATTATGAATATAATTAACATTGCTTGACAAATGGCTAACAGAATTAATCTTGTCCAAGAGGGTATAATATGAATATATTCACCAAAGTAGATTTGCTGTAAGAGAAAGGGTGGTACGCAAGATCAGACTGAGTATTTGCCAGCAAGCTCTGGAAGGCAGATAATAAACCTTCAGGTTTGTTCTCAGCATTTAGAACAGCAAGAAATAAGATTTGTTGTCTTAGGAAATGTAATCTGTATGTCCAGACTTGCTTTAAAGCTTTCACAGGTAAGCGAAGTGCCATAGAGGAATACGGAAAAATTGAAGCAGTTCCTCATTTGTTGAGTAAAATATTGGTTGTACCATAATAGTATAGTTTCAGGTATGGTCTTGAGTTTTTTGATTAAAATGGCAAAACGCTATAGTACAAAACTTAATAACGTATTCTCAAATTTGGGTATCAGTATACTGAGGACACTCGAAGGTCTGTTTCTGCCAAAAGAAAGGAGTAGGAATGGTCTCTTCTCTTTTGTCCTGTGTGTTGAGGACTAGCAATATATTCCCCCTGAACAATTCATCCTCTTTTTCTCTGCTTTTTATTTCTTTACACAAGGTCTTTCTAGAGGAAGGACTTTTTGTGACAAAAATTTATAGAAAAGTTGTAAAAGGAAGGGTTTTACTCAGCTGAAATCTTTAGCCATTCCCATGTGACAGAGGAGCCAAGGGTTTCTAGTCCATGTGTTAGAACAGTTTATATACTGTATCCACTAACTGCTTAATATAAAATGCATAGACTATTTTGATCACTAGAACCAGAACTTCTTTCCCAGAAAAGCAATTTAACTACTAAATTAGAGTTGTGCTAGTGCTTGTTCAGTCTTCCTGAAGCTTGAATATTTTGTTGCACAGCTTTAACAGGAAATGGAGCAAGAATCCACCCTTGCCTACCAATCTAGCAGCTAATAGCTTGTGATTAGACCTCTTCATGGAAAGAGAAAGAAGTGGATTTCAATCCATTTAGAAAAGGAAATTGAAATCATGTCTGCTATTTCTCAGGTGACTGATTTGGCCACTATAATATTTTAAAATCATTAGGCAACACTGTGTTTTCTCTGGCCAGGTTCTTGAAGAAAATTGCAGTTGCACCTGATCTCGTAAGTATGCTAGATGAGCTCAGCATAAATGTAGCTATTAAATCTGAGTATTAGGTAGAAGAACAACCTACTTTGGGGTTATGCTCGAGTTTAGGAATGATCTAGAAACTGACTTTTTCAAATTAGGGGTGTGGGCATGACCAGGATCACAACTCTTGACACCTTGAGGAGTCTACAGTCACAAGGTGACCCTTGCAAGCATAAGCTTCTTCAAGGTAACAGAGGGTAGGTTTTGGGGAAAGTTGGTTTCAGCTTTGAATGTAAGTGTTTCACTCCCAGTTGTGCCTTGATTTAAATGACTCAGGGTATCTCAATGCTGCAAAGTGCAACAATCCATGAACAAACAATTTGCTGAACAAGTGTGCAGGATGTGCAGCCTGTGGCTGCAGCAGCTCAAGTCTGGAAGCAGTACAGCTGCACTCCTGCAGTGCTACATTGAAGCCAACGAGCTCTGCTGAGGAGGCATAGTGCTACATGAATGATGTACTACTAAATGGGTCATGGTAAGATTCAGTTGCATAGAAATAACAGGCATCTAGTGCCATTTTAGATGCCCTGATATCCCACCCATTCTCCTGACATTCAGAAGGTGCTACACCCTATTTGCCCACACTATCCTGATGTCTCAGATATCCTACAATATCCAGAAATCCTAGTACCTTTCAAAGGAACTACATAATACTAGGACATTTATGTTTCAGTAACAAAATCACTCTCCACACCCAACTGCTTGGTGTTTTCCAGCCCTTCCAGATGTCCTGTTCACTTCTGTGCTTGTCTCTACACCCACAGCATAAACATGCCTGTATAGCTTTGCTGGAGGTAGTCCTAGAAATATCTCTTTTTACAAGTTTGATCTTGAAAGGTGTTTAATATTCTCAACTTTCATTTAAGACAATGAGAGTTGCAGGTGTACTTGGCAGGACTGAGTCTTATATGAGTGGTGAGCAATTTATGTGATCAGGTAAAGGACTATTCATTGTGCCTTGTGTTCTCATTGAGAACACATGAGTGATATCTCTGATCTATATAAAGAAATACTGCCTCATTTATGAAAAATTTGCCATCAGGACTACAAGGAAATGAATCAGGGGAAGCTACCACAGTATTCTTTTGTGGCTTGTATATAACTAGAATTTAAAATGCAATTCTTTAAACGCCAAGACTGACTCAAAAATAAAATATATTGGACGTTTTATATTCTTGCAAATAAAAAATGGCTTTATTTAGGACCAGAAGAATATTTCTAGCTCTGCTTTCATTCCATTCCTAATCTGATCACAGATAAGCAATATTCTCCTGAAAAAAGCAATCTGCTGGATTTGCTTGGCAAGAGAAGCTTGCTTCTTGCTTTGAAAGCGCCTTTTCCACACTGCTATGCAGTTTTGTGCTGAGCATATCACTGTCAAAAAATGCATATACGTCCACTGGTCCATACACAAAGCTTAGACAAAAAAAGACTCATGTTCTGCTCATCATGATGCTCCTCTCTGTGACTTAGTTTTTCCATTTGTTTAATGAGGCCATTCACACACAGGTGCAAAGTGTTTTGACCTCTACTGTTAAAAAATGTTATGGAAAGCCTAGATTTTAACATTATTCTCCACAGGTATTTAAACAATAGATTGTTTCTGAGGATAGCTCAGGAAATAAATTGGTTGTGAGGCTGAATTTCTAGTACGACTCCTTTGATAGAAATTTTATCATCTAGGGAAACATCTTCCAGAATCCAGTTGCTTTAATCTTCCGTTAACCTGAATCAAGCCTAGCCAACAAATGGAACAAAACATACTTCTCCTACTATTAAGTTCCCTTATCATCACACACACAATATGAATAGTAATTAAAAGAAAAAGAAATTGTGGTAATTTGTTGGATTAAATTTATATCCTCATTGAATATTAATTTTTTTACCTTGGCTCAAAATATCTGTTCTTTTTTCCATATTTGGGATATAAAATAGGTGTCTTATGAGGAAAACTGGTCATGTTAGATCTTTTTCTGGGTAAAGTAAATTCAAATTCAAACACAGATTTCAAATCTTATTGGTTTGGAACACCGTTTTCTCAGGTAACACAGGATAAATTTTTCACAATTATTATGAATTTTGGTGGTTTAATATTTGGGTACCTTATAAGGCTGCATTCTCAGGTTAAAGATATACATATACTTCTGAAAATCACAACATGTATGGATGGCATACATGGCATCCAAGGGGGATGCCATAGTGATGGACCTGTGCTAGAACTTTCTCTGACATATAGGACCAGTCCTCTTGCAGAAGATCAGCTGTGGCCTCTGTGTGGCTGGCAAGGTGCAGCATGGACAAGTGAACATAATGCTCGTGTGGCACACAAGCTGCAGCCTCCACCCCGAACTGGATGAGGGCCCATTTGTTGTCTTCACTCACTCTGGGACAATCCCACTTCTTCCAACATCAGCTGCCGGGCCACATCCAAACAATTTGAAAAGTTATACTTAGGGATAGTTGTAAGGATAAGCTAAAAGGAATTTAGTTGCTTTTACCAAAAGTGATTTTTATTTCTTCAAAAATAAAGCAGTTTGCCACAATACAGACATAGGAACATAGTTCCTTTCCCTCAGTCCCAGCTCTGCTGTTTTGGAGGCAGGTATCCTTTGTAATGACTTCTTTTGAAGCTTCCTGACATCAAAATGTATTTCAGCCTCTCTTACCCACTGTGAGCCGGGCTGTGCTCGGCACCATCTGCTCAAGAGTGCAGAGAGACCTCTGCGCTTCCCTCTCTTCCTTCCTGAGGCCTGATTCCAAGTTTCTGCAACATTACCTGGGATGAATTTCCCTTTCCCTGTGGAATTGACTTCAACCTGGATCATGTGCAGCTAAGGACCAGCTCCTCTTAACTGGCCAGTGTATTTCTTGACAAAATCAGTAATCACTTGGAAAATTATTAATATGCATTTTACAGATTTCATACTGTTCTTACTGAATTTAGTGGCAACGCTTTCAGTGAACTGACTGGAGACAGTGCTGGACTTAAAACACACAACCCCATCCCCCAGAAAAGCAAAACCAGAACAATGTTGTGTGTACAGTAAAAACCTGCAGTATGACGTGCCTGAGGGAAAGACAAGGAAACAATTTCCAGTCATTTTTTTCCGTTTCCATTAGTTCATTACTTTTTTCCCGTTTGCAGTTCATGTCCCAGGCAGTGTTTTTTCCTTTTCAGAAAATGTTAAGGAGAAAACTTCTTTTCCCCCTTCCCATCTCATGATATATTGAGCACAAAGATTATAATGTAAAGGTTCATACACAAACCACCTGGAGAGCTGGGTCATTTTGAAAATTGCTCCCAGGTGTTTTGTGTCTCTTTCTTACTCAGAGATTATACGATTAGCATTTTAATGTCGCACAACTTCTTTTTTAGTTCCCTAGGAGGATATGAAAATGAAGCCATGAAAGCTAAGCTGTTTGGTATTTATCACGCACACTCTGATTGTATTTCAGAGCTCTGGGATTTAAACAGGACGTCAGTCTTTCATAGCCCCTTTGGATATCTCGGTCTTCATATAATGCTGCTGGATGAGTATCAAGAGCGACTGTTCGTGGGAGGAAGAGATCTCTTGTATTCCCTCAGTTTGGATCGAGTCAGCGACAACTACCGAGAGGTGGAGTAAAAAGCTGTATATATTAGTCACTTTGTGTCATAATGTGTAGCACAGAATATCAGAGTTTGCATGACTAGAAATGAGATAATGGAGCTTTTGTAGATGTTTTGTGCGCGAACTTTAAGGCCATGTTTATATTTAAGAAAAACACACTAATTACTATTTTTTCCCCAGTAATAATCCAGAAGGGTCACTCTAGGTGAAGAGATCTGAGGGTCAGATAGCTATTTCTCAGTGTTTTTCAGCATGTTTACAGATGTTTAGATCATCTCACATTTTATGCATGCCTGATTTCTCTACCTCCACTATATTATCAAGGCATAACCTCTCTCTGGTATTTGTGGGGGACTTTTCCACAGCAAAAGAGAAAATGTAAAAAAAAAAAAAAAAAAAAAAAAAAAAGCACACAAACTATAAGATGTATTCGATAGCAATGTAAACCATGCAGCTAATTTTTAGCCTTCTTTACAAACTGGGTTTTGCATTGGTTTTAAGCCAAAGGTGCAATTAAGTAGTTTCTGAAAGTGGCATCTGAAGTCTAGTGGTCTGGTTTGAAGACCCAGTGGTCTGTGGGAGAAAGGCGATTTAAGTCATAATCCTACCAGAGACATTGGTACCTTGTAGAAACCACAGCTGACTGGCAAACTGGCGATTCAAATGGAGAGGCCAGAGTTTGAGCTGATATGAGCCTTGGCTTCCTTATTCACTTCTGCCCTTGGCACCTAGGATTGGAAGCATGCGGTAGCAATGGAAGCTGGAGCAGCATTGCTCCTGCCTAACCCATCCTGACTGTGGATAAATGATGTCTTGAAATATTTCAGTGTTTTCCTTATCTACTTTTTGAAATATCTTCAAGGTATTTAGATATATTTTCACTCATTCTTAAATTAGTAAATGAATGAAAAAGTGATTAAATAAAGCCTCTCTTGAGAAATATGATTTTGTTGATTCCCATATTGCATGGACCACTGGTGTTTCAACTTCTTTTCTTTCTGCCCCCTTGTTGTATGTGAATATCACTATTCTCATGCCAACACTCTGGTCAACTTTACCATAAGCAACCTTGCTATCTGCCAGTGTAATTAGCATGTTCCTTTACTGTGAACAGATATAATATGCTTTATCCTTTTTATAAACAGTTTGGGAAAGGCAATTCTAGATATGGGGAAATAGATATACTCAGGAAGGACATCTGAGAATTTATCTACATTAAAAAATTATATATTTTCTTTAAGTCCTCAGAGGGCAATGTTACATACTGAGGTTTGCTCCTCCACAGTGAGATATGAGTTAACTCCTTTTCCATTTGATAAAAATTATTAATATCCTGTGACAAGATATTAGAGCTCAGGGATGTGAAACATTTAGGAAGCAGTTGTTTCTATAAAATAAGCTTTTCTTCCCCCTCTCTTCTTTCCCCTTTGGCAGTAAATGTGTATGAAGAAAGATGACAGGATAGCGTACTTTATGCTTCTGCCCAATCACTGTTGTCCCATCTGGACACACTGTTAAAGTTCGTTGCTCTCCTTGTTGTTTTTAGATGGAAGATCAGCCATTTACTCTGAAACCATACTCTCTGTCTTGAGACCTGTGTGCAGAGTATGACAAATTAATGGAAGCTCTTCTTGCCCACTTGCCTGCTTTTATGATGTGCAAAAGATGAGAAACTGGAATAAATGGAGCTTGACCTAGCATTTTTAGAACCATGACCTCACTGGGACTTAGCTCCCTTGAGTACAAATGTCATGATCCTTTTCTCTTTTCCTAGTGTTCACTCAGTGCAGATCTCATTTAGCAACGGCTAGGGAAAACTTGAATGTCCCACAGCACTATCAGCGAAAAGGTGGAATGAGACATTTCTGTTATACAAGAGCTTAATTACCGAGATACACTGGGGGAAGTTCCTGGAATTGAGAGACTGGTTGATTCATTAGAACCAAAGTTCTTCATTAATCTGCCTTTAACAGTGTGTTGGTTAGCCTTTGACCTTTTCTTTCAGAATGAAAACTTTAGCTTAATTAATCTAAAACACCAGTTATAACCTTGTGAAAGTGTAAGAGTGGAGGCATTTCTTGGGTTCTATTCTCTCTCTGGTAACCAGGATGAGTCACTAGGTGCAAAAGAGGTGTTTCACAAAGTTGGTAGCTTTGAGGCAGATTGGCATAGATGTTTTTCATCTTCTGTGTTCTAGAAGAGTTTATGTGTTTTAATTTAATTAGTGGATACAAAATGCTTTTGCATTGAGACCTATTGACTGCCAAAGTAATCCAGCATTTGCAAAAACTTCAATTTGTGATGCATATGAGGTATGTGTCCTATAAGTCTGCATTTAATAGATGGCATTTTTCCTTAAGATTCAGTTGTCTTCAGCTTTCAAATACAAAGCAGCACTCTGAAGGGTAGTTTATAGCTTTTTCACATATGTTATTAGCTATTTCTGTATATATCTACCAACAGTATGTTAAGCTTATAATTTCCTGACCATTTTTCATATCCAGTAAAGAAAGGATACATACAACATGGGAAAAATCTTTCAGGGGAGAAAACTACTACTATCATTCTTGCATTGGTTGAGGAACCCAGAGATTTAGGTTGAGCTCTCAACTGTGGCACAGACTTTCCATGCTGTCTCGGACAAAGAAAGAGTCTCACTTCTCCATTGGTCAAATTATATTGCCTTTGCCTACTTTGCATTTTTTTGTACCCTTTGTTTCTCTCCTTTCATGTAATACACACAGAAATTTTCTTGCTTAGAGTATTTAACATATCTTAGGATGGGTTTTTGAAACAAAGTTACTCATATGTCTCTGTTTCTGTAAGAAGAATACCCTAACACTTACAGCAGCAAGAATGAGGGAGATTATGAAATGTGGATATCAATATTTACAGAGAATTAAAGTCATACAAGTACTTGAAACCTTGTGTAAAACTAAAGCTTTGGAGATACCCTCCATGTGACCTTTTCTTTCCCTAATATCTCATTCCCTTTGACATCACCTTTGGAACTAAACTTAATGCCTATTTGGGATTTGAGCCACAGTCTTTAAATTTTATAATGATCTAGCACACAGATAGAGAACTTTGTCTGATATCTCGTGCCAAATTTATTATAAAAAAGTATTTCCGTTCATTGTAATTGCTGACAGAGCAGGTCGTTGTTGACAGCAAACTTGAACCAATGTTAGTAGTTCACCACCGCTGATGTAACAGCTCATAGAGAAGGATGACCTTTGGGTCTACGTTTCATCTCTTGTTGGAGTGAATTTAAGCTGCACTTTCTATTTGTCCACAAACTCCTTAGAGATACACTTTGTTCCTAGCTTCTGCTTCAAAGGGCTCATGAAGGCCTTGCTCTGAAGAGAAGCCTTCCTACTTCTGTAAATAGGCTTGTGTAGGCAGATTTCAATGTGCTATTTCTGATCTAGTATGAGATAGCTCCAGATTAGGACTTAGGTCTATGTTCCAATAAACTATAGACCCCTCAAAATACATCCTGCCTCTAGCAAAGCTAGCTGTATTTCCACTCCAGAGCTGGCTGAACACAAGTCTGAAAGAGCAGGGTTTGCTTGTATCTCCTTTGAAAACCGTGTAGGAATGTACATATGTTCAAAACGAAACAAGAAGCACACAGTTTAGCAGTGAGCTTGATTATCCATTGGAATTAGCTCCCAAGAGGCAAGGTGGCTCTGTATTTGCTGATACACGTATATAACATCCAGTCATAACCATATATTTCTGCAGAATTTGTGCTTCAGCCAAACACAAGTTATGTGTTAATTAAGCACTATTTATTGACTTAAACCACGACTGGATACTTGAATTGCTTAATTGCTCTGTCACATACTAGAGTTCAGACTAGCTCACACAGTAGTCCATTTTGGCCTGTAGTGCTATAAAGCTCATATTATTTCTTGAAATTAGTTTTCATTAGACATGCTGACCTGTTTTTTGAGGCTAGTGACTGAATAGGGAAGCTGTTTGGAGATACTAATTAGCATTCCAGCTCCAATTAAAGTTTTCCCCCTATCTGAATTTGCTCAGTAGCTGTTGTCTGTACTGCTTTATAATTCTATTTTTTTCCCATAATGAGTATATTTGAAAGTAGCTTTTTCCTGTCTTTTAAATACAGGAAAGTTTTGAAAAATTATGTCCAAGCCAATAATTATGTCCAGCACGCAGACCACTGAAATATATGTTAGTGTGATGTTATTCCAGTCTAGATGCACAAGAATATTTCTCAACAATATTTATTGACAGCTTGCCAAAAGATTGTAGTCCTGGCAAAGAATCAGTTCAAAGGGTCTAGAGCACAAGTCTTATGAGGAGCAACTGAGGGAACTGGGGTTGTTTAGCCTGGAGAAAAGGAACTCGGTACCTGAAAGAGGGTTGTAGCGAGGTGGGTGTCGGTCTCTTCTCCCAAGTAACAAGCGATAGGACGAGAGGGTACAGCCTCAAGTTGCACCAGGGAAGGTTTAGATTGGATATTGGGAAAAATTTCTTCACTGAAAAGGTTGTCAAGCCCCAGAACAGGCTGCCCAGGGAAGTGGTTGAGTCACCGTCCCTGGAGGTATGTAAAAGATATGTAAATGTGGGACTTAGGGACACGGTTTAGTGCTGGATTTGGCAGTGCTAGGGTAACAGTTGGACTTGGTGGTCTTAAAGGTCTTTTCCAACCTAAACAATTCTGTGTTTCTATGAAAGTTAAAGCTGGTAGCTGTCATAACTTTAACACATAAACGTCAGGAAAAATAATACGTGGCAGATTAAAGGCTACCATTACAGCTAATTAATATCTGCATTTCCATGAAGTGCAAACACATCCTATGTTATGCTAGTTATGTAAAACAGCAGCAATTACAAAAATATAATTAAGTAAAGTTAGTACACCTTGGTAAAGTTTTATTACCTCGAGCCACTTACTATTGATTTCTTTGCAAATTATCATAACAGACTGAACAGCTCTTCTCAGTTGTTTTAACTGAGCTAAGGAATCCTCACGAAGATTTCAAGATTAAAAAGAAAATACTTTTTTTCATGTTTTGCAGAACATCTTTTTACTATACACATTTTTGTCTACTGTGCTTAGACCCAACACGCATGTAAAATTGAATTTTTATATGATAGCAAAATCTGATATGCAGAGGTTTTTTTAGTCTCTAGTGTAAAATAATCTTGAAGTGATTAAAACCTTAATGCTCATTTATGTTAAGACTCATAAGCTTATAAGCCCTAAAAATGTGAGTTATGAGTCTTAAAAAATAATTTCTCAATAAAAAAACTTCTTAAGGAGACTCATATGTATTACTAAATTCATAATTCAGTCATCTAGTTCAGGCAACTAACATGAGCTTGCCTTAGAGGTAGGTAATTTGCTGCAAGCATCTAAGAGATTCCTACACCTCTGCAGCAACCTGTGGAAAATGCACAGAGATGTCTGCCTTTCTTACTCCTTCTGTTGGGCATCTTTTGCTAAGATAAGCCATTATAAGTATCCTAATAGGAAATACACATATGGCTGAACAAACCCAGAATGAGGGCTTCATTAGGAGATGGATTTGTGCAGGAGTCACTTTGGAAAGCAGATATTTACAGCAGTAGTAGAAACAGGGACAGAGGGTAGCTCCTGTTACACATTAGCCTCTTGATTAGAGCAGCTCCTCCAGGAAGCAAAGACCACCATCTCTTCTGCAAGGGGTTTGTGCACATACACCCTGCTTCTCATTAGATTATAGAACAGATCATCCCAGAAGATATGTCAAACTGTATGGAAGACAGGAAGGTGATTAGAAACAGCCAACATGGCTTCACCAAGGACAAATCATTCCTGACTAACCTAGTGACCTTCTACAATGGAGTGATTGCATCAGTAGACAACAGAATAGCTACAGATGTAATCTATATAGACTTCTGTAAGGCCTGTGATTCTTACCTCTAAATTGGAGAGATATGGATTTGATGGATGGACTATTAGATGGACAAGAAATTGCCTGGATAGACACATCCAAAGACTTATATTCAACAGCTCAATGTCCAAGAGGAAACTAGTAGTGAGTGGTGTCCCTCAAGAGTCCATACTGGGACAAATACTATTCAATAACTTCATCAACAACATAGGCAGTGGGATCAAGTGCACTCTCAGCAAGTTTGTGGATGACACCAAGCTGAGTGGTGCAGTTGACACACTTGAGGGAAGGGATGCCATCCAGAGGCACCTTGACAGGTTGGAGGACTGGGCCCATGTGAACCTCATGAAGCCCAACAAGTCCAAGTGCAAGGTCCTGCACCCAGGCTGGGGGTATCAGTACAGACTGGGTGTTGAATAGATTGAGAGCAGCCCTGAAGAGGAGGACTTGGGGATATTGGTGGATGACAAATTAGACATGAGCCAGCAACGTGCGCTTGCAGCCCATAAGTCCAACCCTACCCTGGGCTGCATCACAAGAAGCGTGGCCAGCAGGTCAAGGGAGGTGATTCTGCCCCTCTGTTCCACTCTGGTGACACCCAGCCTGGAGTTCTGCATCCAGCTCTGGGCTCCTCAGCACAAGAAGGACATGGAGCTGTTGGAGCAGGTCCAGAGGAGAGATACAAAAAATGACCAGTGGGGTGGAGCACCTCTCCTTTGAAGAAAGGCTGAGAGAGCTGGGGTTTTTTAGCCTGGAGAAAAAAAGGCCTCCAGGACACCTTTTTGCAGCCTTCCAGTACTTAAAGGGGGCTTATAAGAAAGATGGGAACAAACTTTTTAGCAGGGCCTGTTATGATAGGAAAAGGAGTAACAGTTTTAAACTAAAAGAGGGTAGATTTAGCCTAGATAGAAGACATTTTTTACTATGTGGTTGATGGGACAGGTTGCCCAAAGGAGTTGTGGCTGCTGCATCACTGGAAGTGTTCAAGGTCAGGCTGGAAAGGGGTTTGAGCAACCTGATCTAGTGAAAGATGTCCCTGCCCATGGCAGGGTGTTGGACTAGATAAGCTTTATAGTTCCAACACAAACCTTTCTATGATTTTGTGATTCATTCTATGAATCTATGTTAACTTCTAAATTCTTGTTGCTTACACTGCAGCTGATTTTCAACATTCCAGACAAAGCAGGGGCATTGGGTTACCTCTTTGGCTTTTTTATCTTAATTCTGTGTAGGCACTTAATTCAGAATGTCTTAAGTGGAAAATGTGAATATGAAATATTTTCAGTAGCACTGGGACTTAGTATCCAAATACAAAAATAATCAACTACTTACGCTTTAATATTAAGTTACAGAGTCAAGTGTTTTATTCCCTCTGTGGTTTCTCTGTTCCTAACAGCCATCTACACGTGATATGAGCAAAAGCCCCACTTTAGCCTGCTAGTTAGAAAATTTCTTCGGGAAGTGGAAGCTGTAACCTCAAACTTTTAGGTTCAGGACATTCTAGAGTTCATATCTCTCAACTTCTAGTCTTTGCCTATTCAGTCCTTGACCAGTGAGTAAAGTAAATGACTGTGGACTCTGAGTTTTGCAATGAATGAATCAGGAATGGTCTGACCATGGTGACAGTGTGAGTGCCCTCATGGGAGTCCAGCAGAGCTCAGGTACCTCCCCAGACTGCACAGCAGCAATACAGAGCCTAGATTGGAGTTACTTCCAATCATACACTGATGACTATAAGACCATCTGACTGAAAACAAATATTCTGATTAGTTTAAAGTTCCTTGAAGGGTTTAGATGGTGTCTGAACATAAGTGATCTGATTCAGGCACTGAGACTTAAACACTGACAGGCTGCTGATGTTGACAAGAGTAACATATAGATGACCTCTTGCTTTTAAGCACTATAATCCTACAGGAATTATAATTTATTCCCACTTTTCTTGTAATTTACTCTTCCTATAATTTATCCCCAGATTTTCTTGGGTTAGAATTATTTCAAGAAAGCTAGGTTAATTCAATTACAAGAAAAGGAAGAAAAAAAGGCTCAGGAGTACTTAATTTTAAAATGTTTTCCAGTTAGAATAATAATTTGTGATTGGACTATTGAAAAAATGTTTTAATGATGACATCCATTTTTTGATACTTATTTGGTTTCAGCCAAGCACGATATCACTGACATGAACATGTTTTTGTTTTCACTTTTAAAATTTCTAAGAAATGAAGTAATCATTCCAGTCTGCTCAGTCATTGTTTAACATTGTTTTCATCCAAAGCATGCATCTGGAATGAAACATAAATTTTATACAGTAGATAGCTGGAAAAAAAAATCTCACTTGTGTAATTTGGCTTCACTTCTCATAATTGACTGTGAAAAGCTGATCCTACTCCCATGAGGTTAATTGCTGACCCTCATTAACTTCACTGTAAACCATTTTCTTTGCTAAGTGTCACTTAAACAGGAAATCTGTAGTTCAAAATTAATATTCTGTGTTGAATATCACTCACAATTTAGCAGAGACTTTTCTGCAGAATTGATATAAAATGTTCCATACAATAATTTAATTTAATTTCTGTTGGGTAGTATTACATTTACTGAGTTACCCTAAGCAAAACAGTTATGTTTCGACAAAAATTTTTCCTATCTTATTGTAAACTTTTATAGATATTTTAAAATAAAACTGGAATATTTTACTTGAAAACTGTTCAAATGATAACAGAAACTTGATTAAACTTTATAACATTCAATTAAAATTTTATACAGTATATACAGTATGATGAGTCAGGTATAAAGAGAAGTGTAAAGTCCTGCAACCTGGGACAACATAACCAAAGAGCCCAGTACAGGCTGGGATCTGTGTGGCTGGGTCCCCTTGCTGAAAGGCACCCGGGGTCCTGGTGGACAACAGGCTGAACATGAGTAAGCAGTGCACTGCTGCAGCAAGGAAGGCAAATTGGATCCTGGGTTGCATCTGCAGGGGCTTTACTAGCAGAGACAGAGATGTGACCATCCCACTGTACAGCACTTGTCAGGCCTCACCTGGAGTACTGTGTCTAGTTCAGGTCCCCACAATTCAAGAAAGTTGTAGACAAACTGGAGAGTGTCCAAAGAAGGACCACAAGGATGATCAAAGGGCTGAAGAACCTGGCTTACAAGGAAAGACTGAAGGAGTTAGGTCTTTTCTCCCTGGAGAAGAGAAGGCTTATCGCAGTATTCCAGTACTTCAAGGGCAGCTACAAAGAGGACAGAAGCTCTCTCTTCACAAGGAGCCACATGAAGAAGACAAAGGACAATGGGTACAAATTGCACCAGGAGATAATTAAGATAAAATAAAAATAAAATAAAGAAACTTTTTACAGGGAGAACAATCAAGCATTGAAACAACCTCCCTGGGGACATGGCGGGGTCTCCATCACTGGAGATTTTAAAGATGTGATAGGACAGGATGTTAGACAATCTCATCTAGGCTCCCTTTCCCACAAAAGGTTGGAGCAGATGATCTTTCGAGGTCCCTTCCAACCTGGGCTGTTCTATGACTCTGTAATTCTGTTCTATGACTCTTTCACATGAAAAGTAGTGGAAAAGCTGGACTGACTTGATCAGACTGCCAACTGAATGATTTTATATGTTTGTTTTTTGTTTTGTGTTTTTTTTTTTTTGTTGTTGTTTTTTGTTGTGATTTTTTTTTTTTTTGTTTCTTTGTTTTGTTTTTTTTCCTCAGATCCACTGGCCTAGTACACCTCTGCAGGCAGAAGAGTGCATAATTAAAGGAAGAGATGCTGTAAGTATCATTAATTACAAATCAAATATACTTTAATTATACCACTGGCTGGTCCAAAACAAGGATTCAGGCATCCCTAAACTTCAGAGAGATCAAAGCACAGATATAATTCTAAGTGTTGTAGTTTAAAAATGCATAACTACTGTGAACACACTAAATTATTAGTTTAATTGCTTTTCAAGCCAGCTCTTAAATGGGCAATGAACACTTTTGATCATCTGAACTTTCTCCTTTCCCATTTCTATTTCCTTTTCTTTTCATACACATAGGATACCATCTCCATTCAAATTTTTCACATTCTAATTTGTCTCTAAAATTCACATTCTCTGGACTACTTTCAAAAAAGCAGTTAAATAATTAATAATTATAAAATATACTCAAAATTGGTTTTTTCTATAAGTTTTATGGTATATTAATACAAATATTTCATTTTAATGAGCCCTGAAACTGTTCTGTTCTTGTGATCCAGTTGCTTTGACTGTAATCACCTCTTGGGGAAAGACCTGAAAGCTCACTGACATACAGCAGCTGATGTCATTGGCACCACAGGATGAAAGTTCTTCTGGATGGGAGCTCTCTTTAATTTTGCAGTGCACCAAGCTCATTATCTGCACCTCATAAACACACAGCAAGTATAACACCTAATAAATTGCACAGCTGAGAGAGCTCACACTGTACCAAAGGATTTGAAAATGATGATAGTTTTACAGCAACAGTGACAGGAATGTAGGACATAGAAGGGTGCGTGCACAATTTTCCCACACAAACACAGCAAACAGGCAGCCTTAATGATAACCACAACATATTCCAAGTGAAGTGAGTGATTTCTGTTGAAGTACAAGCATGAGAACATTCCACATCAAGGGAATTGGTGAACCAGATCGGACAATAATAATAATAATAATAATAATAATAATAATAATAATTTACTCCTTACACTCAATTAGTCTAGAACTGATCCTTTTTGAAGTATCTTAAAAGTTCATTGCAATTTTCTGAATGCTTTTGTACCATTGAGAATTTCGGGTGGCTTTGGTTGGAAATAGTGGTTTTCTACATTATCCAAACTTTGTGGTCATACATGGCCTTCTTTCAGCTTTATTTAATACTGTCTCTCAGCACAGGTTGCTATGACAGTTAAAGCTGTCATCTTTCCTTCATCACTACATGATGGGATTTATTTTCTGATATTTTGACAATATTATTTGCGTTAAATAAATGCAGAAATAGTCGCTGTTGTTCCAATGTAATGCAAAGGTATCCGCCTCAGACTCATGAGATTCCCTAAAATTCAAAATCTTTTACAATCCAGTCTATAAATCTTCAAATTTGCACTGTAATGAATGCAATCATTTAAAGAACTTAATGTGTTTCCCACATCTCTCTATACTGTGAGAGTTAGGTGTCTCTACTATTAAAAAAAAAAAAATCAAAGAAGTTTTAAATAATCACAACTCCATAACTGGAGTCTTTAAGAAAAAGATGTTAAAATGGTAAAAACTGGAAATATTGTAATAGCAAACAATACCAAACAATATTCTAATCCTCACAATGAGACCTCATTATGTCTGGGACTATGTGAAAGAGTAAGATTAAATAATTCTAGGGAAACCTTAGTAATTTTCATTAGCATGCTCAGTATTCACTAAGCTATATGGCTCAACCTGAAAGGAACCTAAATTAGAATCTTTTCACCTTAATTTTTTGTAGCCATAACCCAATAATGGCTTAGTGGCATTATGTCTTAAAATCAGCCATTTGCCTTTTCTAAGTTCTGAATGCTATTTTTCACAACGTAAAGTCTCAGAAAAAAATTACTCATCAGTGCTCTTTCAAATCTTTTTGCTTATTTCCATGCTGTTTCTTTCTTTATTTTCCTTTGCAAAAGATCTGTTACTTGGTACATAACTACTATTTAATAGAACTGAAAATGTTGTAATAAGCATCTCAGTGTTGAGGTACTTCATGTGTTCTCTCCTAGCTCTTTCTATGTAACAGAAGAGGCCACTTTTACAAGCCCTTAAAACCTTTAAAAGTTATCAGTTCATCTTGTAGCAGTAAAACTGCAAGCATTACAGTCATAAACACAGTTTTAGATAGCTTGTAACAGACTTAATAGCACAGTTAGAAAAGCCTTGCCTTAACAACACGTGTATCATCTTAAACCCAGGCCATATTTTTTCTGATCTGGATCAAGCCAAGGAAAAAATCCTTCTGCTCTCATCCAGTGTGCCAGGAAACACACCTGTTGGCCTGTGGTGTGAGAGCTTTTGATCCTTTCAATTATTTTATCAGAACTGGAAATCATTCAGGTATAGAAATAAATTCTGTAGTGATGACTAACTCCTTCCCAATGAGAAGTTTCAGATGTACAAAATTCCACAGATCTATTAATATGTCTATGGAGCCTTAACATTTAATTAATTAATATAGTAGACAGAATGCTTATTTTAATGTTCCCTTGACTGATGCAGCTCTTCCTTGTTATGTGTACAAGATATTATTAGTGGTGTCAGCAGCAATGCCTAGTTGCATGACACTTCCCAGAATAGCACCTTTTCTCATTTATTTATAACTGATAAATCTAGCCATTTAGAATGACTTTTTTTCTATGTTTGGTATCTGCCTCATCCTGTCTTTTTCTGCAGAAAATTTCAGGCATTTCTATGAAGGTGCACAGGAGAAGAAAATGTGTAAATTCTGCCCATTCAAAAAAATCCTAAGACCTCTTTTCTGCCATGGTGCTTTTCAGACAAAGATCAAGAACTGCAGACATATGTGGATAAAAAATGAAACCATGGAGTAAAGACAAGACCACCACTGAAAGAGAACAGAGGGGATAAGTCAGGGAAGTCACACTAGAAGAGAAGGGGGAATGAGGAACAGCATCAGTGCCCAGTAAAGCATCTATTTAAAAAACACAAAGTGTTATAAAATTCCTATGCATTACCATTCCGCTACCACCAGTCGGCAAATATTTGTGAAATGCAGACACAAAGTGAGCACCTCTGTCTTGGAGCACTGCTCCATGTATAGAGGATCACTTCATACTAGTCTCAACTCATTCTTCTCTCAGTTTGTCTGGCAATTCAAGTAGCAGGTTTTTTTCAGTGAGTCTAAAAAATTTTGTTCAGGTGAGAGACCATGTGGATAGCATGTGAAGGATAATCTTTATCTTTTTTCTTTTTTTAGTTTCCTTTTTAAAAAAGTAATAAATTACTTTAAAATCCAAAAGTAACATATTGCAAGGTTGATTTGTCCTTTGCCTATACATGATATTTAATTACACAACAGGTTACCTGCCTGTGTAGGTTACCTGCTTCTTTTAACTAGCATGCTATATCTTCAAGTTGAAGAGTTATGGAGAATCATGCACCAAAGGAGAATTTTTCCTCATGATCCTTATTTATTTGTTAGAGCAGCTGGAAGACTTACACTGCATAACACAAAGGTTTGAAGATTGAAGATCATTTCTTAGTTTTGAACCCATTGTGGATTTGCAAGAGCTGAATTCTGCCCATGGTCCTGCTGCAGACTCATCCTCTGTGACATAAGTTCTTGCAGATGGTCAGTAAGACCCAGGATTGTTTATATGAAAACATAGCAGTGTGAGAACTGGAGTAGTCATCAGCGAAGGAGAGCAAAATTTCAAGAAGGAAATTCCTCCACTCTTTTACACATTCATTTTAGGATAGAATTAATTGCTTTGTGGAGATGTCTAGCCCTTTTTGTTCATTATTGAAAAAGCCTAGGAGAATAGCATAAATTAGGTGTCTAAACTGTAGAATAGCTAAAGTTAACTAAGATTAATCCAATTATAACTGTCTCCTTAAACTTGGTGTGAACTGTCTTAAAACCCAGGGTCTGAGTTGCAGAAATGTTGAGCAGTGAATGGAAATTAACAGAAATTTTCCTCCATACATAGAAGTTATTACAAAATGTTAGATACCCTGTAAAACCAAGTCCCAGGAGACCCAAAATCAGTGGATACTTTTATCTCACTGCCTCCATTTCTAATTTAGCACAAGAAGGATAATGACCCCACCTCTCAAAGGGATGTTTGAAAATTTTTTAATTGTAATAACTATGAAGCTGCAAATACACTAATGAGTCTGAGAGTATTTCCCTGAGGGAAATAAATCATTTCTTCTTCAAAGGAGGGTTTGAACAGTGAGAACAGATAAAGCATGAGGCTATATAGTATTGAAAAATATTGATTAGCAATTAATTACAGAAGAAATTAATGGCGCTATGGTCTTATGGAAAAGCATACGAAAAAAATGTTATTTTTCTTGAGTTAAGGTTTATTTAACTTGAGGGAGAAGCCATTTGCTAAGGACCTCTCATGCTCTGAGTCTAATGTTAGTGCATCTAATACTACTTAATAAAACAAATATTTAGATTTGCAGAATAGCTCCGAGACTAGAGAAGTGCAAAAGCATGTTTTATAACTTTAAAACTGCCAACTGGTTAAGAACCTAAAATAAGTTCTGATAAATCAGTGCTCTAAACTTGCTTTTTTTCATGTCAAAAGTGCCCATCCATGAATTTGGTGGCACTAAGGTACTAGCATGAAGTCAGAGAACTAAGATATTATATTTAACAGAAAAGAAAGTTTCAATATGCAGAATATCACCTAAAAGCACCTGAGAGATTTTTTTTTAAATATTTTTTTTAAAAATGCTAATATTTTCCTATGTTTATTTTTCATGTAAACTAGGATGAATGTGCAAATTACATCCGTGTCCTTCACCGATACAACAGAACACATCTTCTGGCTTGTGGAACGGGAGCTTTCGATCCACTCTGTACTTTTATTAGAGCTGGACATCCATCAGAGGTAAGAAATTTGTTTTACAGTAGTGACTCTTTTGGTCTGGATTCCAGCAAAGCCTCTATCATTAAAAATAAATATTTGAATTCGAGTGCTCTGAATTTTCATACAAACCATACAAGAGATATTTTTGTTGATGAAATGTAATGCTGGCC
This sequence comes from Phalacrocorax aristotelis, assembly GCF_949628215.1. Taxonomy (NCBI): domain Eukaryota; kingdom Metazoa; phylum Chordata; class Aves; order Suliformes; family Phalacrocoracidae; genus Phalacrocorax; species Phalacrocorax aristotelis. The sequence continues at coordinate 208,774,855 of NC_134276.1, read as the reverse complement.
TAAAATTCACTTTGTGACTAGAGGAACTCACTAACAATTGAAAATATATGTTGGAGAATTTTACTCAAAGTAATTTTCATCCTAAAATTTTATTACTAGATAAACTGATACAGCAACCCTTACCAAAAATTAAATATTTTGAGGTTTTTAGCTAAATCTGGGGTTTTTATGAAATTATACACCATATCAAAAATACATACTATTTTGATGCCAGATGGATTACCTTAATAACTTTTTGTTAAATTCAGTGTTGAACATATATGTGTCAAGTATGTGTTAGCTCCTTAATGACACTTGTAGCTGGGTAAAACAGTACTTCAGATAAGATCATTGTGCAGCATATAATCAATTTTGTCAACATCTTATGCAAAAAGATAAATTGTTTGGATTTTTTCAGAAATATGGATCCTTTCTGTCTCAGTTATATTAGATCAGGGTTAAAGAATCAGCAAAAGTAGCACTCTCATTTTAAATTAGTGTATAAACCTCCTTAGGCGTTCAACCTAATCCAGTTTATGCGAAACCTACGTGTTGCTACATGGAGGCCAAAACGCTTACTGGTTGATCCTGCTTACATCCTGCTTCCTTGCATCCTTGTTTCATCACAATCCCATTGCCAGTCTAAAAAACATATGGAGTTTATGAATATAAAACATGAAAAAAGCCTTCCTGAAGGGCTGAAATTCTACAACTGTTATCAGATTGAATTTGTGGATAAGTTATAAATTACACTGGACCTTTCAAGTCCAGCCTTAGTGAAAACTGGGCACTCAGAGTTATGCCTTATCGTATACTTAGTAATGATTAAGAAATAATTTATTCAATTACAAAGTAAAACAACTGGTAAGGGGTCTTACTGTTTATCATCTGAGCTGCCCTGCAGTCAGAGGAGGATTTCACCAGGCTGCTAGAGAGGCACATGTGATGACTGCTTTAGGAATCTGACCAGGGATTCTTAGTCACACACTTTGTGAGGTGGAACTTAATAGATGGAGATCATCCATAGCCCAAAGGTAAGACTGGATTTTACTGTCAAATGTCAGAAAAAAATGCGGTCAATGGTCTTGCTTAGTTGGTTCTTATTTAGTGATGTCTCCTGGTAAAGATGAGCACTTGTCATGGAGCTGATGCTAAAGCACCATCCAAGAGAGTTCTTGCTTCCCCCTAGGGCCAGGAATGAAATTTTCAAGCTGATTGCAGTTACATGAGTCCACACTGGAGGGAGGTTTCATTTTGTGGACATTATTTATAAAACACAGAATGAATGAAAAAGACCAACCTTATTGATGACTATGAGAAAAAGTAAAGCTTCAAAATAGATAAAGTCACAAGTGCTTCTTTTTTCATTTCCAGATATTTGAGAATATTTGCCTTAAGCTACTTAAGGTATATTAAGGTACATTATAAATAGTCAGTTGATGTGTGTGTGTATATATATGTGTGCGTGTATATATATCTATAAAAGAAAAGACAAAATCATAGAATCATTAAGGTTGAAAAAGACTTCTAGGATCATCAAGTCCAACCATCAACCCAACACTACCATGTCTCCTAAACCATATCCTGAAGTGCTGCATCTACACATCTTTTAAATACCTCCAGGGATGGAGACTCCACCACCTCCATGGGCAGCCTCTTCCAATGTCTGACCACTTCGTCAGTGAAGAAATTTTTCCTAATATCCAACCTAAACCTTCCCTGATGCAGCTTGAAGCTGTTTTCTCTCATTGTATTACTAGTGAGTTGGGAGAAGACTGACCCCCACCTCACTACAACCTCCTTTCAGGTAGTTGTAGAGAGCGATAAGGTCTCCCCTCAGACTCCTCTTCTCCAGACTAAACAACCCCAGCTCCCTCAGACACTCCTCATAAGGCTTCTTCTCCAGACCCTTCACCAACTTTGTTGCCCTTCTCTGGACACGCTCCAGCACCTCGATGTCCTTCTTGTAGTGAGGGGCCCAAAACCGAACACAGTACTCGAGGTGCGGCCTCACCCGTGCCGAGTACAGGGGCACCATCACTGCCCTGCTCCTGTTGGCCACACTGTTCCTGATACAAGCCAGGATGCTGTTGGCCTTCTTGGCCACCCGGGCACACTGCTGGCTCATGTTCAGGTGGCTGTCAGCCAGCAGCCCCAGGTCCTTCTCTGCCGGGCAGCTCTCCAGCCACTCCTCCCCAGGTGTTTTGTTTAATGTTTATTCAGCTAAACTTGGACGAATTGGAAAAGTTCTCCTATATCCTAGAAAATGAAAGCTAAATTTTGAACTGTGTTTGATTTTTTTCTTAGTTATTCCACAACAGAACTACTCAGTTTATCACTTCATAAATAATGTTTCCCCTAATTATTTTTCTCACAAATTACAGCTTAAACTCTCCAAACCAAACTGATGTTATTGTCTCTTACATCACTTTAATTGTTGTACTCCACATTTAACTGACAGTTTTGTACCTAATGATTTAAAGCATCTACAGTCAGGCTTTTCCCATACCTGCAGTTTTGTTTGTTGTTCTATTGGTCAGGACAACAGGAAATCAGAGGACAGGGGCTGGAGCTGATTTAAAATAAGCACTTGGCTTGAATAAATATTAATTGCAGATATAAAGTTTTTTAACCTGTACTCATATAAATCAATTAAGTTATTTACTTCAGTTAAAAAATTTTGAATAAGCTTTTCTGAGTGAAGATGTATCCCTTTGGCAAACCAAACTAGAACCACGCCACCAGAAATTACCTCCAGGCATCAATCACTGTTAAAATCTGAAGCTTCTCAGAAGTCAAGACCCCAGCACAGCACTTATATCTGAAGTTATCTGAATTGCAGAAACACATTGTCTTATAAAACTGAGGATGGAACTAAATAATAAGCTACTTTAAAATGAGGCAACTTTGCTTGTCTTCTTTGCTCCTCTCATGAACCTCCTGTCATGCTTCCTGATACAGTTTAAAGGAAGCAATGTCTGTATATATAGGAACACTATTTAAGAAAGCATAAGCAACAGTCTATTAAAAATAGAAAACAAACAAACAAAAAAAAAAAAAGAGAAAAAAGACTCGTATATAAGAATATGTGGCCCATGATCCTCTCTTTATGTATCACTGTCCTTCCTTCCCTCCCTTCTTTTTGTTTATTATTCTCCTTGTTAAACTAAAGCTCTAAAATTTTACCCACACTGAAGTCATGGGAAAATTGCCATTTTTCTGTTTATGTAGACCAACAGGAAATCTATTTGCTACACTAATAAGTAGCTATATTAGTTTCTGTTATCTGAAAAGCTGACCATCAGGATTAAAAAAAGACAGGTGCCATGGGTATGGTAGGTTAAAAATAACACATGGTATGTGATTGAATGGGCAAATTGTAATCTTGCTTTCTTTAACTGATAAGGGCATCGTGTAACTGCAGGAAGTGAAGGGACAAGATCCTTCTCTGAAAACTGCAGTTCAGTCTCTGTTTGCTGATCTCTCTGTTTGGTCAGAGTATCCCAATCGAATGACTTCCAATCACTGTCTCCCCATTTCTTCCACTTCAGCCTTCTTGCCTCTTCCTCACTGTCTGACTGTTGTGGAAAGGAGAGTAACAAACAAAGCAGACTTAAAAATACAATGATACTATTCCATTTCTAAACAGGAACCAAAACACGTTTCTTAAAAAAATAGAGAAGCTCAGAGTTTTTATTTGAAGGGTAAATGCTCACTTATAATATGAAGCTATACGCAGTTAAATGCAGTTCATACTATGCAGCTGGCTGAAAGGAACATTTTTTAGATATTGTTGACATAAGTAAAATCTAACTAAGTTGCACAAGGTGTATCTGGCACTTACTTACATTTGAACAATGACACTTTGAGGTATATATGAGGTATATACGAATGCTGACACTTTGAGGTACAAAGGGTGGGAGGTAAAAAGAGAGCCCTTATAGCAGACTTCTATGGATCTAGATACCTAGCTAAGAGAGCATATGAAGCTAGATTCACTCTTCCATACAGAACTACGAATCAGCAGTATCAACAGAGAGGAAATATTTGCTCTGTGATCAGGGACCTTAACCATAAGTTTCAGTAGTTCTTCCTGAGCTGATGGAATGGGAAGGTGTGACCTCTCAGTAAGGACTGCAGGATTCTCAAATTACAAACTCTGTATAAACACAAATTAGAGATGTAGGCATTTAAGAACATGATAGAATAGCAGGACTATATTTTCTACAACCCTATCTCCCAAAATTGACCGAGCAGGACAAAGAGAAACAATCTGGCAGAACAAAACACCTGTCTGAAGCTCTTGTTCTTGGTGCGCTCCAGTCCCATGTTGCAGGAAAATTTATTTTGTTGCTGGTTTGCAGCAGAAGTTTACATAAAGTAATCCATTTCTGAATAGCCATTTGGTAAGAAAATAAAGCATTACAGTTCTTCATTTGAACAGTGAGAATATCACAAAGCCACGATTATAATTGTACTGTATTGCATCCTGATTTAGTATTTAACATGTGTTTGTGAGGTGCAATCCAGCTTATGAGGAGGAGCATTCTGCCTCCTGTATGAAGCCTTACATTCTTATGCAACTACAAATTCATACTTTCTTATCAAAAACAGGTTTGAGCTGTGTCTTGCATAACACTGGACCCTTGTCAACAAATAGGGAAGCCAAAAGGAGAATTTTGTCCCCCGAAATAGGCAGAATTTATTGCCTCACTGGCAGATCATTACTCACTAGAACTTACTGAAAATCAGAACGTTTAAGTTTCTCAAAAAGCACAGTAAAAATGTCCATTCCCTAACCAATCTCTCTAGAAAATATTAATCTATCTTACTATGTAGTAATTTAAATGTGCTTTGAAATCTTTCATGATCAGATTTTACTGACATATTATATATATTTAAATGCTTCTTTCATGCTTTTCCTGGTTTATAGAAATGTCATCATGCGATTTATTTTGTCTAAATATAAATAATTATATTTTAATATGTTGATCATATAAAACAAGAAGCAATAAATATTGGACTTTTTGAATTCTACCTCAAACTTGTGTTGTGTCATCAGAGTCTATCCAAATATATTTTTCTAAATCAAATTATTTATAAATTCTATGATACACTATATGTCCATCTGAAAGATTAAATACATAATGGTTTAATGCAGTCATTCTATCACAATATTGATTTAATTGACATTGCTTTGGAATTCCAGAATGTTCACTTTAGTAATGCTGTTGCCACATATTAAGTTTCTAAAAATATACAATTATAATCACTGACAGCAATATGCAGCTTTTTATCTTTTTCTCTCTTTCTAATTACTTTGACTCTGATGAATGTTTCTTTCCCAAATTTAAACATTTCAGCAAATTACCCAACATTTTTCTGCCGTTTAGAAATAAATTAAAAATTTGGGAAAAATAGGAGTGCTGACTTTGCAGACAGAACAACTATTGGTGTTTGCAAAAGAGCATATTACAAAATCTTGTCCAAAAAGCCATAAGCAAGTTAATTGCCAACCAGTAAGTGAGTTCATTATCAGTGACTCCATGACATGCTTCCAGATGTCAAAAATCTATGCAGGTCAGAAAGTTGGGTTTCTCCAGATTCTATTTGTTTGGCATCCAGAAATAGAGGAGGATTCATTTCATTTAAATTGACATTTTTTTTCTGAAGAAAGCAACAGAGACCCTCAACCCCACATTTCCCATGGTGAATTGAATATGCATCCTTCCCATGTGCTCTGTGAGAAAAAAATCTGAGATAAGTTTTCAAACCAAATATAGAAGATGAAGAAAAGTGCAGAAAAAATAATTTCCTCTGCTTCCAATCTCACCAAAGCGATATTTGTCTCTTCTGTTGCCTTTGATGTTAACAAGGGCAGGGGGGTGGAAGAATCTCCATCCAGTCTCTTCCTTTTGCATTTATATCAACTACTCAGCTTTGGTAGTAGAAGATGAGCACTGGAAGAAGAGGTTTCTGCTTCAGTCTGTGTTTTTCCACATCTAGCTTCTAGTAAAACAACTTCTAATAAAACACCACTGTTCTATATAGCTCAAAATACCCCAGGTCAATTATGATGAACCTTAGAGAAATCAGATGAGCTATCTGCAGCAGGTAATGATTTTATCTTAATGACTTACCTATTCAGAAAAGCAACAGGTTTTAGAGGTGCTCCAGCAGCCTTCCAATGATTAAAACTGCCTTATTAACTAACTCATAAAGCACCTTTAAAAATTCAAGATCGGAGTTCCACCAAATACAGCTAAAGAGATTTCTCTGTCTCCATAGGGCCTGCAAAATGAGTAGAAATTCCAAAAGTAAACAATATGCAGAAATAGTACCCTAAGTTTTTGCAAACTATATAGTGACAAGATAAAGCTCATTCCTGGAGAGGAAGGCATCTCTGCATGACAAATCCTGTTGAAGGAATGAACATTGTGGGAAGAATTTTTCTTCCAGAACACACTGTAAGTTTTTAATATGTACATTTAGCTGGCAGAGTACCATTTTCAATGCCTCATCTAACTCAGCAAACTGCCTACAGCTGTACTTCTCCACCTCAGAAGGCTGATGGACTAAGTCACTCTTTCCACAAAATGTACTGGTGGTTTCTGGGAGTCTCTCCTACGTGTTCATAATCTGATGTATTCCTTGTTATGCTATTTCCTCTTCAGTTAGCCAGATGAAATTCTACCTATCAGGGAACAACAGGTCTAAAGTCTAAGTCTTTAAGGCTTGTTAGAAAGGAATTGCCTTTAATGAAGCAGCAGGTGTGTTTGTTTGCTTGGAGATAGTTCAGTCAAATTGGAATTTCTTCTTTCTAATTCACTGGATGTGGGAAGGGGCACTTCTTTTTCTACATTTTCTGTGATTCAAAGCAAAAGAGAGGTAGGTTCAACTGTGCAATAAGTTTCCGTTTGCCTCTCTACCCCAAACAAACGCAGGCAGCACGAGCTCCTCAGCTCTTGCTTTAATAAACTGAAGTGAATTGATAGGAATTTTAGAGAGAATGTTCCAGTCATACCTCAATTTGATTTTTACATGACATAATTTTTCTGCTCTTGACCAGCATTTGGTAATGTCATCATTCTTTCAGCTTTGTTAAGAAACAAAATTGTACACATATTTATATCTATTATTTTAGGATATTGTTTCTGACATATTTTTATAATCAAAATAAACAATGATCTGCCCAGTTACTTCCTCTCTATGCTTTTTCCTATTACCTCATCTCCGGTCTGGGTTTACAGAGCATTAAGGAGGAGGAACATCTGGTTTCACTGACCAAACAGGAGTGGGTGTTGGTCAGTCCTTCATTAGACAGAATGTGTGACAAATCCTTGCCCTGAAAATATTTGACCAGAGAAAAAGTGACCCTCTTCATGGATAAAAAGCCACCAATTAGAATGCCATCCACTAAACCTTTGCAACACATGAGGAAGATTTTCTGCACCAGCTCAAGTAACAACCCAACCTCTCCAACTGGCCCTTCTCTGAATCTTCAAAAAAAAGACAAACATCCTCTTGTGAAACAGGGTGAAAATGTTCCTTCTGAACCAACATATATGATCATGTGAGAAATTAAAGTTCATGAATTTTGTCTATAATAATTACCTTAATGAACAGTTGTATATGTGAAGATCAGTAAGGACAATGAAGAAAGAGAAATTATGTTCTTCCCATGCTTTGCTAGGAAAGGGATAATGGGTATTGTGTAAGTAGAAACAAAGGTCAGAAGGGACCACCAGAACATTTTATGTGGCCAATCACACTCTGCATGGGTAATTTCTCCAAAGTGTCGAATTCAAATATTTTCAGGAAAATATGTATTGTCATTTCAAAGAATCCAGATAATGGTAACTCCACTCTTTCTCTCGTAAGCTTTCCTAATATTTAATTACTTCCAATGTTAGGAAATAGCCACTTACTCCAGGTTAAATTTATCTAACTTCAACTTCCTGTCATTTAACCTTGATATGCCTTTGATAGCAAAGTTGAAAAGCTTCCCACTATCTGTTCCACATCTTTTCCACATGTAAGTACTTATGCACAAAGATCAAGTCACCTCTTCACTTCTTTTGATAAGCTGAATAAATATAGCTCCTTAAACCTCCTATCACAAGGATTCCTCAATCGTATTTGTGTCCTTCCTGTGACCTCTCTGCAGTATTTTCCTATGTTCTGGAAATGCAGACACTAGAACCAGACATGCTATTTGATGGTGTGTATACAGACAAAGTCACTACCTTACCTCTGTTTGAGATTCCTCTTTTCATAGACTCAAGCACTGAGTTCTTGGCACAGCATCACAACGAAAAATCTCTTTTTAGCATTTTGCACTTGACCCAAAGTTCTTCTTGGAGCCCAGAATCATCCCAGTTTACACACCTAGTTGAGGCACCTAATTAGCAGTATCATATGACAAGGTCAGTGAATAGATTTCTAGAGATGCCTGTCACTGTCAGCTGTAACAAGGCACCTGGTATGTCAAAGATCCTAAATAAGGCATCTCAATCTAATACAGGAAACCAGTCTGAACAATGATATGAACCTCCGCCTTCTAGGGCATTCTGATGTACTTCAGGTATAAACTGTGCTCCCTATACCCAGATAGACCTCTTTGGATATGGTTGTATCAAAATCTACTTTGTTAACTTCTGACCTTTAACTTGGTATTGAGAGCATTCCATAACCTCACTGCACCCAGAGCTCTCATTAACTTTTTCTCTTCATTATTTATGCTCCCCCAGTCTTCTAGTAAACTTTACTAGGAAAGAAATCATATGATTGTTTAAATCATTGCTAAATTTAAAAAAAAAAGCCTGCTTTCTATACAACAAACAAATTTAGGGAAACCTTTACTAAAGGAGGATTCATCAATCAATACCTAATAACAACTATACTTTGGTATATGTCAGCAGTTTATATTTCTTAATAATTTTACAATGCACATAGTTTCATCAAATAGCTATTACTAAATGAAATGGCCTGGAGAAAGCCAAGTATTCTGTATCACCACAGTTGTTCTTATCAGTCAGTCCCACACATTGTAACAGGCAACAGGCTTGTTTGACAGTACTAGCCATCCATAAAATGAGGTGAATGACATTCATTACTTTTGAATACTGTCTAAATACGGCCATACATGAAGTTTAAGTTCAGTTTGGCAGATTATTAGAGAATGTGAATTGATCAGCCGTATGAAATGAATTTTCCATCGTATTAAACCTGCCCTTTGCAAGATTAAAGACAGATGGTCAGGAGGGAATGAATCAAAAAAGAGGAATACTACTATTACCCTCAAGAGAAATAAATACTCCACCTGTGTGGTAACTTGATGGGGGCAGGTAAAATATTTCAGCTCTCATCATAATGATTTTTAGATTCTACCACCTTTGTTTATGAAGGAAAGTATTTTTCTAAGTGAGGGTATCTGGTGAAGTCTATGGCATTGTCTGAGGAGTGGAGGTACTGCTCAATAAGACGTTAGTCACCATAATTAATACCAGCAAAAACTGAACAATGACAGGGTTTAGTTAATATTTTTGCAGGTTTATAAAATTTGCCCTTAATATTCTATAATTCTTCTATAATTTATAACTGGTAATTATGTTTACTTGACTGAGATCTATCCAGGAAAATTATTCCAGATTAAAAAGTGAACTAAAAAGAAGCAGTACTTGCAGTCCATGTGTGTCATCAAGAGGTAGTGGATCCACTCAGCTGCCGTTTCTTCCAGAATGGCCCACTTTGGCAGGACCTGTTGAAGCTCTGCAAAAGGACTGTTGGCTATCTAAGGCTCCACGCTACAGAGACAGACGGAACTTCCTCAGAGTACCCACTTTCCTTCTGAAATCCAATCTCAGTGGAATGTAGATATTGTCCTCTCCATGTCCAATGCATCTGTTGCTCCATCCATCACCAAAACCTAGACTATAAGCCCAAACCACAGAGCTGTATCCTTCCTTTTCTTATGTTTTTGTCGTGGCCTTCGTCCCCCATTGTTATGATAGCAATCATTAGATGAGAGGACTTTTATTGGGTATTTGCTCTGATGTGACCCTTACAATCTCACCACAAGTTTTACTGTCAAAACAAGGAAAAGGGAAAGTGTTGGCTAGCAAGGTTCTTTGTAAAGACTGCATTTCCCCACAGAAATCCCCTCACTTCTGTATAGCAGTTAGCTCCTTCTTCACCTGGTCATAAGACTATAACTCTATACACACCTATTCAAACCTTTTAATTCTGGAGACCCCTTATGTGGTCTCTGGAACTTTCATACATACTGATTGCCACACTAGTGCAAAATAATCATAATTTATTTTGCTAAAGCTCCTAAACTATGCCATAGGACCCTAATGAGTTTATGTGTCCAGCTAAGGTCATGCAAAGGTGTGTCTCCTAAAATTCTGACCAAATGAATCACTTCCATTTAAACACGCAGAACTCCTAAGGATAAATGCCTGTGATTTCTATGTGTAGGCTTGTTGTTTTTTTTTTTTCCTATTGCCAGAGTATTTCACGTGCATTAAATCAAGGAAATATATTTTTTCTGTCACTTTAGGCCAGATATTTTGCCACAAGTCACAAATTGCTAATCCTTTAGCAAACCCAGACAGCAGTCTGACATAGCTCCAGATTTTAAACACATTTTCACATTGGAGCCCAATGTGTCTTAATCATTTAACTGTGGAATAAAATGCATAGACCTGAAAAATACATCTGAATTTTTAGGGAGGATTTAATGTCCGTAATATTTTATGCATTCTCATCCCATAGTACGATTGATCTTTTCAGTATGTCACTGGATAGTAAAGAGGATTGAAAACAGATCCTCCGAAGAAATACTACCTCCCAAATAATCTTAATTATGTCAAATAGCAAAGAACTGACTGTTTCAGCCAGTTATTTGAGGACTTTATTCCTAATAGTGTATCCTCATTTGGCTCGGAAAAGAAAGTTGAGTGAACATGGAAGGTGTAATTTTCAAAGTTAGTAATCCTCTGACAACAAGCAGAGCAATATATTGCCAGTGCTTAGGTCCTGTTGAAAATTAGTATTTGGATACTTTTAAGAAGATATTACATCATCAAATGAAAGGTTCTTTCACTGTTGGAGCATCCTAGTGTTACTCACCCACATAACTGCATGCCTGCATTATGCTGACTTAAATAAGCCAGTAGGTTGCAACAGGATCTTATTAGTGTATTTGGAGCACATATTCCTTTTATAAACCCCATGGCATTGACTAATTTTCTATTTGTTTTAGATTTTTATTTCTTGAATTAAATGGTTGGATTTATATCAATTAGGCAGCTACCTAATATTTGGGAATATAGTCATCAGATACTGTTAATACACATTTTTCTTAGCACCAAAATTTAGTTTGCTTAAATACAAAAGGCTATATGATGTGAGATGTCTTTTCAGGTCTGACACAATATGTTTTTTTCTGTTGTTATGCAAAAACAAAAGTATTCTACTATCTACCTCTTTTACCATGTGTCTTCTTGATGAGGCAAGTGTACAGATTAAGACAGGTCATGGAGTTGAGAGTTCATTTTGGAGACTTATATTTGAATTATTTTCTGCTAATTTACACACATGTTCTGTGACTTTTCAGATTTTTTTTAATGGGAAAGTCAAGGTCCATCCTTCCTAAAAGAAGCCTCTGCATTGTGTATGAAGTGTGTCTTTCTATGTCAAAATAAAAATGTAAGGATAAGTGATTACACAAGAAAAAAGAAAAGAAATGAAAAAAATATTTTGTAAATATACAGAACAAAATAATATTTGCAAGAAAGTGTCATGTAAATTTATACTAAAAACATTATAGTGCAAAAGAGAATGGAAATCAAGATGAGTTTTATTCTGTGCATTGCACTTCACTTTCTACTGTGGTCACAAAATTCCCCTGGATTCACTAAGTATTCAATTTCTTGCATGAGAAAAAAATCCAGTTACACCAGTGAAATGCTCTACAAATCTTATATTTGATTAATTTTGAAATAAGTTCTTTTGGTCCTCGTGTTACGCCATGTGAATACACACATGGATGTGCAACATGCCAGAATTTAAAGGTGCAATGTTAAGATTAAATCAGACTTAAAAATTATATGAATAAATGGGAAAGTACATATGGGCAACAAATGGTTTCTTTGTTTAGAAATAGCACACCTGTTACGTTAAATATTTTAAAATTTTATTTTCTACAGAATAAAGTCTGTTACTGTCTTGGAGATTTCATAATTTACATTAATTTCCACGGTGCTAAAGACTGTTAATAAAGCTGCAACTGTGTCCCACTGTGTACTTAGTGGTGAAGTTTTAAAATCAGTTTTTCCCATGTGTTACTTACTTCATTGTTTTGTTACTTTGGTTTTAAGATAGTATTAGGAATAAAAAGAAGACCACAGTACATGGAACAAGAATCTGCAGTCGCTTCCCCACAATACTCTAAATATGATCTACCATCTTTCAATATAAGTAAGACGGATGTCTTAAACAAACAAACGAAAAACCACCAAACCCCCCAAAAGCAACCAAAAAAGGTACCAACTGCAAAAAGGCAGGGGTCTCCCAGAGAGCAGACCTTGATTATACTGCTGGAGCATATGCATACGCAGTTAAGTATGTAATTAAAGGTTCTGAAATGGTTTATATTTCCTCTTAAAAAATGCCAGTATGATATGTTTTATTTTTTTTTGTTACCTGGAAAATAATAAAAATTGAATGTGAAAAAAAATCCCCTTACAGAAAATAAAATTATTTTTTCTCATAAAAATAATATCATAGGAAAACCCAACCAAAGCCTCTATATTTTTAAGTGCCTGATTTAGTGAAAAGATACAGCCTTTGTATTAACATTGAGAATAGGCTTAGGTACTTTGCTGAATAAGAATGGAAGTAAGCATATGTTATAAATTAACCGCATGCATAAATGCTGTCTTGAACCAGAGCAAAGCAGCACTTGGCATTAAAGAAAGCAATTTTCTGCAAGAAAAGTTAAATGTAGTCTTTAAATTTTAATGGTTCTGATTGACCTTTTCGTTCATTATTATTTATAGCCTACATTATTCTTCATTGTCTAAAATTATCAATTCATATCAAGTTAATAGCAAAATGCTTGATGCTCTTGGAAATGTCTTCTATTTCTTTTTAAACAACATTATTTTAATAATAGTTGAAAGTATATTATGCTTTGTGAGTCATAGGTGTCATAAATCAACCCAGAGCCCCATTTCTTTTCCCAAACTACATGTAGAAATTTGTAATTCTACTCCCTGTCCTCCATATGAGTTTTTGCATAATTTTTACCCTAACCACTGAAAAATGCCCATAAAATAAATTGCAGTGTTGAACTGCTGTGTTGAATAATCTGTGCGGAAACTGTCAGTTTTCTTCTGACATTTCTCAAGGGATTCCAATGTCACAAACAGCAAGGAGAGTTAGAATTATGGTATTAGCCTTCAAAGCTGATTATTAATGTGTAACGCTTATTTCATTTAAACTGACATCCCGTGGAATCTGACATATCTAACACTTGATCCTCAGTTATTCACCCCAGTGATGGGAATAACTTATTGCAACCATGGAATATTTGGTATGCTGTCCTAAAAGGTGAAGGTGGAATATTTCTCTTGGAGGAGTCATTGCTTACATTTTCAGTGACTTTTCAGACAGTTACACGCATCTGCAAGCATTTATGAGATGCACATCCTGCCTTATATCAAAACTGCTGAGATCCACTTAGAAACTTCTCCAAGACACACTGAAACCCAAATTTTTGTCTTCCTTCAGTGTTAGCATTAGATTATATATTTAAGCTACGATCCTTATTCAGAAATTCCGGCTGTTAAAACGTAATGACAGGATACTTTGCATACCGCCTAATGTTTTCATGCCATAGCCATATAGCTAGCTGTTTTAAACACATTTATGTCATGAATTTTAAAAAGATAGGTTTGTCTTTATTATTGATTTCATTCTGATTCTCAGTGGAAAAGTTAGCTACATTTGTAGCTTCTTCCTTGTGATACTATAATTTGGTGTACAGTGACACAAAATCCTTCCACATCATCTGGAAGACTCCCATACCGGCCAAGCCTCCCTGGTGTGAGTATCAGTGGTAATTTACTAGGGGAAGACCTGAATACAAAGTGTGGTTTGTGATGCTCTGGTGGGATCATGTCTTGTTCTACAGCACAAAATTTCACTTACTGTTCCCTATGTAGAATAAAATATAAGTCATACACTGCAAATCATGAAGTACGGATAATGCAACTTCAAGTATTGTTTCAAAATAATTTTGTTTCTACATCTCATCACTTTACCTGAGTATGTTTTTTCTGTAATCAGTTTTAAATTTGTTACTTTTTCCTTTCATAGACAAGTCCATTTTTATTTTAATGTGGGGAAAAGTGAACAAAAAGCATTAGGACTAGAAAAATCTATTAAATTTTAACTCTCAGTTTATTTCCCCACAAGCTTCTATATCTTTCTCGCTAAAAATTTGGGGTTTTTCCTTTGTTTAACTGATGCATTGACAAATAGTTTTGTTGAGATCCCAGAAAAGAAACTGTTTGATGAGTAACTTTATTTTTAATACCTGATTAGAGGATAAATAACATCAGACAGTCATATTGTTGTTAGAAATATTTCCTTTATATCATATTTTATGATGATGACTTCCTAGCCTTTTGCACAGTTTCACAAGTTTTTCTTTCCCTTCCTGAGTTCTCTTTACTCTTTTTTTAATACTGTTGACCAAAAATATTATGGTATTTAGTTTTGAAAAATACTTGGTATGTGATGTTTGAAAAGTATGGCATGGGACTGAGATTTCCACACACAGAGAAATATTTCTTCATTGTTTGACATTTACCCAACAGCAGAGGGGGAATAACTACTACTGATGTGCAACTGAAGCTGATACAGCAGAAAATAATATATCCACACTACCCGTCTCTACTCAGAATGATTATTTTCTGCTGCATCAGCTTTAACATCAGGCGCTAGCGTGCCAGGGTTAGGCAAACATGGGAGCTTCTGGAGAGGTGAGATTCTGAATGCCTTGTTACCTTGTGGGTTTTAGGACTGTTACTTTAATTTTGTGTCAGTTTTGATTTCTGTTTTAATTTTAGGGCAGCTTTTTCATTTCAAGTAGACATGAAACAGATGTCTTACTTTACCAGAACTGCATTCTGGGT
This sequence comes from Phalacrocorax aristotelis, assembly GCF_949628215.1. NCBI lineage: Eukaryota > Metazoa > Chordata > Aves > Suliformes > Phalacrocoracidae > Phalacrocorax > Phalacrocorax aristotelis. The sequence goes on along the minus strand of NC_134276.1, from coordinate 208,759,667 downwards.
TACACCCGATTTTTATGGAAACTCTCTAACTAATGGGAATCTTATTTTTTGATAAGAAGTTGCAGCAAAATGGCATGTGTTATTTAGACAGGTGGGAATGCAAGACAGGTACATCAGCTTGGCTGGTCTGGGGATTAAGGAGTGGGTAATGCTTTGAAGGGTGGGGGCTTGTGACAAATTCAAGATTAATTGTTTTAAATGAAAAGCATAGAAATATTCAATTATTCATCAATGAGTGGGAACTAACAGCTCTACAATTTTCCCACTGTCCTTATATCTTTTATTTTTCTGTCATTTTAAAATAGAAATTTTTCATTATTATTATTATTCGTATTATCTTACCAGTTTTCCATCACATGCAACGCTCAGTTCTCTTCTGCTCCTATGCTCCTTGCCTTTTATGTTTTTTTCAGGATAACATAACTGTCATGCGTCCAGCTACGTGAAGAGACGAGAGCATTAGTTTTCCTTTGGGGGCAATTACACTTGTCTGTGAAGAGAGAGATTTGTAGGTTGTAGGGTGGGATGGGTGGAAATAGGTGGGTGATCTAAAGGAAAGTGGGGAATAGAGCATTACAGAAGGCAGGCACATAATCAGTTTTCTTTATCTCTCAAAAACAAAACTTTCAAGAGACTGAGCTGCATATGCTACAACCCCCTGAAATTACATGAATGTAACCAACAGCAGAAATAAAGAACCTGCTATAAAGACATAAGGACTACATACATTTAAATAAGGACTACTAGGACACTATTTTGTCCAGTCTAGATATACTGAGCTTTTTTTCTGTGCAAATACTGAGTTATTCTAATAAATACCTGAAAAGTCAGGTGTAATAAACTATGATTTTTTATGGTTAAAAAGCCTCTTGGCCTTTGAGAATATTTGCTGTAAGGGGGAGATCCAGGCAGATCCTCCTCAAAATTCTGGGGTATTTGGGGTCACATGTAATTTTATGCCTCACAAAACATTTGCCTTAGTATGTTAGCAATGTGAACCTGAGATTAGTAGACTGAACAGGTAATTTGCATTTATCCAATAAGTTGAATTATCTGCACTTCAGTAGACTTTTGAGTAAAACTGTTACACAGAACTGGAACTGCTAGACTATTGAAATGTTTGCTAGTCACATACTTGATGGCTGGGTGGCATATTTTTTATGAAGCTTTCATAGCTTTCTCGGTACTTGGTCTTTTGTTCGCCCCCATCTCCATGTCTTTGGTATGCTTTTTGGTTAATATATAAATTTAAAAAATATTGTGCCCTCACTTGATGTTTTAATCAAACATTAATGGACTCTTTTGAGAGAGCTGGGATAAAAGTAGCATTGAAAATGAAAATTTAAATTGTAAATTCTTTCTCAGTCTTTAAAGCCTAATATAGATAAATTAAACTAAGTTGTCAATATTCTTTTTATACTGTTATTCTCTTAAATCCACTGCAGAAATCACATCTGCTCTGAAAACCAGAATTGGGGATTCATTCCTCAACATACTTTTACACAGAAGAGATATAAACATTTCAAAGCTACCAAGAGAAGATAACTCAGCATGATATATTTAACACTACTGGAAAAAAAGATGTTTAAAGAGGGAAAATACATTCCATGGCTAGATATCTATTTAACGTTTAGATAATTTTGAGAAAAGATAGAGGAATCTTCACTCCCTACTCCCACAGATATGAAACAAGTGCACTTTTAGTGCATATTTTACGGATTCTGTTTGGGCAGTGCACACAGAAAGATGATTTGTAGAAACCCAAAGAAATTTTACTAGTACATCAGTGAGCAACCGTAATTGTGCTTTTTCCCTAATGAAGTCAATCCATTGCAAAGGTATAATGAAGTTAAAGCTCATCTCTAAGGACATTTTTTTTTTGCCTGTTTACATTGTTTTCTGTGATTTTTTTTTAAAGGATCATCTGTTTCAACTGGAATCGCACAAATTTGAGAGAGGACGAGGCAGATGTCCTTTTGACCCCAGTTCTTCCTTCACCTCCATCTTAATTGGTAATGATTTTTATGTCACATGCTTCATGGTCCTGTCAATCTGTCATTCTGAGTCTCTTTCTTCAGCACACCAAAGTGTTGTCAGTCTTCTATTGCAACCTTCCCTATGTCAGACTTAATCCTCATGGTGCTACCCACATTAATATTACATCCCAGACAGCATTAACTCCAGCCAGGGTGTCTCACTGAAGTGAGTAGATGTTATATGACACGTGCCATCCTGAAGAGATAATTGATTGTTGTGTAATTTTGGAAACAGAAAATTCCTGCTTTCCTTCAAAGCAAAGCAATATGTCTAACTTAGTCTTTTACACCACTGAGATAAATGCACAAAATTTACTATTTTTCATCTACTGAGACATAATATGAGTAACAAGAGTCCTGTAAAAATGTGAATTTAACTGTTTTTATGCCAAGCATTTATTGTTACATAAATTGCAGCTTTTGAGATCAAAACAGATTTTATTCAACGCTGCCTTCTAACAAAACTATCTAAAACTGGTGATTTTCTGTTAAAAGATCTTATACTCAACAGTTATAAAAATAGAATACAGTCTAAGTCCTGCAGTGCCAGAAAGCTGTGTTGAGATGGTGCTCCTTTGTGCCTTGCTGGTAAGAATAACACTGTAGAGCTGGGGCCTTTGAAGTTGCAGTATAGCAAACCATATGTTTTTTCCTCTATAACACTGTCTTGAAAACATTTTGTGAGATCAAGAAAACAGTCTTGACAATATTAGAGTACTTTGACTAAAAATAGAGTCAAACAGCAGGTAAAGGGTGAAAGTTAGATGCACTTAGGGAGTAACACAGTTATTTCTGTTTTTAGAAAACAAATAAATGAAAACTGAGCATTCAAATGGAACAGTCATTTAAAAAAATACCTAGAAAAACAGAGGCTAAAGATCAAATAAATTTTTCAACTCTTCAGGGTGAAAAAACTAGAGGATTTTAGGGGCCTCTGACATTTATGTTTGACTTCATATCTTAAAATCAGACAGCTAAAGTTTCTGATTATTAAGTACAATGATATAGCTCACCCATAGTGGCAAGGAAGTATTGGTTATGAGTGACATGCTTGGTTTATTTGTTCCTTTACATTAACAAATTACTTACAAGAAGAATATTCACCCATAAGGCCAAATCTTTCAAATTGCAGCACTTCATCAAATTATCGTTCATTACCATTTAAAAAAAAAAAAACAGCTCAAAATCTTTAGTTATTGGGTTAAGAAGTCATGAAAGAATCAGAAAAAAACTGCTGTATTTTGACTGACCTTCCAAAATCCATGAAGCACAGATTGTTACACTTTTCTTCCACCCTTATTTCTAAATTGTTTCTACAGTTTTTAACAGATTCCAGTCTTAGCTCAGCCTGGGAACAAAGACTCATCCCATGGAATTTGCTGTAGGCCTGAAACCTTATGGTCTAGTCTTGAAGTCCTTCTCAACCTTTCCTCAGACAGAACTAAGTAAATAAATTAACCCGATCATGTTCCTACTGTGAGATCAATGTGAATTTTATTTGCTTAAATGAAGCCAGATTGTCCCACTGAGCAGTTAAAGACTAACGGTTAGTCCTTGTGTTTCTGGCCTATTCATTAGCTTGCCTGGATTATGGGAGGTCCTATGGATCTGAAAGAGAGACCCTTGCCTGATAAATGTTGATCAGAGTCTTGGACATCCACTGACAGAGACTTATAAAATCAATCTCACAAAGCTAACAGTTCTGCAGTGTGGCAAGATTAAGAGGAGAAAATAATAAATTTTTATCAGATCACTGATACAACACCGAAAAAACAAACTTTCAGCCCTTCATCAAAAATAACACAACCTGAGAAAGGTATTTAGAGGCTGCTTTTCTAGGCCTCCATTGGGAATTCTATAATTTCAAGTGATCAGAGAATGATATTTCAAAAGCATAACAAAATTCTTCAAAGAGTTTATTATTTTATTTATGTTTTTATACTTGTATACTATTGGAATTAAACACTTCCAGCATTTAGGAAAAATACTCTAAGGAAGTTTGTATTTCCATGTATTCTATATTCTACAAACTTCTACTAACCAGAGACACACAGCTTACAGAATAAACAGAATTAATGCTGCTCCTTAGACTCCAGAATGCACATCCTTTATCTGTGTAGATATCCATTTGAAAAGGGCAGAAGACATAGATACAAGCACAGTGAATATTAAATAATCTTTTAATTGCCATTTGAAAATGAGACTGAGACTTCTAATGCCAAGTGCACTCTGAAGGAAGGTGTGCTCCTTCATTCAGCCAAGCCCTGATTCCAGCTCATGGTGGCCATGACCCCATGACAGGAGCTGACAACTACACCATGCACCCTCCAGGACTGGTCTTCCAGTCTTTCCTCCAGTGCTTGGAGGTTCCCTTCTTCTTCATGCACTCCAATTTTCTTAGGAAGTGAAATCCACTCCTGGTATGGCCTCAGCGTGCCCCTGGAGGCTGCACCTCAGAGTCGCCTCCACTCTCCCATGGAGGTTCAGCCAATGTGCATGACCTTAAAAAGGTTTTATGCAAACCTGTTAGCAAAAGCTTTCACGTCTCAGCATACCCTTCTTCCTGACTAAACAAGTCAAAACCTGCTTCCACCTCTGCAGGGCACATTAACAGAGCAGCCTATACCAGCGTGGCTATTGACTAACAGTGAGGATTACACTAACAAGGAAACTTTACATACCTCTGATAAAAGTTTAAAAGCTTTTAAAATCTTGATCTTGAAAGATGATTTGCACCATCACTAATTAGAACCAGATTTAGCTAGATTAATTTAGGAAGAGAATCTCTTTTTCTGTATCTCTTCATGTATTTCAACACATCAGTTAAAATACTTACTTCAAGAAAACAATAGTTCGTGACTTGGCTTTAAAACTAAATATCCAGCCTGTCATAAGTTTTATTACAGGTTATCTCACTTAGTGGTAAAGTAGCTTGTGATTAATTCCTTAATTTATGAACAATTAACTTTTAGCAATTTATTGTCAGCATCAGGAAACAGAATAGATGTTGGATGGCAGACAAGCTGAATAAAATGTGCATGTTTAGATAAACAGCACACAAAATTTTGGACTTCTATTTCTAATGAACAATCCCATCTGCTTTCAATAGCCAAAACTATTTTTGATATCAGATCATGTACACTGATTAACTTAGACCACACTAGCTCTTGAGAGCTGAGAAATTAGTTTATGTCTGTTTTGTTACCTGCAATATATTACCAGCAAGTGGTGAAAAACATAAACAACATTTGAATATGTTTTTCTCTCCAGGGAGTCCATTCCAACGATATTTTCTGGTTTTACAGTTTTAAAACAGTTCCATGTATTTGTGTCTTTTCTTTTACTCTAGACAGTGAACTAAAATAATTACACTTTCTCTCAAAACCAGAGACAGAATACTTGACTAACAGACAGAAAATACAATTATACAGAAGAAGTTTACCAGCTAAGCAATAGCTAATTTATTTTGAATTTGGTTTTTTCCTACTGTGAAAAGTATCACTTGCTAAAAATGTGAGCTGGTATTCTGCTTTTATTTGTCCTGTGAGTAATAACTAGCTGACAGTCAAAGAAAGGCATGAAAGGTGCTGCTTGTGTTCTACTCATTATCTTCTACTCCTTTATTCGTAAGAGAGCTACTCCACTTTGTAGAAAGTGATATAATGGGGGCTTTACACAAAAAGGACTACTGATGATTAATAGCTTATGTTTGCATTACCTTCCAGTTTGAAGCAGGTAAGCAAACCATGCCAGTAACAAATGAAGGAAACACACTTCTAAGGTGGAAGCAGCCTATTTTTAGAAATCTCTTGTATATATTAAGTTTTTGAAATTTAATCACGTTTCAATCTGGTTTACATTAGGGTTGACATCTAGGAATTCTTGGTTTTAGAATAAAAAGTTTGTATTTCGTTTTGTTAATATTTTGCTCTGAGAAAAGGGAAGAAGATAAAGGTACCTTTTAAGTGGTCCCAGCTGAATTTTGTTGTATTTGTTTGCTTGAAAAGAATGTTGGCTGAAAAGTATGCATGTATCACTTGAGCTAAAACTGGTTTTTGAGGTCGATGGGATATACTTTTTTGTTGTTGTTTAAATAAGGAAAGAAGAAAGTTTCTAATCTTGTTTTAGCAGGATTGACCAGGCTGTGTTAAAACTTAAATTTTAGCAATTAATTTGTCAAATACATGTGAGGCTGAGGATAGACTGGAAGGGGGGAAGAGTGAAATTGCTCAGTTGATTTTCACTGGAAAGTACTGGTTTATCAATGTGATGTGCAGCAGTATAAAAACCTGCAACCAAGGCAGGAGTGAGTTGATATATAGTAGTAACTTTTTAATGGAGGAGAAAAGAGTAGAAGTCTTGCCAGGATTTTTCAAGTCTCAGCCTCGGGTTGTCTCTAAATTTAGAATTAGTCAGCACCTGTAAAAACCTAGCAGTGTACAAAATTTGTGGCATGGATTGAAAGGATGTGCAAAAGACTGTTGAAAAGGAAAAGAGAAGATCCTCTTAATGTCAAAAGTGCAAAAGATCTCAGAATTACGTTGGATGTTTTTGTGCTGAGATCTTTGCTAGTCACACTCCTCAGTATTGTCTCATCACTTTCCTCAGGCAAGGTGACCTGTCTGTTCACGCCTGATACCTGTCTTATGTTTAGTTTAGTAGCACCTCAGTGTAAAAATCAGATTGATCTTCTGTAACTGCAATATCTTTCATAGAACAATATCTATCCACGACTGGAACTTCCATTTTCTCCCCCAGGATCTCACAGATAAAATGAGTTGTAACTTCTTCAGTATATGGTAGAACGCCATACCAGCGGGTTAGTTATGTATACTAAGATTTTATACTTATGTCAAACAGAGGGAGTAGGTTTCATATCCAAACTTCTGAACATCTGGATTTGTAAATGTCAATCCTGATCACCAGCAATATGTGACAAATCATTTATCCTGTACTGATCATTCTCCAAGATTCACTATGGAGTTGAAAGGATAAAAGCATCATGTTTTGTACTACACATCACCATAATTAAAAAAAAAAAAAAAAAAAAAAAGCCAGCCAGTCTGAGACATTTTTTCAATTGAATTCTTAAAGAGGGATTTATGGCTAATGTAACCCATTAATTAGGGTTGTGAAGATTGTTTGGAACATTTATCCAGACACTGGCAAATTCTGTTGTTTAGCAGCTCTGTGTTGCTTAAAAAATAAAGCTCTCTATTAGTTTTGGGTAACTTTAACTTCTACTGATGCTATAATTTATATTTACTTTTCATTTCACTTGCCAATATTTTGCACTAAATTACGACCATGTATTTTACATGGCAATATTCATTTTTGTATGGTGAAGCCTAAGGCAAAACTACACTCAGCTCCAGATCAGCAGAGGTTTCTGAACCAGCCCCAGCTGCCAAAATACAAACTTTCCAGAATCATTGTTCAGACTTATGGTACCATTCAATTAATCTATATCTCCTAAGAGAAACAAAAGTCACACTTTGAGAGAGATCAAAAAGAAAAATCCTTGCTTTTACTATTATCCTTCATAAATTCAAGCAATATTTTTTTTATGGATCAGTCATGTTTATTTTGATTGGGGGTTAGGAAGCTGTGTCACTGTAACCACCACTCAGATTAGCCACGAACTGTAAAATAGTTTATTTCCCTTTTGTGCAGTTTAATTCCTGCTGGGTTATTTTCTAACATAAGGATGCCACCTAGTGACAATAACTGTCTGCTTTTCAAACTGGGACTAAGAAGTTTCTAATCTAAATCCACAAAGCTATTAAATATATTATTCTTATAGATTGGTCAGTTAGGGGAAATTCTGCCCTTGCATAACTAAAAGATAAAACTATTGCTGGTATTTTACTAAAATAAAATATATCCAATATCACAATTTTAGATGGGTCAAGTAGAGATAGGCTGGATATTTGAACATATGTATGATCCGGTTGTACTCTACTACCTACAGAATTTGAAAACTTATTGGCAAACTGTATATTATTTCTAATATTTTCTTATTCTTGCATAATTTGTGAAAGCCACCTAAACCCTTTAGAAATGGGACTTAATTTCTGCTCCCTTAAATTTTTCAGGAAATGTTCATCATCAGTTGGATGAGATCTCAGGTTCTGTCTCTACTCTGGTGAATATTTTGAGGATATGAAAACAAATTATTGCTGGACCAGAGAAAAATAGGCTCTCTTTCTCTGTCCACTGAAGACCTAAGAACCCCAGCCAGCAAGTTACACCCAAGCTGTAGTTATTCTAGGTAAAGTGGAACAGCTCCAGTAGGCTGACTGGGAAACCCCCGCAGCCTAATAAAACGTGCTTGTTTACAGAAATCACTTCTAAGGTAGCAGGTACTGTTTCTTATTTCTCCATCTGGGGAGACAACTGCATCCAGCCCTGCAGTGTTTTTGGCATGTGCTTCTTTAATTAATCTTTTATTCAGACATGCTTTGCACAGAGCCAAATCTGATAACTATGTTCAGGAAACACTTCCTTGTTTGAGGTCCAACCTGTGGATTCAAGCATGGTTTAGCCTCAAGCTGTATCCATGCAGTGTAGGCCAAATCAGTGGTTTGGTGCAGCTATCACTATTATTTTCCTTAGCACTGCACCTTCTGACACCTGTTGCTGCATTTTCATCCCATTTCTGGCTCCTGTTATGTCTGGTTCCTCATAAATCCAACATGTCCCTTTCAGCTCTGGGACCAAGCAATTCGTTGTTTCTCATTAGGAAGAGCAGGGAATGTCTGCAAGTGCTCCGAAGCAAAGCACTGGTGAAAATTTAGGTGCTGACAAAGGGTAGGTGTCTTTAGGGTCACTGAACTGAATTACAGTGAGATCTTTGAACTTAGGTGCCTGATGTGGCAGAGTTTACTGTGGCAGATGTGGTTAGATGTTAATTCAATGTCTTCATACTTTGTGTGTGAATCTATCCTTAAGTCATTAAGTCAGTTTTGAAAATGAGGCCAAGCCCATTAATGAAATTTAAAATTCATGTCCTCATGCTGTTCCACTGGAAATGTTGCTGTGCTGGTAGGATCAATGTTCATACACTCTTTAGACTATACGTAACTTACTGACTCGTCTTCTTACAGGAATCTGAGCAAATATTAATGAGCTATGTTTATAATGTAGTTCCTATCATATGCAATGAAATTAGCAAGTACAACGTTACCAAATTAGGGTTTTTTTGTTTTTTTTAATCTATGGTCTGCAGGTGGTGAACTTTTTACTGGTCTCTACAGTGACTACTGGGGAAGAGATGCTGCCCTATTTCGCACCATGAATCGTGTGGCCCATCTCCGAACTGAACCTGATAGTGAACGCCTGTTGAAAGGTATGGGAAGAAGAAGGAAGAACACAGAATCAGAGGATGACTAGAGAATTTCTGTTTGACCAGAAATTAAAATTATAATGTTCATGCATACGTATATCCATTTGGACATTGATTTATTTAACCTATCTTTTTTCCATGAAATTTTTCATGAACCTCCTGCCAGGATGAACATTAAAATCTTTGATTATATATTGGATGTAACAAGTGGAACATTTTTCACTTTTAAAGTTGCTTTTAATTTATACCCTGGATATTCTGTACTCTTTCATGATATGCCAGATATAACTAAAATAATATGTTAAAAATCTGTATTTAATTAATGGGGGCTTCTAATTAGAACATAGTACTCTTTTTTCTAGATGAGATAATTTTTCCTTTATGTTGCACTAAAACAACGGAGTCTTTGCCAAGTTGTGTAGTAAAGAGATGTCATGCAATAATGCAAAATAATAAACATACAATGATCATATATTTAAATGAAATAAAGAGTTAAAGCAGTAAATTTAAAGAAGAAAAGTAAAATATTCCACAAGAAAAATATTGAGAAAAATCATGTGCTTGGAAATTCAGAAACTGTTTCATACTCTTCAATGCGAAATGGACCTGAATTTCAATGTGTTGAAATTTCTGTGAAATGGGGAGTCAGAATCTTCATTTGTTTTGCTCCAAAAGTATTACAATATTTCACCATAACAATGACATAATTATTGCTAATGTTTGGCAAGGAGAGTCAATAATTGCTTTTTATGGTGATTCATATGGTGAGCATCACCTTTTCAGTGAAAGGACATAGAACTTTTTTCTCTCAAATTTCAAGGTGTTTTCTCCCAAATCAGAAGAGATAAAATAGTTCTGCTTCATACTTCTTCCTACATAAATCTGACCTCAAACTTGAATTAATTTTTTTAAAATATGTTTAGAACATGCTTGGATATACTTTAAGTCCAATACTTAAAGCTTTGCTGAACAAAGTGTTTAGACTGGCTATATGAGTAGCAACGATCAAGTGGACGTTCATAATATGCAACTGAAGTTTCTCTTCTCTCTGGAAGATTTCATTATTTTAAATATAGAATTCTTTATATTATGGTCTCAAACTTTGCCTTTCATTTTGTCTGTACTTGAAATTTACATTTGCAGAAACGGAATAGTCTTAAATGTATATTAAAAACACTTCAGAAAATTAGCAAGTGCTGAATCAATGTCTTAAAATGCAATGACTGTTTTCATAAAGAACAGGAAGTTAAAAAATATTTACATTACCCACTGCTTCTTAAGAAATCATACTTACTCTATTAATTACATTCTCATTTAAAGAACTTGTAAAAACTTTGCTACGATTCAGTAAGATGAAGTCATTCACAGCTTTGCTTGGTGTGGGGTTAAAAGGTACACAGGCATGGACTGAAGTCTGAACTTAGGTTTCAACTTTGCGGCAAAATGTCAAAACAGGAAATAATTAGAGGGTTTTTATTTCATGACAAAGGTACACAATGCATCTTCTATCTGTGAAGACATATGTCTGTGTAACATCTATTAGCTGAACTACCAGAGCTTTTTCTTTATCTAAAAGGTTGTTTGCCTGAAGTTGATATTCTTACACCTTGTGTGTATGGGATCAGAGATTGTTATGTGAATATTAGTGCCAGGTTTTAGCCTAATCCAAATTAAAACATTCAAACCCCAGAGAACAGGAGTGGAAAAAAGTCTTTTTTTCTTGCACATATACAAAGGAATATTGATTTGTGAATTTGAGCTATGAAATTATTTCAACATTAATGCATTCCACATGTTCTATAGATACCCACCCATTAAAAAAAATCTCTATCACCCTATTCCCCTTAGGTAGCTCTCTGACAGTTAGATCCCTCATTCTTTAATTTTATTTTTACTTTGCTACCAGCTGATTTTAAGGATTGAAAAAATAAGAGAATGTTTTAATAAACTTGAATTCAATTCATTTCTGTTTTCTTTTAAAGAACCAAAATTCGTTGGCTCCTACATGATTCCTGACAATGAGGACCACGATGATAACAAAGTATATTTCTTCTTTACTGAAAAAGCATTAGAGGCTGAGACAAACACTCATGCTATATATACCAGAGTGGGACGCATATGTGCGGTAAGATCCTTTTTCTGATTCCCCAGTTAAATGAAGAAAAAGCATGCTCCTTTCTTTGGTCCTTCTCCCAGGCAAATATGATGTCTGTTAACGTATGTGACAGTAAGTTATAGGTCTGAATGAAAACCCTACATCTAAACAGCCTCAAGCATTTGAAAATTCAAAAATTATCTGAAATCTAGGCTTGAAGCTGAATTTTGCTGAGAGAGGAGGGCAATATTAGAAATCTCATTATTCAGCTCCATCTTTCTTTGTACTTATACGTGGTAACAGTAATAGCAGTTGCCCACAGGACACTCTTACCATCCATATTCTCAATTCAGCTCGAGGCTCCATCACTCAGTATTGGTTGTAGGTCCAGGGCCTCCTGCAGCTTTTACAGCTGACATAAACTGATGTCCCATTACATTCCTGGTGAGAGGACCAGCTCAGACACCAGTCCTCTCTGGCGTTCTCTCTTGCCTTCCTATTCTGTCAGCAAGGAGGAGACTTAGCTCACTTGCATTTGTGGAGGATCAATAGCTATCCTACTAGACAGCTGGCTTTTGCAGCCAGCTGGACAGGACAAGAGGCAATTGGCACAGACTGAAACAAATGAAATTCTATCTGAACATAAGAGGACATTTTTTTATTGCCAGGGTGGTTGAACACTGACACAAGTTGCCCAGAGTCTCCATCTTGGAGATATTCAAAGCCCAACTGGACATGGGTCTGAGCAACTTGCTGCGCAGCTTGCTTAAAGCGACTTACTCTGAGCAAAGCAGTTGGCCTAGATGATCTCAAGAGGTCCCTGCTAAATTCAACTATTCTGTGATTCTGTAAATTTTAAAAACCTCTTTCTGATGCATGAACAATAGGAGGGGCACAATGTCAACCATCTACAGAGTACTTTATAAATAGTAATTTGCTACTGTTTTCATTTCATCTATCATTCTTCTTCTGAACAACAACTAAGGAAAATTGTGCAGATAGGAAACTAGAACAGACTGAATTGTCCAGGAAATTATTATCACAGCCAGGCATAAGGTTTACCAGAAGGAGCAGAAAAGTCCCAAGGAGACACCTTGCTTCCCTTTTACTGCCCTGAATGACCATCCATTTCCCACTCATGCCAGGTTCCTGATGGGTTGATCCCATTGTTTTTGCTTCCCTGGCACCACACACAGGAAGGAGGTCTCAGGCAGTTGCTAGAGAGGAGCACCATTAACATACGATCTCCCAGATTAAGCTGCCCATAATTGGTTCTCTCTGAACAACTGATGAAATCTGGGTGCATTCCTCTTCTATTAATTGAATTATGGCAGGGCTGATGAGAGGAGATCTCCCATGGGACTACATCTGCTTGATTAAAGGAAGGATGAGAATTTTATTTCTTAGCATCTGATTTTGTTTCTGAAAAAAATTGCATTCTTCCCTCCTAACTGTTGGGGATACATTCCTAAAACTATTGGGCAAAAAGCGAGACACAAGTTAAATATCTTCTGTCACCCTGAAGTATAGTATATTTCACATATGGTCACCAGCATCCTACCTATTAAAATTTCTTAAGGAGTATTCATATATAACTTAAAACATCTGAAGTATGCAAAATACCAAATTGCAGCCTAAGACATTAATGTTCACAAAGCCAGTTGGCTTTCTGAATTCGAGCCTGCATCAAGATCTGAAATAGAATTCTTTGGCCAGTGTTCTGGTAGTTGTCTGAATAGATTGTTTAATAGTTCCCTCTAGTCTGAAATATATCCACCTAAATGTCTTACGTCTTGCCATGAGTTAAACCAAAATGCCACAGACCTTTCTCATCCACTTGCCCAAAACTCCAAATTCTTTATCACCCAGACATTAACTTCACATCCATATGCTATAATTCAAATTTGATTTAATGAATATGAAAAATACCTAGCTGGTGATTCAAGAGCTAGCTTTTTTTTCCAACTTGTACATTTGCATCTGAGCTGTTAACAGGTTTTGCAACACAGAGGCACCTACTCTTTATATTTCTACTTTTCTGAAGAAAACACATCTCTCCTGTCGTAAGATCTCAGTGTGAAGCTGAGGAAAGAAATTAATTTCCGTAGCTTAGAGTAAAGCTGTGAGAGGAGTTTTGCAAGCCTAATACAGAGCCTTCAACAGTCAGTACACAGTTTACCTGAATATAAGGTCATAGCTTGGAGGATGCTACCCAAAGGTTACAGAGTCTGACTACTAAGTAGTACTAAATGCTCCCTTTTCTTGGCGGTCTGACAGTTGCAGAAGAAAATGAAACTATCATAGCAAAGCCAGAATTATTTAAAGTTCTTCAGAAGTTTTTAGAACACCATGTAGACACTTGCTTCAGACTTGCCCCAGCTGTACCGGCTCCATAGATAGACTCAGGGCTTCAGTGTCTAAATGTGTTGATCTAACCCTGAACTGAGGTCCTAAAGCAAAGCTAAACACTGCTAATGTACGCAGTACACCCAGTTAACAAAAATGAGAAATAAAAAAGCTTTACAACAGCTGTATCATTAAAACTATCCATGGATGCGGTACAGAATTTAAAAATTTTTATAAACCCACAGCTCTTAATGAGACCTGGACTTGATCAGCGCAATTTTACTTGAAAACCGACTCCAGAGAAATAATACTAGTAATTGACATGTGGTTTGAAAATGCATGCTTTTGACATTAAAAGATACAACAAGCAGCTAATTCAGCAGAGATGTTTGTGCTTCTAGACTTACTCATTCAAATTACCATGAGCATTTGTTTCTTTCTATGCAGAATGATATGGGAGGCCAGCGAATGCTCGTAAATAAATGGAGCACTTTCCTCAAAACCAGACTAGTTTGCTCTGTGCCCGGCAGAAATGGAATTGATACGCATTTTGATGAATTAGGTAAATATCCTAGACTGCAACAAACGTAAAACCATCATACAAAACATATAATTTCATGATAACACATCTTACTGTCAAATATTGTAATTGTATTCATTAACAGGGAATGGTTGTTAGTGTTTTGTTTCCAATGTATATAAAGTTCTACACATATGGCATTGACTATCATCATTATGCTTTTACTTATTGCATTGCAAAATCCACATAAAATTAAATAGCATATATGATTAAAACAGGATTACACTCTTAACAAGCAATGAAGTTTCTCTAGTGGGGCTGAGAAAAGTTGTTTGCTACAAATAACATTGCATTTAAATTTTACAGAGGATGTGTTTTTGCTGCAAACTCGTGATAACAAAAATCCAGTGATATTTGGCCTCTTCAACACTACAAGGTAAAAACTAGAAGAAATAATAGCAGCAATAGAGGAATGTTTGAACAGCCTGTTGAAGAGATAGAAGCTGCATGATAAATATACCTTAGCAAATACACAATAAAAAGTTTAATCCCTGTTCTATTTACATAGGGCTTCCTTGTTAATGTAAAAACTGGTCTATGACACTCAGGGGCTTGAAGTCTCATTCAGTGATCCAGCCTATCTGGATCAGAAATTAATCAGAAGTTTCTCTGCTTGAACATTGCCTAGTGTCAAATTACTCCTGCATGCTTATAAAAGCAACCTATCAGAGCCACCTGTCTTCCTTTAAGAGCTCCACTGTAATTCAGCTTTAAGTAGATAGCAGTTTAAATTCCTACTCACTTCTGTGAAGCCTAAAACACCAGCTGTGATGCTGCTGGTGGCCTCCTTTTCCTCTGCAGCCTGGTTCAAGTGCAAGCGTGCAGTACCTGTTTCTTGGCCATCCAGCTGTTAGTTTAGGATGTAACCGGCAGAGGAGAGCAGCTGTGCTTTTGCCACTATTTCACTCTCCTGATTTTTTTTTTTTTTAATAAAGCAAGGTAGATCTGGTCCTCTAAGGATGCAGGCACCTAGCATTTCCTACTGGCTCCCCATGACAGTCGGGACAGTTGGGCATCTAATTAAAATGATCTGGATCACCTTCTGCAGTCTTCAGAGACAATTTCTTTGTAGAGTGAACTAAGACTTCTTCAAAAAATAATTAATTGCTTCTCTGGAGCTAAATGAATAAAATTTAAAAGTAAAAAAGATACTTTTACGTGGGTTGATCTCCACAGAGTGATGATATAACTAATAACACCAACCAACATTCCCACTCAATATAAAAAATCTCCTGTTCATTTCAGTCAGCATTGGATGATTCCCATCTTTCCAAAGAAACTATAACAGGAAAATCTTAGAGAACGAAAATGGTTAACTGCTTAAGTCACTAATCAAAGGCATGTAAGACCTGAGTTCAGTTTGCTGCTCTTCCTCTGTGTTTATAGACAAGTAATTTAGAGCCAGTGTTCACCGCCTTCAAATTTTGGGCTAAAAACACAGAGCTTCCTCAGACGAATGTTATAAATATAAATCCATTAAAGATTTTGTAAAGAACATTGGACACAGCAGTTATAAGAAAAGCATACAGGAAACAATAAGTAGCTTTTTTCTCCCTGAATACTGTTGAAATGTAACTTATTTTTAATCACACAATAATACCAGTATTATATGTACAGAATGTGACATATGGCTTTAATAATCTATTTTAATTTTACTTCATAGCAATATATTTAGAGGCTATGCTATATGTGTTTACCACATGGCAAGTGTCCGAGCAGCTTTCAATGGACCATATGCTCATAAAGAAGGACCTGAATACCACTGGGCTCTATACGAAGGAAAAGTACCTTATCCTAGACCTGGTTCAGTAAGTACAATCCATTTTCTGTTGCTTTGCGAGGTAAATTAATTCAGGAAGAAAAAGCAGACTGCTGCTAATGTACAAATCTTCCTGAATTCACAGTCCAGAACATATTTATTTGAATATATACACACTAGCATTTCTGCAAACGTGTGGAATGGCTCAGCAATAAGTTTAATCGAGTACTAGAACCATACATTTCCAAAAGGAAAATAGGATAATTAAGTATTTAAAGTTTTTCAAAAATCTTGTTGGGACTTGAATGTAGCAACCTCGTGTTAAGGTCCTACGGTCCCAAAGTTAGGACCCCAGGCAATAGGGGTAGAAAGGGGTACCTCTATAAGGTAGGTCATATGGTGTGTTCAGAAGCAGTAAGTGTACTCCTGGGAAGAAACCTCACTTTCTATTGAGCCTATAGTAACAGTTCATCTAAATCTGGCTGCTGACATTGGTTTTTTGGATCTGAACCTTGATAACTTTAATTTAATTGCCAAAGAAGCAAATGAAAAATCAAGTTTATTTAAGTGCATTGATTGAACTATGAGGATTTTTCTAATGGAACTTTCTGGAGAACAAATTGTCCCTAATGACTTGACTTGAGAAAATAAAGCCAGGATGAACTAGAAACATGTACCTATATTTACATTTTTAAAAAATATGTATTTAAGATACATGCAATATTTTACAATGTAAATAAGATTATTATTGGAAAAAACAAGATTACACAAGGCAATTCACTTTCCTTCTATTGCCTGCTGAAACCAGGGCATTTAACAAGTGTTAAAGGCATTAAATAAATAAATAAATAAATAAATAAAATTATACCCTACTTCAAGATCAGGTGGTTCTAGTTCCTTTTTTTTAACCTCTTTTTTTTCAAAAAGAATCAAATTTCAATATTTCTATAATTTAGATCAGTGCACAGGTTAGAAATGAGACACAGATTTTAACAAAAGTAACTAATCAGAATAAACATATTTGTAGGTAAGAAATAAATCCTCCATCATCTGAGGTCCTTCTTTCAAGACTGGTTCTTTCTAGAAACAACAGTCTAGCATCCTCATGATTCCTTGGTTTGGTTTCAGACATCACAGAGTTACATTTTATTACCCTCATGTCAGGTTCCTGATCTATTAACATTCTTGTTCTGTACCCTTTACAACAAATATAGAAATATTAAAAGAACCTTGCAAGGAAACAAACTCAGCAAAATCACTCAAGTTTTTCACTAACTTTCACACAAATTTCTTTAAAAAACTTCTGTTTTTTTAATGGACTTTAAGTGAAGAGAAGAAACAAGACATATTTTGAAAATGCAATTAATCTGGCAACTATTGTAGCATACTCTGCAACTATACCAGTGTTGTCATGTCGACAGTTGTTTCTGCCTAGCTCTTAGATTTTTCATTTGGTAAACAGAAATTCTGAAGAAAATCAGAAACTCATTACTTAGAGACAGGCAATTAATTTCTACAAGGAATTTCTAATCTCTGTGTTGATTTCTCAAAGGCATCACAAGTAGTCTTCATCTCAAACCCTTTTCCTGTTTCACTGTCTTTTTAGATGTTTCTGAAATGTCTACCCCTGCAGTATCTTAGGCCGGGACTGTCACATCCCAGCTCAGGGGATGAAGAGAGCAGTCCAGCGGTCACTGCCTGTCGGTGTGGCTTGAGGCTGCCCTTTGCACTGCAGGGGCCCGTCACCATCTCACAGAGGGGGCACAGCCAGGGCCTCCCTCACCTTCCCCTTCCTGCTGCAAGTCAGGTGGAGCCCCACGGCAGGCAATGCCAGGCTAGCCCAGAGAAGCACGGCATCCAGGATTTCTTCTTCACCCCATACCTTTTGGGAATACAGCTACTTACCCACCCATGGCAATTGTCACCTGTTGCAAAACTGCTTTCGTTTACACTCGCTGAAGGCCTACCCCTTATCATGTCAGCATTGTGCAGATTTTTGACTCTGTGAGATGCAAAGACATTTCTAATAGCTGTTTGTGGTAACACCCCACCTAGTTTTCACATTTCACCTCTCTCAGGGTATGGGCTTGCTCTCTTGAGCTTAACAGTGGAATAATCAGTTGCTGGGGCATTACTTTCACTGTTGTTTTTTCTTTACTAACTGACTCAATATTCCCTTTTATACTAAAAGCAATCACTTGCAGAAATAAACATTGCATACAATTTATTTATCAGTGAATCACAGGAATGAGAGGTAAAAAGGCCTTTTAGCTTATCTAGTCCATGCCAGTACAGCCTTTCTCCCTGTAGTATGATTACAAATGCATGTCCTCTCTCATTTTAAATTAATGTTTTCCTGTGCTTCTCTTGGGGTTATAGACACAAGTCAAAATGCAGAAGTGGATGCTCCAAAAAAGAGATTACCTAGGATTTAAACATTATGAATATGATTTGACCATCTTGATCAATCAGCTACCACTGTAGCAGTACTGACATCAATACCAAATGGATTTTTGTTTGTTTGATGCAGATCAAAGTCATTGATATTGAGTTAGGATGGAAAATCAGATAAGTAAATTATCACCTTTTGAAAAAAATGGTTGAATTCTGAGGAATTATTGGTTTCTTATTTGACATTTTGTATAACAAATCTACAGTTTTTGCAGTTCTACCAAATAGTGAAACAGCACCACACATGGATTGCAGAATGGCTCTATATTTTACAAAGATTATATGGTTCAAGTTCTTTAAGTGGTATTCATCTTTTTTTCCAGGCAGTAGAATACCTCACATACATTATTTGGACTAGCATTAAACACAGGCATGAATTCAGTATTAATGACTAAAGTAATTACATTGATATTTCCTAGCACTGAAGATTAAATGGTGGCTTTTTTTGGCAAGAAGGGGAGAACACCGAGCCAGCACTTCAGCAAGGTTGACAGTGATTTACAGAAAGGCTGCCCTAAGTTCCACTCACTTTCAGTGCTTCTCTCCCTTGGCTCTGAATGGCCACATTTGGGTCCGAGTGGATTGTAGGCTCCCCACCAGGCAAGGCACAGGAGCTGAAACAGGTATAAAAGCAAAAGTACAATTTTTCCCAGTGTCATGGAACAAGTTCGTTGAGGAACCAAGTCTTTCCTGGATGTTAATTGATTTAATCAGGTTTGTCTCTACATGTTGCAGAGCACATCAGAGGCTGAAATAGCTGGTTCTGACAGCTAACAGAGGATTAATTGATTCATTTTTGGCTTCTCATTTAGGGCACAGTTTAAAGGAATTTTCAACTCTTTTCCAGTAGCATGAAGAGATGGCATGTTTCGGGCTGTAGCCCACAGTCTTAGGTTTCACACTCCAAAGAAAAGGTCAACATATTGGTAAGCTGAATCCCACTACCTTTCCCATTACAGGAGTGATGGTGACAAGAGGCCAAAAATAACCTGCTATTAGGCATCTCTGAGAGTCAGCACTCTTTGATCTTAGCTATTGAATGGGTAAAGATGGAGTCTATGAGGAATGAGAGTAGAGCTTAAAGCTAAATAAACAGAAAACCACTCTTAAGTGTCTCACAGGTTCTGATAGACTCTGCAATCCGCTGCTTTCTGAAGACTGCTTGAAGCACTGCTTCTGACATAATTTCTGCTCCTGTTTTGCTGATTCTTTTAGTGCGTTTAGGCTGTGATGCTTCTGGGAATGACATCAGTTACCTCAAAAATGGTGTTGATAGACTTCAGAGATGGATGCGTCTATTGTTTCCTTTCTAGACTACTTGATTTTATTTAATTAAAAATTAAAAACCTGTAAAGGATTGTTTTTATTAAATCTCTCCAGGGCTAGAGCTCTGCAAGGGGAACCTGGCAATGCCTATCCACTTGATATGCTGTGCGGTGCATGGAAAGCAGAGGCTTAGCCTGTCTTCATGCTCCAGCTCTGTCTTTTTATTGCAAACAGCCAGTGAAATTCCATCACTACGTTGATTAGACAATTACTTTTAAGTCAACACTGAACAAATACTTTCCTGTAGCTACGGCCAAAAAGTGGAAACAAACACTGCCCCACTTGACAAGTGCAGGAGTTTGTTATTGTCAATTACAGTTGACCACAAGTTTAAAATTACTGTTTCCAGTAAACATGAAGAATATTTTATTTCATTTTATTGATTGAAAAATCCAGTTTAAATAGGGGAAGACTGCTACTGTGGCTTTGCTTGAAATGCTTCTTAAAACCATACTGTCTTATGAATATTTGGAGAAAGTAAACGGTTACTAAGATATTTCCAGCTTGATCATAAATGGTTTCAATTAGACATCATGAAGCAAATTGAATCTATGTTCAGTTAGGGAACACTATATCCTTCACAAAGCATCCTAAAATTAACTTCTCTGTTTAACACATTAAATTATCCTTAATTGCACATTTGACTGAAGGAGTAAGCCTCTTTTAATCAATCATTGACATAAAGTCTATTTGCTTTGCAAAACAGTGGAATGATCAATGCAAACATTGGTATTTCAGGCTAAACTGTGATATATAATACTGTCATTGTGAGTTAAGAATTAGAATCAAATGTAATACTAATGTTAGAATGTCTGAGATTAAGAACTGCTGTTGCTGCTGGAATCATTTTTAAGTGTGCTTAGCTTTTTATTGTAATACATTTTGGAGTCAAAAGTAATAAGACCAGGGACTGATTTCAAGCTTTAATATTCTGCTGACTTTACACGCTGTGTCTCTACTAGGATCTCCTAACTCTATCAATGGCTATTTTGATTACATCTTTAATATGAATTTGGGGAAGATATAAGCACCACGATTTTTTGTCAAAATCTAAAAGTGTCACTATTTATTCTGCTCTCAGTATGCCAGGAGTTCCCTCTTTATAAACATGATAAAGCCAAGACTCTGTTCATCGTTCGTTTTTTGGATTCTCATGATTAATAATCCACACATGCATTAAGCATAGAGTTCACTGTCCCAATTCCTACCGTGGTATTCTGTGCCTGTTTTTATGCCAGGTTTTCTGTAGATTTGTCATTACACCTGAAAACAAGCCCTGCCTCTGACAATTTATTTGGCAAATGTTCAGGATAATCTATGTTTTCTGTTTCCGCAGTGTGCCAGCAAGGTGAATGGTGGTCTGTACACTACCACTAAAGACTATCCTGATGAAGCTGTTCATTTTGCCAGGAGTCATCCACTGATGTATCAGCCCATCAAGCCTGTTCATAAGAGGCCGATACTAGTTAAAACAGATGGAAAGTACAATCTGAAACAACTAGCAGTGGACAGAGTGGAGGCTGAAGATGGGCAATATGATGTCTTGTTCATTGGCACAGGTAAGTTAAAGAAAGCAAGAAAGACAATTGATCTAACTGGTTTTTGGGTACTTTTTTTTTACCTCCAGGATGAAATAAATTAAGTTGTGGATAGTCCAAAAATAAAAAATCAACACTATATTCCTTTTTAACATTTCTTTCATGGCTGTGCCAGCCTTCATCTTACAGAGGAAGTTAGTAAATTTATGCATGTGTTTCACTGTGCTGATAACACATAGAAAAATAATGGCAGGGAAATACTTAAAGACTCAGAAGAGAAACTTAAGTATAGGATTCCATTTTTCTTTTCTTTCCAAACAAGAACCTTAAATTAAATTCCTGAACAACTAGCCTTATTTTTAAAACTTTAGAACCCAAACATGTATCTGAGCATAGTTCTGAGCTGAGACCTAGAGACCTGAGAGAAAGAAAGGTGTTATGATTTTCAAAAATATCAGTTCAGGTTACTGGCTTTATTCCACAGTTTCTTTTCCCCAATTTTGGAGACCACGACTCAAGCTAATGCCATTAAAAAGAAACTTCCAGCCTCCAGATTTGTATTACTACACAGCTCAAGGAAGGCAGAAGGAAATACACAAGTTTCTTAGAAATAAACGGTTAGAAATTTTCTGCCAAGTTTTCTTGTCTTTCTTTTGTGTCATTTTCATAAGATACAGAATGCTTGTTTAAAGAGGATTTTTAACCATCTACCAAACAAATATGATTAAGGTAAAATGTATCATAGAACTGCCCTAACTCTAAGAAACCAGAGAAAAATCACATTCTAATGGTATTTGGAAAATAAGAAAACTTATGAAAGTAAGAGGAAAGCCTGGAACTAGACAAGACCTTAGTCCCATCTAATCTGTCTGGAAAAAATCCAAGGATTCATACATTCATGTTTTATCAATGTAACAACAGGAGTGGTATCACAAATCATTTTGATCATTTTGTCTAGGAAAGCAGTTACAGTGAATTATTTTTTCCTAACAAAATTCCTCTGATAAGCACATTTCAGTGCTGAGAACATTCAAAAGAAGCATGCTTGTAGAATAGCAAAGATTTATTTGTATTAGTGCTGTTTTCTAAGCTTTTAAATGGCTTCATTATGGTCTTAGTACTGGACTAAGTGTGATCTATAAAACATTATATGATGTTTCACTTATTTCTGTACTGCAGATTTTATAATGGTGCCTAGATTTTTCATACTGTCCACTTACATTTGTGATTGAGATATGTACACAAGTCCTCTGTTCAGCAAAGTTGAATCCATGGGGACTTAATTGTGTGCTTTAGAGTTGTGCTGGACTGGCACCCAACAGCTGCTTAGTCTTCTCAAGATGTCTGATCTCAGGTGACAAGAAATTCCTGCATAGGAATTTGGGCTTCAGAAACTCTAAAATGAACCCTGAAATCTTTGCTCTAGCAAAGCTCCCATCAAAAAACTCACTGCTTCTCTTGGCAATAATAATGTTAGAAATGGTTAATCTTTTTTATCCAAGTCCAACATCTACTGTGTAACATAACGAAACAGGTTCTTACAGCCAAGCAGAACTTTCCTTAGGGTAGCAGAGCAGGTCAGAAAGGTTCACCAAAGGTGAAGCCTGAACATCGGGGCTAACTTTCACATGTTTCTCAGCAGGATTCGAAGAGGGACTTACTTATGAAAATCAGAACTCAAAATGTAATTTCTTTTTACTGTTTCACAAAATGGAAGCCTTCGCTTACTTATTTTATTCTCTTTGAGAAGTAGTGTATGACCCCAGTTTAACGGTTCCTCTTTATGTTTGCCCCTTTGATCTTTTGCTGAACATTTTTCCTGGTGCTTGTCACCTTAATATTTCCCCTGTAAATCAAAGGTGACTGAAAGTAACAGGAGAAAGGAAGTGATATTTGCCACTGCTGATGACAGATTTTCAGATTAAGGAAAGCAAGGTTATTCTAATAATAGTCAGCGAGACAAAGCTGAAGTGGTGGAAGACCAGATGCTATTCATGTGTCTTAATTTCCTGCAAGAGTTGTAGCGACAGAGAGGCTGATAAATCTAAATTCCAAAGTGCCTTAGACTTTTTGAATGTGCAGCTTTTTTTTTTTGGTTCATCTTCCTTTGATTAACATCTTCAGCTCAACAGCAGCTCAGCATTTCCCCAGAGGAGAACTGAGGACAATGAACCCCTGAAGGGTTTTGTACTTTTGCCTGCAGGAACAGAGCTGCTGCCAGCATTTAAGGATAGTTAGTAGTTTCCTAACTAGTGTAAACACTCAGATCTTACAGTTAAAGCTACTTTACACTCCCTTGCCTCGATGGACTCAGGTCCTGCCTACTCATATTTCTTTTTTTGAAATATGGTCACCCTCTTTGATCCCTTTTGCAACTTGTGAGTGGTTTTGACCCAGAGTTTGAAAAATACAAGTCAATTAACCATCTTGCTCAGGGATCTCAGTTGGCTGTTATTTGCTACGGACAAATTGTCATACGTGTTTATTTTCTAAGAGTAAGAATCCTCATCTATAACAGCAGTATGTAACTACATATACAAATTTATAAATTTCTATCCATTATCAGTTTGGAGAAGTCATTTAATGTATTTGAAGGCCATGTAAATGTTTCCATGAAATATAAACTTTAGCTTTGCTTTTTATTTTTCTTTTTAAATTTATTGCCAGATAATGGAATTGTGCTGAAAGTCATTACAATTTACAACCAAGAGACAGAATCAATGGAAGAAGTGATTCTTGAAGAGCTGCAAGTATTCAAGGTGAACTGTGCTATATATGGAGCATATATTCAAGTCTTGAATTTTCTGCAGAATTAAAATGTCTAAAAATTCTGAGAATAGTTGAAAATATAATAGTTGTGTGCAATAAATTTTCGAATGATCTAGTTATTTTATGACAGAAAGTCTTCATTTTCAACTGAAGTTTTTCTGAGGTGGAGTTATAGTCCAAGTGCTGAAGTATACTGCAGCAAACCAGGACTACTGTCTTTCAGTTTACACGCTCAGAGGTCATAGTGTGAGTTCTAATTAGAAGTTGATTGCATTTTATTTAATTTTCCCTCATATCAAATTAAATATTCAAAAGAGTATAACTGTATGCATGAAAATGAGCCTACTAGAATTTTGGAAGCTAAATGAGGTCCAGATAAAAAAAAGCCCAATCAGCAGAAAGAGTGAATCACTTAATCTGTCTTTACAGTGGGCAAACCTGAGCCTAGTGAGGCAAAACTCCATTCTGTTTAAGAATAACCATGACTAAAGCTCAGTATTTGGTATGTGGCAAAGGTAATATTATGAAATTCTCTTAGTGATTATTCACATCACGACACATTAGCTGCATAAAGTAGGAGGCTACCCTACTTGCAACCATAGGGAAAATCTAACACCCAAGCTCAGAAATTTAAACCTGGTACCTGCATTTGGGCAGTGTAGCTATTGAGCCGTTGGGGGGGGGGGGGAGGGCGGGAGAATCACAGAAATCACCCCTCTTGATAAAGCTAATTTTCAATAGACTTATTAAGGGCTATGTCTTGCCATTGCTCCAGGAAATCTGAGCAAAGGGCAGAGAGGACAACAGTAAAAGAAGGAATTCCTGCTATTTTTATCTTATCTTCAATGAATGTTTTGTTATAAAGAACACTGCACTTATCACTCTCAAGTAGGACAAAAGAGATTCAGTGGTGGCAAGAGCTAATGTCATGTTTGACAGGGAAATTTTCGTGTTCCTGTGGCTCAGATAATCCTGAATTAAGTGTTGCTCGGTTGTTTTTAAATAGTTTTTTAAAGCAATACTTCTGAAAGTCACTATTTCCTCCTATCTTTCTGTAGCATCAAAACTTAAAGAAAGTCAAAGTATCTAGCAAAGCTGAATGTAATAAGTAAACATCAACACCATTTTACCTAATTTATTGTCATAGCAAAAAGTTATTCTTTCTTCTAAGCAAGGAAACATTTGCTATTTTCTAGGTGCCAGTTCCTATTATTTCTATGGAGATCTCTTCAAAAAGGGTAAGTGTTTGACAGGTTTGGAATGTGAAGATTGTGACTCAAACGTAATGAAGCTAAAAACTCTGTAGAGATAGATACATAGATAGACAGATGGATGCACATAATCTATAATGAGATTTGGTCTGATATATGTAGTACTTTTGTAATATAAGTTTAAGATTATATGCTCTGTTCCTGTATGAAACATTTATGTATTTCAATTCTAATGTTAAATCTCCTTAGTTCACACTATCATTCCTATCAAAGCAAGTGAAAACCAATCTGCTTCACAAGTTACTGGCATAGTAATCACAGCAGGGATAAGCTTGGTGGATATGGCAACTCACAGAAAAGTTCCTTGTTGATTAATGCAGACAGACTTCAGTCCCATGGGGATATCAGTGCAAAAAGAGCCTTGCTGGTTCTCCCACATATTCAGTTGCCCGTGAAAGGCAGGGCTGTTTGGATCTGACTCCCTTTCAAGTTTCTGCTAGATTTTGCTTATATAAACATTCAATTTATTACTCTTGTAGGTAGATTCTCATCTGTACCATATCATAGCTATTCATACCTTATCATCATCACATCATCTTAGGATGGAGCCATTATAAAAATCCCAGGATAATTACAACTTAATAGACCTTAGACATCCAACGCAATGTAGGTGCACATAAACATAGTGAAACACAAGAAACAAAGAATGACAATTGCATTACTAGGGCGTGTGAGTGTACCCCAAAAGATCAGCTTAGTCTTGGTGTCTAGTCAACTTGCATTCTTTCTATAGGTTATATAGAAAGACGCTCCTCAGGTGGTGATTCAGAGGAGGGTCCTAGGTGTAAGTATTATGAATTATCTCCTGAATGAATCTAAATTTTTTCCACGTGAAGAGCACCTCTGGGTTGCCTGACACTGTACCTAAGTGATTATTTGGAGAAAGACTTTGGTGTCATTTAAGGTATTTGCCTTACCTTTAGCTCTCAGTGAAATGTCATAGTAAAAGGGTTGTGCTGGAAAAGTAAAAAAGGAGATACCATATAAAAATGAAGTAGTCTTCCTCCATTACATCCAGCTCCCACAAGGGCTGGTACAGTTCAAGAGGTATCTGGAAAATCTGAAGAGAACTGTAAAGAAGCTGCCAAAACAATCTTGGAATTGAATAAACCTCCCTTTGAGATGTAAAAGTAGCTTAACTTTTTCAAAATATCAGAGAAAAGACAAAGAGAACAAGATAGACATATTAAATTTTACCCAATGAAGTAACTTCCTAGTGTATATGTATAAGATTTCTTGAACATTGATGGCAACTCATGATCAAGATTAAATAACCAAGTTCAGCTTGTTGAATGTAGGTAAACTTAATCTTGAAATAGGATGTAGTTTAATGGCACTGAGGACAATTAAATGTTGCAATACATGTTAGGAACAGCATTGGCACCAAATCATTTTGTCTTTAAAATGACATCTATAAGCAGAAGTATAACTTAATTGAGTTTATGTGAAAAAAGTTATGTAGCTTCTGTGCTTGAGCATTCTGACCTTGGAGTTGGTGAGCCTGTGGACCCTCTCTTTGCTGGTTTTGTCTCACTATCCTTATAACACTAACCAGTCTTCACTAAGTCAGCAGTACAATAAAATGCCATTTTCAGGGCTGAGCTAGTTATCTGCAAAGGCTGGGAAGGAATGTTCTTCTTTGATGTTCAGTTGGTTAGGTACTGGATGTTTTTCGCCCTCCTCTGATGAGCCAAGACTTAGAGTAGTCTTTACCCCTGCTAAAAGATGAAGGAGAAAATCCCACCTCGTATGTCTTATTGAGTGTTATTCATGTCTTCTGGGACAATCACACTGCAGCCTTTGCAGACAAGAAAGAATTCCCGTCAAACAAGGATCCTAGGTTTCTTCTTCATTCCAGCTGGCAGACTGAGTTCCTGCTACTTTCATCTGGTTTATCTCAGCTGAAAAAGTTTTCAAGCATTACTGTTACCAGCCTCTCCCGGTTTTAAATTTCATGTTTTGTGGTAGGCAAGCCAGACTAAATGAGCTGCCTGTATTTTCCAGCTTTAAGAATTTTCAAATATCAGATTTTGAAAGCTTGTCCTAAGAGTGGGAATTTTGGACTAAGTTTTACTATTAGGATAAGCATAGCTTAAGTGTTCATTAGAAATCATTTTTCTGACTGGTAAAATCATGGAAGTGAGCTGTGCATCAGCAGTTCCTATTGCAGTGCACACTGCATATTTCTGTGCTCACTCCCTTTACATTCACCAGCAACAAGATTTTTTCTCAAATCTCTGTAAATTCAATCTATTCTCTTCTGAATTTTTTATGCCAGCAGCTCACGAATCAGACTGATCATCTTTCACTTGGTTTGAAAAGGACATTTATGTGAACCCAGAAGATTCAGAGAGTCTTAGCACTAATGCTGAAAAAAATCCCAAACCCCTACAAATAAATATTAATGAAGTAGATTGTGACCAGTTAATTTGTAAGGAAAGACTGCACAGTGCCAGTGAAAAAATCTATCTCCTGTGCACTGAGGCAAAATACAAATCATAGTACTACAGTGCATGTGTATATGTGACCGTATCGTAAGTAGCCACATCAAGAGTTACATTTACTTGATAACTCCCATTTTAAGATTGAGGTTGCTTATAACTTCTGCAAATTTGAACTTCTTTGTTTAAAATCTTTTATGTCAAGGTTCTTTTTGCAGATCGGTTAGGTGACAGAGAAATGTAGAGGGAGGCACTGGAAACTGTCCTGAAGAAGAAAAAGAAACTTAAAACCCTGCCTATTCAAACACAAAATTTACAAAGCTGAAACTTCAGAAAAGAGGAAATGCCAAAATAAACTTGTTCATTTTACCTTCTTTCTCACCTCTGTCCTCATGCAGGAGAGTTTAGTCTGTAATCAGATATTTTCCTGCAGAGTAACTCTGCCTCCCTCAGGGCACAGGCTGGATGCACAACTGGCAGGCAACATTAAAGCTAACACTTTTTAATAACTCCATTGGTAATAGTTTTAGTGGAAGTTCTAGGAATCTAATCGTACACGGCGTATTTTTTCCAGCAACAGCTCTACGTGGGATCCGAGTCAGTCATAGCACAAGTGAAGTTCCACCAGTGTGACATGTATGGCACCGCCTGCGCAGACTGCTGCCTCGCTCGAGATCCGTACTGCGCCTGGGATGGGATCTCATGCTCCCGGTACTATCCCACAGGAATGCAGGCCAAGAGGTGAGAGCTACTGCTTTCTGTGATATCCTTCTTGCAAAATAGATACCACTACCAGTTCATCCTGCAACACAAAATACTTCGTATCTCCCCTTCATAAAAATAAGTGAGCAGTAAGAAGATATGTTAGCTGCTAATTTATTACAGCGACCTTAGGGGATTGCAGAGGACCAAAACTAACAGGATAGCATAAACTGCAGTACCAGGAATACTGTTATGAATGAAGCAAAGTCACTTAGTAATTATTTGCAGTAAGTTTTAAACAAACCTTAATTTCCTCATACATCTTTTGGTGTGCAGAAGAAAGCCTCTTTACAATACCAGACACCTATTTTGGTAGTATTATACAGCAAATATATCACACTTCAATAACATACAATAGAATTTCAAAAAAAAGCAAAGAAGAATCTATGTTAATAGTCAAATACCTTCACTGGCCAAAAGGAAACCAGAGTGATCTGCAAAAGCTAAGGTTAGGCTTAGGCTTTCTCTAGTGAATTTATAAAGACAAGTTACTCTAGAGGCCAGTTCAAAGCAAAAACCTAATTCGGGGGCTTTAATTCTTCCCTTGGGGAGAATTCTCCTCTCTGTCACTCTTCACTTATTCATGGCTCTTGGCCTTCACTCTTTGGTGCAGTAATTTCCCACACACCTGTCCTCTTCCCTTCCCTTTCAAACCCAGGTTCTCCAATTCAGCTACACAGATACTTGATTAAGAATCTAGAACACGCATCTTTTAATCCAGACCTTTTCACAGGAGTCAGCTTTGCCACTAGAGAGAGCAATTTCTAGCCTTAGCAAAACTTTGGTAATGTATAATTCAAGTATTTTCTGTGGCTCTTTTTCAATTACGGTTTCTGCAAATATATACTTATATATATTATACATTCCCGGACTGCAAGGGGTAGAACAAATTGAGTAACTTCTGGAGACAGTTTTGAAAACGAGTGGAGGTGGGTCAGTCAAATCCAGGTCACAGTATCCCAAATCGATTATTGTTCCTTCTAAGGAAAAACAGGAAGGTTTTTTGTTTGTTTGTTTGTTTGTTTCTTGTCCTGCACACCTTCTCTTTCCATGAACCTGGATGCACTCGAACAAATCAACTGCTGACTATAGTCAGGCACAGTAGATATTTCTCTGGGTTCTTTGAAAAAATAAACAGAGGAAGCATTGGGTAACCCAACTTTTTGGGTAAAGCACATTAAAATGTAAAAATGAGAAATACAGCCAATGATTCAGCATAATTAAGAACCTCTTGGATTTATTACACTCAGGCTTAGGTTAAACCAAGTAATAAATCTACACCACTTTCACAAGCAGAATTGCATAGTCTTCTCATGCCTCTTGCAAGCAGACCTAAGGGAGGAAGTGGGTTCTGGTTGTCTGCTCAATGTGAGAAGAGTCTGGCTAAAATTTTTGGGCCCCAGATTAAGAAAGATGAACATCTATACAGTGGGCCAGGGAGATTAATTTCCTATAGTGTAAGTAGAAATTGGGTTATTGTAATAATAAAGCATAGGGGTAACTCATCTAATGATGTAAAAGTCCTTTGGGGTGAGGGGGTGGGGTTAAAAAATTTCCCAGCAGCCTGCTAGGATGGACTGTAGCAGCATTTACGTTGTTCTGCAAGCTACTTATTGTCTAAGAAAAGATAAGAGAAACTCACTCTGTCCTAAACTCTGTTGTACATTTTTAGCATATTTCTCACCCAAGACAATTTCCAGAGTAGCAGCCCTTAAGTCTCCTGACACATGCATTTATCCAGGGCTGAGTGATATGGGCAGTACCCCAGGCACCTTCCTGTGCTGCACCTCCCCGACATTCAGCAGGTCAGTCTCTAAAAGAAGAAAATACTGCTGTTATCACCCGCCTTCTCTTAAGATAAGCACTGCAGCAGTGGAGAAGGGATTTGCACTCAGTCGAATGTTCTTGAAGTCTGCAAAACTTGTTTTACATACAAGAGCTTGGGAAACAGTGAGCAAGAACTAATGACGTTGAGAGGGACAGACGGCATTTGCTTTGTTCACTTATAGCTGAAGCTCAGAGCATTTTAAATTTATGAGCTTACGCTAACTGTGTGAGAGGTAGGGACAGCTACTCAGCTACTCAGGACATGTGTATGGAAGTTGTTTTAAGTTGCCTTCTGCTGGGTACCAGGTGGAGAGCACTGCTGGAGAAGGCAGGTCTCAGGAGACAACATGGAGTTTTCCGATACCCTGACCCTGAGCAGGCAATAACCCTGCCATGGCTGTCCT
Organism: Phalacrocorax aristotelis; assembly: GCF_949628215.1. Taxonomy (NCBI): domain Eukaryota; kingdom Metazoa; phylum Chordata; class Aves; order Suliformes; family Phalacrocoracidae; genus Phalacrocorax; species Phalacrocorax aristotelis. The sequence continues at coordinate 208,728,717 of NC_134276.1, read as the reverse complement.
GGGCTCCAGGTATAATTAACTCTGTGTCCCAGAGCATACATGTCATAATTTTGCCTTGTACCAGGGCTCCAGGTTTCTGCTCAAGCTGTACAGGGTAGTACAAGTAACGTGACTACAAGGGGAATTGGAGAGTGCTTGCTCCCCCCGTTCCTGGCAGCCCTCACTTCATCAGGACTTTTGGAGTTGTGTCTTACATTACAGCTCACTTGAGCTGGCTTTAATACCACCTCTATCTGCTCAGATGTGACCCTCATACAGTATATTTAGGTGGGCTTTTGTCTTCTAAGAGCAGCCCTGCTAGTGCAGTAAGAGCACTCTTTTTAATTCTAGTCCTACTGGTGAAGAGTCGAACCAAAGCAGGGATGTACAATGTGCCCTCTCCAATTTGATTCAAATGCTTTCTGCTTTAGAGCCTAATGCCTCCAATGTTTAGAGAAACATGAAGTAGAAGAACTGCAAACTAAGGCATGTACACAATATAAAGAGACCAACGGCATAAAAAACCATCTGCTTGACAGCTGGTACTAATTTGTTGAATTGTGAAATCTATGTTATAATTCCTTATAAATGCATTGCCTGGATAATTAATTAGATATAGGATTTGATTAAAGACAAATAGAAACTGAAGCTAAAATCTCATATCTTGATGCTGGCAGTGCAGCACACTACCATGATATGGTAGTTACAGGTGTACAGCTTCTGCATACTGCAAATACTTAAGATGGCAGAAGGAAATTATGTTGCCTTCAGCTCCCACGAAGTGCACTTGAGAAAGCAGAATGGTCCAGGACTTAAAGAAATGCTTTAGTTCACTATTACATCTGCAATCTCATTTAGGCAGGTTCAAATTTTATCTAAACAAGCACTAAATCCTAAAAGTGAGAGTCTTTGCTGTGCCAGCTCACTGTCCAGGCTGAAAAAGTGCTGAAGTAATTTTAAAATGTCTTTCAGCCTGGGTAGGTCTGGTAACCTGCGATTCTTTAGCTGATTTTAAGAAGCTGACAGCCACCCTCCTGCCTCCTCTTCCTCTCTGGCCTCTTTCTCCACCACTCACTCCACCAGCAAACACACAAATGCGTGCTTTGTCTCTTATGATTAGCAAGGGCACTCAGAACAGGTGGGCTTTTCGCCCCCAAGCCTCCTGGCCCCCCTCACTGCCTGCTCACCAGGGGTGCCCAGGCTGCAGGGGGCGGCAGAGCTGCACTGACAGCAGCCGCCCGCCGGGGGGCGCCACAGAGAGGGGCGGGGCGGGGGCGGGGCAGGGCCGGGGGCGGGGCCGGGGGCGGGGCAGGGGGGCAGAGTGGGACGGGGGCGCAGGTAAGGGGCTGCCTTTGCCTTGCAGCTGCTTCCCACGCTAACCCAAGCGTTACTCTGCTGTAACATTTGGGTCAGCAAAGCCAAACTCCGTCTATGGATTTACTTACACAAACTGCAGTGCTGCGTTTTCTCCCTGAGACTTTTTGACTTTGCCCATCTACCCCTGGGAAATAAAGACATGAGGATGATGGTGATGATGATGACACCTGTATTTCTTTCTTGCAGATAATTTTTACTAAGTTCCTGAAAGCAGACGTGCAGACTGAAATCTAAATTCATGAAGTTATAGGTGGCAAAAGGCACTTCCACATATTCTGTACATTTGGTAGTCACTGAAAATTGTTCCTTAGTGTAGCTTATCTCAGGAATTGTCTGGTACTCCATTGTTCATGGAATTTTGAATGAAATGATTACTAAGAAAACATAACAAATACCAGGCTTATGTCAGTATTTGTGAAAAAGGTTTATCTCCCAGCATCTCCTGCTCTTTCAGCACCTGTCCCCATTTTTTCCTTTCTTTTCAAAAAAGTAGCAAGTGAAGGCACAGGTGAGTGTTATCTCCCCCAGTCTTCACACTCACAACAGTAAAATTCCATCAAACAAACATTTCTTTTTCTTGAATGGTTCTAACAACTGGAGAAATATCCTATCTTGCAGGACTAGGATATTTTTAGCTCTACAGTGATCTTCAGGAACTGCAGACTAAATAGTACATGCCTGCTAACTGTCCTCTTCCTGCTAGATAGGATTGCTGGGCCTGAAAGCAGCAGGCTTTTCTTGGGTTTTTGGGGGTTTTTTCATGGCTAATGTCTCTAGTATTTACATATGTCTGTGCAAGAGAATCTCTTCTGAATAATCTGGATACACAGATATGCAAAGCTGGTGGCAGCATTATTCAGCACTGCCACTTTGCAGAGCTATCAGTAAGCAGCTGCAGCATCTGTACATTACAATGAGAACTCCAGGGCATGATAAAGCCCTCTTGCTATCTCAGAATCTCAGGTTTTGTTTGCATGCATTTTTACCACTTCTGCCTTAAAGGCCCAACTGAATTTGCAAGTTCCCCTGAAACAACAGCAGTAAAACACTGGTTCTGCTCTGAATATCTAGTAAAGGTTAAAGCTGTCTTCTTGGTCCACCAGCACCACTGGATCAGAAGTCCACGTGGGTGACAGAACTCAGAAAATAATCACTGTCTACTGCTAGTTTAGAAATATGATGAGTAACATCCAAGGGCAAGATCTTTAAACAGTGTAAATCTACACAGTGAATTAGATTTGTGCCAAAAATATAATTCTGCCTTTTGTGTTCACATAGCACTGGAGAAAAGCATTATATAAGTAGTAAATGTAAAGAATAACAAAACTGCTTGGCTTTGCTTGTTTCTATCTTATATGATATACACTGTACAAGTACCTGCTGTGTAAGGTTTGCTCCATTGCATATTTCTGTTAATCTCTTATCTAGGGCATTGGTCATACTGTGTAGAATTACTCTTTATGCAAATATAGGAAAGGTATCCTTGCTATAACCAAATTTCAGGTTGCTGCTCCATCTGGCCAGATACAACATTCCAATAGATTCTTTCATTTCCCTAATAAGCAATCTTAATTTTATTTATCAGGACACTCAGAGGAAAAATAATGCCATATAAAACCACAGTTCTTCTGGGAAGGCACCGTGCAATTACGGTTTTCATTATCTTTCTGTGAATGTATATAAAAAACCCAAAATCCCCAAATCCACCACAATTTTTCTCTCAAAAGCAATTACATTATTTCCAGGTCGCAGCCAGGGCCCCCATGTTCTGACCACAGCTCTGCCACTAGCTCACTTTCTAGGCATGGGCAAATCATGAATGTGTCTGTTTCCCTATTGAGAAAAATGAGCTTAAAAACTGTCTGCTACATAGATGTAGTAAAATAAAGTATTTGCTCTGTGCTTCGAGATTGCTAAGTGAAAAAATAACATGAAAGCAAAGGGTAAAAGAATTATCATTCACATATATGGCAAACTGTTCTAAACTATAAAAGGAAAATTTCCTTGGCTCCCAGAGGGAGAAACCAAAGAGAAGCTAAAAGTCCCTTTGATTCTTCCTGACAGTGATTGTTGCCCAGTTGGTTCAGAGGGTCCTGGTTTAGTATTTATAACATCAGTGTAGTTACGAATGAACTCGACATGTAGTTGTGCCTCTTCCCCAGGAAAGTGCATTTCTTTTTTTCAGACATGTGATTCCCTATAGGTTGAGTAGAGAGAAAACACTGATGTATAAATGAGTACTTCTCACAACAACCAAGATTTAGCTGCTTATATTTGTAATGATTGCCACTTTAACATAAACCCAACAGTCTGTAAGTTAAACACATTATCTCAAACACTTCCATTTTTTCCCCTCCAGACGTTTCCGCAGACAAGATGTTCGACACGGAAATGCAGCGCAGCAGTGCTTTGGCCAGCAGTTTATTGGTAATCTACTCACATGTTTACAAATTGCTAGCAAATGCCTGGAGCAGAGAGCACAGACTTTGCCAAGAGTATGAGCCAGACCATAACCTCACCTGAGTTTTTTTACTAGCATGGTCCTACAATAAGTTGTAAGAGTCATGGGGATGAGCCTGTATCATCCAGGTCTAAGAATGACTTTGTTTCGATGGCAGATCAGGGGCATCCCATAGCATTCACACAGCCCTTCAGCCCTGTCATTCAGACTAGGGATGTGGCTAATGCATCTCAAGGGCTTCCAACAGAGACGCAGGTGGAAAGGTGGGGCAGGGATAAGAAAAAACAGGGCTGCATCCTGAAATGAGTATGAAATATGACCAGGACACTCAGCCAGAGGTGGGAATTGAAGGAGCTCCCTAGCACAGACATGGGCAATGACATGCCATAAATGTGTATTTATGATCATTATCAAGGTTTGTCCTGAAAAAAAATAGATTGTTGTGTCTAATGCTGTTGTCCAAACCTTGGAAAATGAAAATTATTATTTCAAACATTGGTATCGGGAATGGCAAAACAGAGAGAAAACAGTTGCCTGGACATCTTCAATATTTTTCAGGATAACACCTAATACATTTATAGAAGAAAAAAATCAAATATAAAAGGTTCTTTTAGATAGATAGTCAAAGGAAGGCTATTTTAGATATTAAATATAGGATAGATATTTTACCAGAGAAAGCTTCATTAAAGTTGGAGTCTATTGGAGGATATAGTAGATTATGGAAAAATAAAATCCAATATGAAATATTAATTATACATTAAGTTTAAAATACAACAGAGAAATCACAATGCTATCAAACCCTCTATTTTTTAGGTTATAAAACTGATTGGTCTCAGGAATGTTTCTCACTACTGTGGAATAAGATGATTTCATTAATGGAGACAATTGTTCCCCCAGTGTAACATCTAGCTTATCTTCCTCCAGATGTTTTGTTGGAGATGGAAAAGGAGAATTGAGTTTTGATTAAATTCACTCACTTTGCTTTTATTAGGATCCTTGGGCCAAAACTGCACATTCATTTTACATTTGTATAACATGGGTATGTATAAATATTGGTTAGGGTATTTATAGTTTTTGAGTTTCGTTCTGTAAAAGGTTATGTGCTCTTATTTTTACCCCTAAAAATATTTAATTATTTATTATATTTAAGCATGTATTGAATCCTTCTGTTTCACTGAGTGAGAAATAAATAGATGAACTATTCTTAAGAATCAGGCACATGCAATTAGCATTGTGAAAGGCTGAGATCTGTTTCTCTGTGTATAATCTTAGCTGAATCACGGCACAATTTGGTCCATATATCTTATGGCCGGATCCTATCAGAGTCTGAGATGATGGGAGAATTCACTTAGCAGGTCAGACCTCCACCAGACACTACTTTTCAGTCACTGTCTGGTTAGATCTCCATTAGACTTCACCCTTAAAAGTAAATATATCTTGAATATGGAGTGTAACAGTTACTGTCAGTAACACTATTCTTAAAACATTTCTTTTTCTTCCAGGTGAAGCTCTGGAGAAGACTGAGGAGCGACTTGTTTATGGAATAGAGTACAACAGCACCCTTCTGGAGTGCACCCCTCGGACCTTACAAGCAAAAGTAATCTGGTTTGTCCAGCGAGCGCATGAAGCTAAGAAGGAAGAGGTAAATAGTCTTATAGCCTAACCTTTTAACTAAAAGAGCCTGTGCTTAGGAATATTACATCTTCACTGAAAGGCCTTTCATCAGCTGCTGAAATGTACATTGGTGTAAGGGAAAAATCACAATGTTCATCTGCTCTCTTGAATTAATAGACCTGAGAATTGCATCTGGTGTTTGCATTCAACATCTTGAACACAGATGTTAGAAATGTAGTGAAACTTGATTTAATATCTCAAAACAAAAGAGAATCCAACACTTCTTTTGGTACGTTATTACAAAGGTGAAATGTGTGCATACTACTCCCAATGTTAGACTAGTTTAACATCTCTTCATTCTTACTGTCTCACCCACTGCATCACAGAACCTTCTGAAAATGGGTGTTGGTGGATTCTCTGGATCTTTTACATATATTTACCTATTATGAAAGTGCTTCATAAGTGTTACTATATTTAATCCTCAGTATTCTTTGGTACACACCAGCGTAGCTATCCTCCTTAGTATGTGAAAGGACATAGGGAGAAAAGCCTTAGACCACAAAAGGATAAAGATGGTTCCCTTACAGCCTAGCAGCTAGGCTCTGCTGCCAATGTGAGACCCCAGTTTAGCCACTGACATCTGCAGACCTCTGGAATGGGGCTCATCTGATTGTAAATGTGGACATTTTCAATAAAGAGATCTACCCGGGAGCTAGTTGATGTAGGCTACCTTTGAAGCCAGACTAGATGGTGTTGCAGTTATAGTCAGATCTATCACCTCATGCTTAACTAGACAGCTTCATTTGGTCAGATAAAAAATTACTAGTAAATTACTGAATACAAAACTAAAAAAGGATGCCACACTCTGCTTTAAATAACTAAAATTAAGCAAGATGAATACCATCCCCACTTCAGGCACATTTTTGCCTGAAGTTTTGTCCAAGTCCCAAACGTCTGCATGGATTTTCACGCTTGGTATTTCCTCATGTGGTTAGATCCCTATCTATGCATAAACAATCTTACAATAGAACTATTAGTCAGATCTTTGACAGAAGGTAATGAACTGGAGGGAGAAAAGGGGGGGAGGATGTCCTATTATAGACACATCTGATTAGACCCAGTAGCTTCAGAGAAGAGTGTAAATCTGAACAGACTCTAACCTTCCAGCGTGTCTTTACACTCTTAAGATTAAGTTGTTTTAATGTTTTCCCCTGCAAGTTATTCCATTTTTCATTAATAATTATATAGTCTTTTCTAATGAAAAGACAATTACAAGCAGAAAGAAGTAAAATAATGTAGTCATAGAATCACAGATGGTTTGGGTTGGAAAGGACTTTCAAAGATCACCTGTACCAACCCCTGTGGCAGGGACATCTTTTACTAGATCAGGTTGTGCAAAGCCCCGTCCAACCTGACCGTGAACACTTCCAGTGATGGGGTAGCCACAACTTCTCTGGGCAACCTGTTCCAGTGTCTCACCACGTTCAGTGTAAAATATTTCTTCTTTATATCCAATCTAAATTTGCCCTCTTTCAGTTTAAAACCATTGCCCCTTGTCTTATCACTACAGGCCCTAGTAAAAAGTCTGTCTGTCTTTCTTGTATGCCCCCTTCATATATTGAAAGGCTGCAATAAGGTCTCCCCTTAGCCTTCTCTTCTCCAGGCTGAACCACCCTAACTACCAGCCTTTCCTCACAGGAGAGGAGCTCCAGCCCTCTGACTATCTTTGTGGGCCTCCTATGGACCTTCTCCAACAGGCACATGCCTTTTTTGTGTTGGGAACCCCAGATGCAGCACTGCAGGTGGGATCTCACCAGTGCAGAATAGCGGGGCAGAATCACCTCCCTCATCCTGCTGGCCATGCTTCTTGCGATGCAGCCCAGGATATGGTTGGCCTCCTGGCCTACAAGTGCACGTTGCAGCTTATTTCCCATTTTCCATCTACCAATATCCCCAGGCCTTTCTCTGCAAGGCTGCTCTCAATCCATTCATCACTTCTATTCTGCTTTATATTCAGCATCTTATTAAATAGAAAGATGGAGATTCCGTTCTCCTGGGCACCTCTGCTGGCTGGATTAGACGGCTCAGTGCTCCATGCTTGCTAGCATCTGCGAATGCATTGTAGTTAATAACCTAGCTCTCAGGACCTGTAGGGGGAACTCAAACACCAAACTCAGAACTGTGGCTTTAAGATCGTAATGGTCCTGCAGTTAGATATAAAAATATTTTTGTCACCTCAAAAACATCTGTCAATGTATAAGAGCATTCACAGGAATAGTTATTGCAGGTCATCTGGCAAACACCCGTTTGTTTTCCATCCAATAGTTTATTTGCATGTTTCAACCTTATTTTCCTCTCTGATTTAGCCAAAAGTGACTAAGCCATGCTGGGAAAACAGGAAACTATCTGCTCCACTATCTGTTCTACCATGCTTGCCAGATTCTCTAGGTCGCTTTCCTTTCACAGTTCAACCTCTTTACTTCAAGTAAATATTTTCATTACTTAAAAACTGTGAATTAAAGGATCATGGATCCCTAATCTTCTTCTCAAAATGTAATCTTATATTCATGAAAGTACATTTCATTAGTTATTGCACTGATTTACTGCAATAGGAAAGGCTTGTGCTCTATAACTGCATCAATTTGGTTTTTAGGTGAAGACAGATGATAGAATAATCAAAATGGACCTTGGCCTCTTATTCCTGAAGCTGCATCGGCTGGATGCAGGGACCTATTTCTGTCAGACGGTGGAACACAGCATTGTTCACACTGTCAGGAAAATCACCCTGGAAATAGTCGAGGAAGAACGTGTAGATGAAATGTTCAATAAAGACTATGATGAGGAGGTACCTCACAAAATGCCATGCCCAATGCAAAGCAGTATACCTCAGGCATCAAAGCCATGGTACAAGGAATTTCTTCAACTTATAGGTTACAGCAACTTCCAGAGGGTGGAGGAATATTGTGAAAAAGTGTGGTGTACAGATAAGAAGAGAAAAAAGCTGAAAATGTCTCCATCCAAGTGGAAATACGCCAACCCTCAGGAAAAGAAGGCCAGGATCAGGCCAGAGCATTACCGGTTGCCCAGGAATATAGCTGACTCTTGATGGAAAAAAATCCATCTGTTGTTTCTGGGCGAAATCTTATTTGGACTTTAGTAAGAGGGAGAAATCAGTCTTGGTTTTGGTAAATGACACAGGTTTATATATATAAAATATCAGGACTGAAAACAAAAATGCTATGGTAAGTTATACTGTACATTTATGATGACTGTTTAGAAGCATTTTAAACAAAATCTTCTTAACTATCTGATTCTAAGTAGGTCAACGCAATCAGAGCTTTGCATTAGGGAGGACGTGACAATCTTCAGACTTTGAGTGCTTGAATCAGTTTCCTGTGTGGACCATGATTGTGCTGTATATTGTTGCATATGATGGCATATTTAAGCAAATTCAAATAGCTAAGCATTCACAAGTGAATGAAAACCATAAAACATATCTTTTCTTCGTTTCACAAATTTCTCATGCTTCTGAAAGTGGCACATCTTAAGATCTTTCCTTTTGATTGTGACCTGTCTGAGTTTATCACTGAGAACAATGAGATGTGTTAACGCGGTGTACTGCTATTTCTAAAGATAATGAAGGGAAAATCCTATTTACTTCCCACAATTTTTGTCTTATCTATCATTTATGAAGCGCAATGTGCTCTCACAGCTAAAAAATATTACCTAGTAACTTGATGTAAGTCAAATGCATGCTGAGAACACAACAGAATGGAATTCTTCAACTTAGCTACATAAAAAGTTGGAATAATGGTTTAGATAGAAAACGAGTCTACCTTCTCTCTAGTAACGGACATTGCCTTCGTAAGGTACGCATTAAGGGAGTGCCCTCTTGTGGCAAAACAAAGCAAAATCCAATAGTATCTATTTTTTCTGAAGAAATGTGTGTAGCAAAGAAGTATTACCCAGACCCACAGCTGCTTTGTTTTCAGCACACACCTCGAGTCTCCATGTGCTAAATCCACAGATTTAGAAGGCAGTGTTGGAAGTCAGTTATTCTGGAAAGACAGCATTTAAAGTAAGTAATGCTTTATGTTGTTAATGTGCTTTTGGACTAAAATGGAGTCATTAAAATTTAGGATGTAGATTAAAAACAAGAACAGCATTATGCAGCTGTGTTTCTACAGTTTCAGAGTCTGCTCCAGGTAAAACTTTTCCTGATATGTGATCTCTGGTCAAAAAGGTTGCTTTGCTGCTCTTGTGAGTGATACCAGGAGAGGAGATCAAAGGACTAAGTAAGTTACCATCTAGGTCTTTCAAGATTTACTTAAAAAGAAAAAAAAGTATCTTACTTCAAGCACAAGAAACCAGATGCAGAAAAACCAGAAAAACTAGCTTTTCACTACTTGAGAAATCTGATATTACAATATGCATTGGATATTTTTAAATTGGAAATTTAAAAAACTAGGGAAGTTATAAACACAAATAAGTCATAAATGAGTTAACTCCTCAAATGAGAACACAATGCCAATAGCGGAAATAGCCAAGCTGATACAGATTTTGATGCCACCAAGAAAATACACAAGGGATTCACCAGCCACAAAGAGGTTCATGTTGAGCCTCAACGTCTAATTAGGAAACAGAATTTAGGCTTGGGGGAATTAACAGCCTGGGTAACAGAGATTTGTTAGGTTTGCTGTGCTAACAAATGCAGCAACCAATGCTAACCCAGTGTGTGTGAGAGGCTCTCGCAGCTGCTGGCAGGACCAGCAAGCTTTGCTGCGCTCTTCTGGGAACAGAGACCGTCCCAGTGTTTGAAAGGAGCCCGTGGGCACACTGTCAGCAACTGGACTACCAAGGAAACAGGGTTTCACCTTGTGTCAATATAACAGCAGATAAACCTTTCCATCAGCCACTTGTGTTAGGAAATCAATTTATCTGAGGGTTTGCACTTCATTTAGCCAGAATGCCTGTCTGAGAGATGGGACCAGACACTGTGCACAACCTTGCATGAATTCACGCAGTTGCAAACTTTGATCTGATAGAGGAGGCTGGGTTAATTCACTTTTCTGTGACAGTTTAATGGAACTTAGTTGCAGTTAGGATCCTCTGTTTGTTCACAGTTATATGGAAAATGCTAGTGCTTAAAGGCTGTGGCAGAGAGAACATACACAGAACAAGTATCCCTGATTTATACTTAATCCCCTACACAATCCTTGCTGGCATCCTTGATGGAAAAATTGTTAAAACAGCACAGAAATCCTTTTCTGATGAATTATGGAGTCCACTTCTTTTCCACAGCAGTGGGGGTTATATTTTACTTTTTCTGATCCATTTGCAAGCATCTAGTGCCAAATGTACCATTATTGGACTATTAGAAAGGAATAACAACAACTCAGCCTGATGGAATAAATATAACTTTGTGTCTCACTCTGAGATTTCAGGTGGAAATCATGTGACATGCAAATCAGGATTCCTGATTTAATACTACAGCGTGTATTTTTAGTACCCCATCCCTTAAATGGTTACATGTGGAAAAGTGCATTAAATTTTTATTTACCTTTTAAATTAAATTTCTAGCTCACACCTTACAATTTTCATGGTTGAAATACCTGTGAAAATTCAGAACTACAGGGTCTTGTTCAAAATGTGCTATGACATCTGTGGAAGAAGAGAAAGAGGGACAATGTATTATGGAAGGATACGCACAAATGTGCTTGTACACAGACAATGTTATTTAAAATGCTTCTTTGTATATTTGGGGGGAATTGTCTGCTTCTTTTCATTATGAGTTTGATGTATTTTGTATGTGCATGAAATGGTCAAAGTATAAATATAATTAAGAACCATATTTGGCTGAAATAATCTGTGTTATTTCTCATAATTTATTTTCACAGGACAATATGATTATGTGCAGATCACTAGGTGCACATTGTTATTTACAGATGCCCTTTACCGTGCATTTTATGAGCAGATCTCAGATCAGGACAGAGGGATATTACTATACAGTTGCCAAGGGGGAAACTGAGGCACAGGGTAATGAATAAATTTAGTTTGTTAATGGCAGGTAGATTTGGGAAAGCAGCATCTGCTGCATGAATGTATTTTGAGAGTAGAACATGGTCATTTAAACCCAGCAGATTCTAATTGATAGAAATTCACTGAGAAACAACAATCTGGTTAAAGCTTTGAATTGTGCCCTGCTGCCTGATGAGGGACAAGCCAAATTGCTTGGACCAGACACTTGCTTTTCTTTGCTCATGATCTTTTGTTGTCAATGAGATTATTGTCCCCTTGTACAAACTACTGTGGTCTCAGAGTCTGCTGGGACAACAAGGCAGGAGAGTGCTAGACTGCTGTGAAATTCCTGGCTTGTATATCTCAAAATAGGCTTTTAGGGACTACACAACCTTTCTGTAACATAAACCAGATCTTCTTATGCAGGCAAGAGAGAAAAATAACTGCCCTACACTGAGGTGCCTGAATAGTAGAGGTAACAGTCATATTTGAAGAAGTGCTTGAATTAATGTAACTAACACAGTTACAGAGTTTCTCTTCTTTTATTTTCTTTTAATTTGAGGGAAGAATCCATTTTCTTTTCCCCAAAAAATCAGCCAGTCAGTTTCACTTTTAAAAAGTCTGTTAATCCCCTTAGTCTACCTTGGAGCAGTGAAGCTGGAGTTATTTATGCAACTTTATGTCTCTGGGTCCAGAAGGCAGAAATGCTTCTGAAAGCTGCACTGTCCAGATAAGAGGCACTGAAAGTGAGCTTTTCTACATCTGTAACCCAGCAGGATGTCTGCAATTCCTGTCAGCCCTGGAATCCTCTTCAGTTCACCAAATTACAGCTTTTAAAGGAGAATTCATGTCCAGTTAACATGAGCATTTATCGTAAATGAAGCCATGATTGACAGGCCTTGCCTTTGGGTGATATTTACTTTCTCCACTAGTAATGAGTTATTTTTTAAAAAATTTATTCTTTTTTTTTAGGAAATAAGTTATCTGACTAGCACTTTAAACAGAAAAATGGCAGCACTAGCAATGTCAAGTAAAGCTACTAGTCCCTATGATTTAATCAACATTTTTCAGTGATGCACACATTTCTGAACAAATTTACCAAATATCAACTGAATCGATCACTGTAATCCCATTTCCCAAAGCAGCTTTGCCCCTTTGAGATATGACTCTCATGTAATGTTGAACCAGGAAGTATGTTGTAAAGCCTTTGCGCTCATGTGCTCATAATTTGCTGCAGTGAGAGTTGCGGGACTGAGCACAGTTGAACATAATTGGAACACAGCTGGCCTTAGCTGCCCAATTCCTAAATTTCCTGAGATTCTTATCCGTATCTAGAAAAAGCAGATTTAATTGCAGGACAAGAAGCCTGGATCCGTGAACAGTTTGCTGAGTCATAGAGCCTGTTTCAGAACATCTGTGGGCTAAAGAGCCATTGTGAGTAACTTGTCTCCGTAGACTTCCCTAATTGCAACACCCAGAAAACAACATTGAAACAAAACATCTTTTTAATTGCAATGTCAGTTAATTCAGCTGCAGAATTTCATGCCTTTGGGAGTGTTTTTGCACATCCTTGAAAAGCCACATTTGAAGAAATACAGTCTAGGATTACATTTAATGTGGGCGTGTTTGTATATAAATTAATAACTCTCAGAATATCTCTTGTCAGTCTGAAATTCAGCATTTCCAATGAAATCACACATATAGCCCATGATGTTCTTTCTCACTCTGATGAATCACGCTCACCCAGTGCCCTCAACAGGGATTTCAAACATGCTTGTGAAGGCACATAATGTCAATAATCATCATCATCATGACCATCATAAGCCGCAACAGCTCACTGTCTTCTTTTCCCAATAAGAAGAGCCAAAATTGGCAGACCAATGGGCATGATTAATGCACCATGAGCTTTTTCTGCATTTTAATTTGCTAGATATATTAAAAGGTGCCAATAATTATCAAAATTTTGAAGAATGAACTGTGGACCTTGTCAAAATAAAAGTAATGGAAATGTTCCACCTGTAGCTTTAACTCAGGCATTCAGATCATTGGTGTTTACTGCATTTCCTTCTGCTTGAATGTGTTACTACATTATTATTTTTCAATCATTAAAAATAATGACTATTTGATAGTGCTTTTTATGTTCAAATTTTGTTTAATTTCACAACAGCCACTAGAGGGATGAAAACACATTTTAGCATCCCTTACTCTGTTGTTTACAGAAGCAAAAAAGGCCTGTGGCCAAAGCTCCCCCCAACACAATGCAGTGCCTTCCTGCAGCGATGCACAGAATAGTGCCAGGTGAGTGGGCAAGTCAAATCAACACGGTTCGATGCCATGCAGAGACCCCAGCTTGTGCTCCAAAAGCAGTGCTTAAGGGCATGTTTGTACTAATCAACATCTTCTCCGGGCAGCTTCCGTCTACGGTAGCAGAGGCTGATACATCCTGCTCAGTCATTCCTGCTATAGGGTGGAAACTTCTGGAAGAGGGTCAAAGTGAAAAATCAGAGGTTAGTAAGCCTATCAAGGAATATAAAGCTTCTTTACAGTGATGTCCATTCATGGTCCTGTCAGGCTGAGTCCCAGGTACAGTCCATATTAATATGTAAAGCACAAGAGCCTGTGGTCGTTCAGGCTTCTTTGGTTTGTTATTTCTTTCAGGGGGAAGGAGGAAAGGCGCGTTTTTTGTTTGTTTGGGTGGGGTTCTTTCCTTTATTTTTCCTCCTTGTAATTGGAGAAAATTAGAAATTTTTAGATTGCAATCTGTCGGGTCCTTTTTAGATGTGTTCATTAGGATGAGATGATTCGTCAGATTAATTCTACCACGATGCTTTGAGGTAATCAGAAAAACCATTTCAAGCTAATTTTTGTCTCAAAGTAAATACTCCAAAACATCAAACCTATCGATATACCTGAAAATATGGTAACTACTTCTGAGCAGTTTTGTCTTAGAGAGCTAGCAAATAAAGCCAGTGGGGAGGATGAAGTTGACAGCACTCAGCAAGAAAATATATATTGGGAAATGTCTTTAGACGGAGGGTTTGTTATTTTTCTTTTTTTTTCAAAGCAGAAATCATTGAGTGATGTGCTCTCATTTTTTCAGAGGTCATGTTTCATCAGAGACTAATTTTAGTAAGAAATCATTATTTAGATTTGCTTGGAAATCAGGGGAATTAGGTGCTCACTCACTTTTATACCACATTTCTGTGAAAAAAATTATTCATAAACCTGAAGTATAACTTCCAAAGAATGCCTGCCTTTCTATCGTCCTACCTTTTAATCATCTTGAAAAAGAGCAAAGATGTTTTTTCTTACAATCTAAAAAATATAACATTTTTTAATGTGCACTGACCTTTTAAGACTGTGAATAGAGTAAAAGTTCATTTAACTGCCAGAATATAAAATATTCTCTTGAAATTATGAATGTTCCAGCCTAGAACATTATCATTACTGTTCTGTGCTCTGGCTTTTTGACTGCTTTCCACACTTTCGCGGCATTGTTTTGTGAATTTCATTAAATGTTTCACCTGGCACAGAGAACTGTGAGCTGACAGATTAATATTTGGCTGGGAGTTACTTATATTGGTGTGGGGTTAGTGTCTGTAATGATTAGAGAACTGCTTACCCACAGAAGCTTTTAGCAAAGACCTTGAATTGTGATTTGTTACCATAGTTCCTGTGCCTGGGTAGATTATGATTTGTGGGGAATTTTTTCATTTCATAGAGAATATGATCCAGAAGGGCAGAAAAGCCTTTTTTAGCTTAAAAAAAAAAAAAAAACAACAACAACAAAAAAAAACACAAAACAACAAAACAAAACAAACAAACCTAGATGTTTTCTACCTCATCTATCCTTTTCAAAGCACTTAAAATGCACAAATTAGGAAACAGCAGAGTAGGAGAAACAGTTGTAAGGATGGCCTTTCTGGGGCTTCCTCAGTGCTTCCTGGCTGGTTAATATGCTCAACTGCTGTGTCTTTTGTGGTGAGCATAGAGTCAGCACGAGCTAAAGCCCTCCCCGTCCTCTCCTGTATCTGTCAGTGGGGCTGAAGCTGCCAAGAGGGTTGCCACTTCTGCAGCCTGTGCCGGGGAGCATGCCCCGGTAGACATGACTCTCACCACCGGCTGTTTTCAGTGTGTTCAAATGCAGCTCTGCCCTGATCCAGGGGATTAGACAACACATGGGTTGTGAAGTCTTGTGGGGAACATTGCAAAAGCTATATGGCAAGAGGAAAGAGCGCCAGATTAGAGGATGCATTGGTGGGAGAGGGTTGGGTGTAGGGTGACTGGTGGGGAACCATTTCTCATTCACAATGCCTGCTTGCATTTCAGTGTGTTTGATATTGTACAATGCAGGAGAAGGAGGTAGGAAAAAAAAGGGTTTGTTAGTAACTTCTGTAGTTTGAATTTTCCCTCTTGGAAAGCTGGTTTCACAGAATTAAAATTAAGCAAATGGCACCATTTGGTCAGCAGATGCCATATGTTCCACAGAGCTCTCAATTGCAAAGCAGTCTGCACAGAGGGCCATCATCACTGCAACTGCACAAAGCTCTCAAAAAAATATATCTATTAGCCTGGTGGGACCTGAAATGCATGCAGGCTACACTTTCAAAGGCCACAGAGGAATCGTATTTAGCCCTTATCCTATTTGGGCTATAGGGGAAGTGGGTTTTCTTTCCTCTCACTAGACATAAGGCTATAAAAGACTTTCAAATGTGGGAGAGCTGAAAACAGACTATATGATCTCTTTCTGGTCCCACATGCAGTCCATCTCCTACATAAAGTGTACAAAGATACAAAAGTTTATGAAGTGAAGCGGTTAATCAATTTTTGTAACCATAAACAAAAGCCTTGTTGTGGGAGATCTCTTCTTACCTGAAACTGAACCTTCCTGTCAGCACAGCAAAGGCTGTTATCCCTACACAAGGTCTAGACAGGCAAATAGACCAAGGTCTTATTAACCAAGGACATAGCCAAGGCAGTGATTTATGCAGCACAGATGGTGTGTCTTCCTTTAATGCATACAAGACTTTTACCTTCGATAAGTAAAACTAAACTGCTGAATTTGAAATCAGCAGGTACTTTGTAACAGACTTAAAGAAGTTGCTTTTAACTTTGCTTTCTTTGAAGACAAACTATTTTGATTCTTTCAGCAAGAGTTGGTCATGTCTTAGCATGACAAGTTTGGGGACATACGAGATGAGGTATTTGTACTGATTGTAGTCCTAAGAAGAGGTTTACCTCTCGTATGTTCACTGCTCTTGCTGTTTTTTCTGGTGTACCACACAAGTGCTTCAGGAACAGAAACAAACATCTTATTTTCATGTGCTTTGTGTGACAGATATGAGACTTTACTGTAAGATGCATAATGTAGGGATTATGGCAAAAGAAGAAACATTTCCATGAACATATTTCAGGCCAGAGCTAGGTCTTTGTGGCAAAGCCTTCAAGCTATTCCACAATATTGTGCAAAGCAGCACCTAATTTCCAGCCTCCTCATTAATGACAGGTCCAGATAGCTACCACACAGATCTCCAGGCTAAGCAATCTCTCCATACTTTGATTTATACTACTCCTAGGATCAGATTTCTGTTCAAAAGGAAACCAATTTTAAATCAGAGGCAGGATCTAACAGAGACTGAACATCTTCACCACTATGAGGAGTGCTTTGCTTTCCACTCTACCCGGAATTCTTTGGACTTTCTACCACAAACAAATAACATAACCTCATCTAAGCTCCCTTTCCCATGAAAGGTTGGAGCAGATGGCCTTTCCAGGCCCCCTCCAACCTGGGCTGGTCTGTGATTTTGTGATTCTGTGAATATCACAGTTCAATTAGTTGCACCACATTTATTATGTGTTGAACACAAAGTAGAGCTACTTATGTCTTTCTCTGGCATCAGATTTTGTGTGCCAGTCAATTGTAAAACATATTACTTGGTCCTCAGAGAGAGATGTCATACCTCAACAGGGACATTTATCTTTAAGAGAAAGTGCTAGGTTAAAACGACATATCCTTTGGTGCCTCTTAATATCCAGATTAAAAACTGAGGAAGGTTTCTCTCCTGTCTGTTTTTTGCATGTTTATTAACTTGTTTCCCCACTTTCTTACCTCACTATGGAACTGGGTAGCGGGGGAAAAAAAAAAGTTCATGCAGATTTACTTGTTCACTGAATGAAGTTCCAACCTTCAGAAAGATGGAGTTAGAAGGAAATATTTCACATATGTTAGTAACAGCAATGACAGCTACTCAGAGATCCACACAATCCACCTTAGCCATTTATCACTTTCCCACCCCTCTATGAGATTTAATTGGAGAGGTACTCATGACTTGTTAGCTCCACTGCTAGTTCTTTTGAGTTCAGAAGATGTCCGGAATAGAAAAAAGCTCACCTCCTAGTAGGCCTGAGTCATAATGATGAAAAGCCAATACTGCCAGTAGCCCTGGCATACATATTTACTACAAAACTTGAAAGCAAGCTCTGCAGATACTCTAATTGTCAGAGCTTCCTGGGCCTCAAACACCTGATGGCTTTGCCCAAGAATAACATGAAGACAGAATTACATCATTAAAGAAGACCATTACTCTGTGTTGGGAATGACTGCTGTCTAACATGTAATGCAGTTAAGTGAAGTTCACCAAACAGATGCACTGGAAACATGATGATCAGATTAGCTGATGCCCATGTGGTATGCTGAAGGCTAATCAATTTCAATGTGAGGGCTCGGAAAGAAAGTTCTTCCCATGCATCTCTGATTCAGCCTTAACCCTGTCCTGCTTTTCTTCATGTTCTTTTCCCCCAGAACAGGATTATTTCTGCATTGTACAATTTTATTATCTGAAATTAAGATTAAAATCTTTATGGACTTCATAAAGTCCATAATTTCCTGAGTAACCTGGTGGACTTCTACAATTAATTGACTGTGGTGGATTAGGGAAGAGCAACTGATGTGATATATCTTGACTTCTGCAAGGCCTTTGAAAGGTCTCACACAACATCATTACTGCTAAATTGGAGAGATATGGGTTTGATGGATGGACTGTTTGAGGAAGGAACTGGCTGGATGGCCACATCCAAAGGGTGGCTCATTGTCCAAATGGAGACCAGTAACAAGTAGTCTCCCTCAGGGGATTGGGATTGGCGCTTTTTTTATTAATGTCAGACAGTAGGATTGAGTGCACCTTCAGCATCTGTGTGACACCAAACTGAGTGCTGCAGCTGATTTGCCAGAGGGAAGGGATGCCATACAGAGGCACCTTGACAGGTTGGAGGGGTGGGCCCATGTGAACCTCATGAAGCCCAACAAGGCCAAGTGCAAGGTCCCGTATATGGGTTGGGGCAAGCCCCAGTATCAGTACAGACTGGGTGTTGAATAGATTGAGAGCAGCCCTGAAGAGGCGGACTTGGGGATATTGGTGGATGACAAATTAGACATAAGCCAGCAACGTGCGCTTGCAGCCCAGAAAGCCAACCAAATCCTGGGCTGCATCACAAGAAGCGTGGCCAGCAGGTCGAGGGAGGTGATCTTCCCCTTCTACCCCACTCTGGTGAGAACACACCTGCAGTTCTGCATCCAGCCTCTGGTGTCCCCGGTACAAAGAAGACATGGACCTGTTAGAGTGGGGTCAGAGGAGGGCCATAGAAATTACCATAGAACTGAGGGCTGGAAACCTCTCCTATGAAGAAAGGCTGGGAGAATTGTGGTTGTTCAACCTGCAGAAGAGAAGGCTCCTGGGAGACCTTACTGTGGTCTTTCAATTCATAAGGAGGGCTCATAAGAAAGATGGATAAAGACTTTTTACCAGGGCCTGTAGTGATACTAAAAGAGGGTAGATTTAGATTGGATATAAGGAAGAAATTATTTTGTGTGGTGAGACCCTGGAACCGGTTACACAGAAAGGTCGTGGATGCTCCATGACTGGAAGTGTTTAAGGTCAGGTTAGACAGGGCTTTGAGCAACTTGATCTAGTGAAAGACCTTCCTGCAGGGTTGGAATTAGATGATCTTTTGAAGGTCCCTTCCAACCCAAACCATTCTATGATTGTATGATTCTACGATACATAGTCCTACTGTATAAGCCATATATATGGGTTGTGCTTACAACAAAGATGATATGAATCTGCTTCAGATAGTATGAACTGAAGCTTTTAGAGTTAGAGGTTGCTTATCCAGGTCTAATGAAGGTACCATCAAAATCTGTAATTATATGTATGAACTCTGAGAGAACTGCTGAATTAACTGATAATTACTACACATGGTACAATAACCTTTCCTGTAGACATCTTCTGCTATTTCTATTAGTACCCTGACATTTTCATACTCCTGCAATTTCTGTTTATATCATCAGTTTAAAACATTTTAAAGCTATCTGCAAAACTAGTCTATAATTTGGGTTTTCAGAGTGAAAGTCTGCATTCTGTTCCCAGAAAATGAGGATTTTACATTAGGAGCTTTCTGCTTAGAATCTTCTCTCTCTGCTACGACTGCATTCTCAAGCCTCTTATTATCTCCATGAGGCTTTTCTTGCATCAGCAGTCTCTTGAGTTTCCCTTATTTCTCCAGTGAATAATTTTTTTTTTAGTTATTTTATTTAAAAATGTCATTTAGATGCAAACACCATACTAGGCACTTCACAGAAACAATCTACAGACTTCCTTCTTAGCAGAGAGGGACTCTTCAGATCAGGGATTTAACCAAAGAAGTTGAAACTGATCTTTTAGCACACTTGGCATGGTTAGTATTCTTTACAGAGAAATATCAGCCATTGATTAGATTTGCACAGCACTGTGTCCAGCCATGCACAAACACAAACTGTGAACAGGATTGGAAAATCTCATTGTGGATTCTGAAAGCTAGCTCATACGCCTAAGTCGTCATCTCTGTTAAATGATATCGCATGCCAATAGGTTGCACGCATACATTTGGTATTTAACTAGATTTCAGGGTTAAAAAAACCCAACAGATGTTTAAATATCTATAGAAGTATAGAGAAAAGGAATGTGGACAAACACATTCAGAGAGGAGTTGTTTACTGTATAAGTTATTCAGAGTCTCATTTCTGAAGCACAGCTTAATTCTTTGGATATACCTGAGACAACTGATGAAGGTGCAATTATGTTGCTCGGCAAGTAAGCACCAGATGTCCTACTTCTTGAAAAGAACTGAGTGTCACTTTTGCTACCTGACATTGCAGACCAGAACAGCTGTAATGCATAACACACTTGCACCATGTACACACATCAGAAAGAGGGGCAAATGAGTGGCATAATTTATCAAATGTGCTATTTTAATTAGGAATTGAATTTTGTCCCTATTTCATTCCAGAACCATCTTCTTAGCTTGAGCAATTTTTGCCTTCCAACTACAATATTCCTGGGCCCTTATTAATTCTCCTATGTCCCCTCTCAGCTGTATCTGAAAAAGGGTTTGTGGGGTTTGTAAGGGAGACCAGAGCAGGGAATTCAACAACTGATACAACTGGGCAGGAGGCACAGGAAAGGCAAAGAACAGTAGGACCAGCAAAAAAAACAGGATGGACAGCAGATGTGTAAGTTGGATTTGCTGTTGCAAAAAGCATCCACAGCCATTTTATATATTCAATTGCATCAAAAATAATTTATTTTTAAAAAACTCTAAAATTTATTTGAAAGCTATTTGTTTTCCAAAATTATTTCAATTATTTACCTGTGTTGTTCTCCGTTTATGAGTTAGGTACATATCCGAGGCTTTGCAGTCACACAAACATGTGCAATGTACACACAAAATCCACCTCTTTAGCAAATAGTGGTGTGGAATATATATGTGGTTTGCATAAAGGTAAACACTTCACAAAAACTAAAGTAGTGGGGAACCCATTCATTCTGGTCCTGATTCTGACAACCAGAATCTACGTACTATTCCCTCCAGTACAAACTAAGCCTAAGAAATTATAACTTGTCTAAATAAGTAGAAGTATCTAACACTTGGTTGAACTGTCCTGGCTGCTGTCATTGGTGCATTAACTGGGCACCCCAAATAGCTTCACTAAGAGATGCAAATACTCCAACACCTGGGTAACAGTAAGTCCAGAAACTGAGAATTCCAAAAGCCATCTGTTATATGGCCCCTTTACGCTCTATTTTTATACCTAAAATGTAACAAACCTGAATAAGAATCAGATTGCACAGTTTTGAAATAACTTTTTGTCTTACACACACTTAAAGACCTAAAGAAGCTGCATGAAAACTCGTATTTGTATCTGCCAGGAATAGCTGAAACTTATGAGCAACTAAACACAAAGGGATGTGTTTCCGGCTTGGACTGGAAGTAGAGGAAGACGCAGGACTGAAGTGTTCAGAACTAGAACTTTATACAGACACATTTAAAATGCAATATATCACAAATCTAGGCTCAGTAAACAGGGTACAAGTCTACCCTTACCCTACCAGCTGAAAATGGGAGACTTGGTCTGCCACTTTTCACCTCCTCTTACCAAGGTTCAAGGTCCTCTGGTCTGATTCTTGCATAGCCTGCTCCAAAATCTTTTACCTCTGACAACTGGTCTGCAGCCATCTCACCTCCCCAGTGAAACAGTTTATTGTCTTACAGTTGTTTACAATCTGTTGCTAGGGCATGAAAAATGGTACTTGCAGCTGACAAACTCCAGGAACAGCTGGAATACTTGGGTGACTTCAAGTTAAGTACTATTTACTCTTTACTTTCACAACTAACCCGTATGTGTACACGCAGGTATGTTTCGCAGTGCTTAAAATGTGAGTGCGAATTGTGGGAAGATACACAAGGCCCCAGCAGGCATTCACATGGAGAGGGAGAAATGTGAAATAAAGGTGCCAAAGAACAAGCTATAGCTATGTCCTGCTGCCTCTAGCAGATCTGTGTTTGAGAGGATTAAGTAAAGACAGGATGGAGAGCTGGTATATAAGTTACAAAACATACCCGGGTGGATTCTGATTCTAGAGTCCACAGAATGCAAAGCAGCCATAAGACAGTGAAGCAGCCTCTTAGAGTGCGCCGTAGAGGAGCCAGTGGTCAGTGGATGCCAACAGGGCACATAGCAGTGGGAGAGAGGGTCTGATGGTAGAGGCAGACTTTTGGCTGGAGGCTTTGGATCAGAACTTCTTGGACAGTGTTCTCTGAAATGTATCTGGTCTAAGCACAGGGATATACAGACAGGCAGGCAGAAAGACAGAATCCACCCACATAAAGGGAAATGGATTAGGTTAAAAAAGACGTGGAAGCTCTTCAGAAAATATGGCATCTGAAGAAAAATATGTTGTTTGGTGCTTAATTTTTTTAAGAAGTTTTAGAACTGGACATCAATAAATTAAAAAAAAAGAAAAAAAAAGGGGAAAAAAAAAGAAAAATAGTTTAAGATCATTCATGCCTTAAGAGTTTTCTTAGAAAAAAGGATAAAGCAGCAGTAAAAAAAATTTTGGCAAGAGGGAAAGTAAAAGCTAAACATATAAAATTCAGTTAAATGGGGAAATAAAAATAAGCAGATAGATTTAGACAATATGTACTGACACTTTTATATTAATTTACTTTTTATATAAAGTTTCTATAAAATTATGCTTTTGCAAAATTCTGGAAGATTAAAATATCTAGTTTTGAATAATATATATTTATAAGACATAAGTATATATTAAATCTGCTGTTGGAAACTTGATAGAAAAAAAATAATCATCATACTGTCCATTATTATATTGCAGTTATTTAGGAATGAGAGACGATATTGCACTTGTGAAAGGGAGGGAGGTTTATGTTAAAACAAACAGAGTGAGGTAAGCCAGCTCTGCCACATTATGTCACATAATCGTCATGGATTGAAATTCCTGATTGAATTAGCAAGAATGTGACAGCAGAGTTATACATGGACCAAATTATAAAAGGAGGATTATGCTCTGAAAACAATGAAAAACATTGCAAAAATTACGAAGAAAAACAAGAGTAGGGTAAATATTCCGTTAATGTTCCATCATCAAAGTGAACATGTGGAACATGATGTATAAGCTACACTTTGAAGCACCTTTGATAACTATCAGAGTAGTTAGTGCATTCACAAGGGATCAATTGACTTTTACATCAATAGCATCCTGGTTCAGGACAGAAGTGGCAATAATATGATCAGCAATTTCATATTTGAATAGTGGGAGCCACACAGCAGTGAAAGCTGACATCCTTGTGGAGAGTACACCTTTAAAGGGGAATCCATACATACAGGATGAAGAAGGTTAGAACAAAATAAAAAGAGCTGCTGACAGTATAAAACACTTCCAAGCAGAATGGTTAAAATTGTCTTATTATATGCTTAAATTTAAAAACATACCACTAGTCTTAAAGAAACAAAATGTGCGAGGAACACACACACACAAAAGAACTATCTATCATGGTTAAATGGCAAAGAAAATAAGTATTAGAAACAAGAAGTCATCCTCCCAAAATGAGTGTCTTTGTAAAACATAAGCACAGAAAAGGATAGAATGTCAAGTTAAATATAAAACTACACTGAGATAAGCTAGAATAGGGAGAAAAAAATATATTTTAAGGAGAAACTTGCTAAAGGCATGAAAACTAATAATGAAAATTTTCAAATATATCAGAAGAAGGAAACCTGCTAGAGATTCACATCACTGATAGATGATAACCATAAAAGAAGCATTCAGGGAGGATAAGGAAAACAGTTAAATCAAATTTATTTTATGTGCTGTTCACCAAACTGGAGTTAGAGTGTTTTCTAAACAAGGTTCATTCACACTCCTCATAGGTTGAGGTGAAGAAGTGTCCCTAACAGAAGTGTCAGTATAAGAGATTTTGGAAGAAATGGGTACAAGGAAGAGTAACAAATTTCCAGGACTGGGTGGCATTCACCCAAAATCCCTGAAGGACAGAAATATGAAACTGATGCACTGCCACCTGTGGTGTGCAATTTACTCCTTGAATCAGCATCTGCATCTTAGGAAAGCAAAGTGGTAATCCAGTGCTTATGAAACCAACCTTATTTTTAAGAAGGTCTGTAGAATTCTGCATAGTCTATTTGGAAATAATTTTATATAGTGAAGAGTATACAAGATGTTATTATCTTTCATTTAAAAAAAAAAAAAAAAGAAGGAATCTGGTTTAATCTCTACAGTTCACAATTTGTGTTTTTAAAACTGTCACTGGTTAAATTAAACAGTGTCACAAATGGAATGCCTGAGCAAATATTGCCTTAGGAAGTAGCAATGGCCACGCAAGCTCAAAGCACCTGTCCGTCAATGAAAGAATACACTAGCTCTGTAGGAACACGTATTGCTTGGCAAATAAAGGAGGCAAAAAAAATCTTCTTCTTTCTCATCTTCTATAGGTTGAAAATTTTATAATGCTCTGCAATACAAAACTTTATCCCTCTCTTTAAACTGCAAAAGCTACCAGAACTCAAAATTTAATGTACGGGGCAAAGAAGAATTGTCTGCCTTTCAGTACAGCACTCCAAGCAATTGGATGTTGGAAAGGTGAAGCAAGCAAAATGGAGTCGGTACTCTTATATATTTTACCTAAATTTAGGGACTTTCAACAAATTAGTAACCTTAATGTGAAAGAATATGCTCTTGAGTTATTAGCACTGTAGCAGCCTATGAAAGAGGAAGGGGAGGGAGTTACATTCATGCTATAATCATCACCTTAACAATTTTTCAGAAGTAAAATGATGCCGTCAGATTTCCCCTCATTCTACTTGGTCTAAGGAATTTCACGTATTTCCTTTCTCGAAGGAAAAGAAATCTATACCATGGACAATATATATACATAACAGTTGGAAGAAGATTATTCAAGGAAAACGTTAAATGTACACAGACTTATATTTGTATAAGTATAAATATATTAATATAGGTTTATATATAGTTACATATGAATATATAAATATATAAAAGAAAAAATATATTTGTAGAGAGGCGTCCTGATAAATCTCCACAATGTGTCTGAAAAAATCCAGTAATTTTTATGGATAACTCCAAAATATGTATTACTCTTATCAGCCATCAAACAAAACGCAAATCATTGAACAGAACTGTCGGTAGTTTAAATTAATCTGAATACGAAAACATGCATTAGGTTGTATCTTTTGTGCTGAGGATAGTTCTTTTATATGAAAGCCATGATCATCATAAATGGCAATTTAAAAAATATTTTTTAATTTTAAAAAACCCAAGACCCTGTGAATTGAAAGTAATAAATGGCATGTAAAGTATTGGGTTAGTCTGTTGGCTATACTCCATTCCAAAATTTTCAGAAATACCTTGGAAGCTACTGCTACAAAGAAGGAATGTCCTGACAGTCTTCCTTTTTAAAAAACCTGCTATCAAACACCAAAAGGTAGGAAGAATCCTAGAAGCTTGGTGACTAAGTAGGGAAAATCAACGTAATGGTGTTGCTACATTTGCTCAGAACCAAGGTGGAGGATAGGATATCTATTCCAAACCCTGGCTGGATGCTACAGGTACACAGTGATCCACAGTGTGCAAGTGCTGAGGCACAGCTACTTGGAGTCATTATTAATGAGTGGAAACGCTAAGATCTGCATGCAAGGATGTGATTAGAGATGAAGATCGTAGTTCGCTTAAATGAACAAAAAACTCTCCCACTTCATGTGGAAGTCCCTGCCTTGTGGATGAGAAACAGCAGCACATTCTGCAGATCATCTGTCCCCCCTCTGATCATCTCTCAAAGAACCCATGGATCATGGAAAGATGCTGCCTTTACCGTGCTTCTTCCCCCTCTGCCTCTTTAAATTTACCATTTTTAAGGAGGCTTATCTAACTTCAGGCCTGGAAGTGGTCCAAATTCAAGTACCCAAATGCAGATACTCTTGTGGGAAGACAAAATCTAACCTCATCCATTTCAGGGAGAAAAAAAGTGGCTGACTGGTGAGTGATGGAGAATAAGCAGTCTGCTGTCCCAGGTAGGAAGTGGAATAGGGGAAGTTATTCTATGCTTCACTGATGCCTTATTTGACCCTTGAACAAGGCCTGCTCGCCAAATCATTATAATCAGAAAAATGGAATAGGTGATGGCTTCTTGACCAATGTAACAATGCATCTATCTTTGGGTCAGGTCTTCAGCTACTCTCTTTCCCATTTCCCACTTGCTGCTTAAGGTGTATCTGTTCAACTGGTCTCCGGCTTCCTTTCCTCTACACGCATGATTTACTGAGCCTGGCCATCTCACCAAGAGCTGTGACACGGCCTTTGCAGGATTTAGATCTCTTTGGAAAGACTAGGACTTAGCTACCACAATGTAATTCATGACCTGTGGTTTTGACACTCTGAGCACCCACGGTTCCCACCTGGGACCTATACCGAGTTTTATTTGAAGGGCATTGCATAGGATTGGTGCATGTCCCTATCATACAGAGATGGGATGTTGCCATGGCACATACAGAATCACAGAATCACAGAATCACAGGTTGGAAGGGACCTCAGGGATCATCTACGTAGACCTGTGAACGAAAATGCACATAGTCTGATGGAGTCTGGTATAGTCTGTTCCTCACATACCTATATGTAAACAAACTGAATTGGGAAAAACAAAACAAAACCAAACAAAATAAAAAAAAAAAAAAAAAAAAGAAGAAAAAGAAAAGATGTCTATACTTTGGCTCTTTTGTGCCCTGAAAAAGATGGTGAAATGAATCACTTCGTATTTATTATGCAGTCAGAGGCCAGAACACCAAAGAAATGAAAAAATCTCTTGTTGAGGTGTGTTAAAACTACACAATTAAAGGCAACAGGAATAACCGGTTCAAGCATAAAGTAATATATAGAATAACTTATTATTGTTCATTTGGTCCCCTGAATAAGGCAGGAATTGTATTGGAAGAGTTATGGTTTCCTTTTCTTACAGATCGTAAAGAATGTATATACATTAAAGGATCGACCTAAAGCCACAAAGATAATTAATTGTGATGTTTCTTAACTTTGGAATTATTTATTTGGCAGACTTTACTAATTTTTTTACTAATATTTTTATTTGCTTATGTACAATATGTGTTCTAGTGCAACTGTCTATCTCTGCCAGAGGTGCCTTTCAGAACAGATTTAAAACCATTGATTTTTCAGATTGATGTGACTGGGTTTTATTCACTGTGAGCTGTATTTGATTGCTTTGAATAATAATAATAACAACAAAAATAGAATATGAATGTTAAAACATAAGCTGTGAGAATAATTCTAAGTGTGGCGATTCTAGATTAACCTAAAACAATATGTAACCATCTGATAGTCAGATATTTAGTTTCCATAGTTTTCTTCTATAGTCTGTGTAGAGAACAAGTCCTCTCTTTCATCTTGGCAAAAAGACACTAATCCTCAGAATCAAGTTCATGATGGGGTAAATAGTTATAACAAAGTCAGTTATACAAGTGCTAACTTTCACGTTAAAAAGTAACAAGAATGAATACATGTATCATATCTTTAATCTGGAAAAGCTTATATGTGCATATACTGCTCATCATAATCTTCCTTTTGATTTTTGTGCGGGAAAAAGTCATATTTTGTTGGCTTAGATTTGGAACAGAGATTCAGCTTTCACCTTCTAAGTCAATGTTGTTTCTAGAAATGCTTCAAATCATTTAAATTGATAAACTCTTTCTCTGACTTCATAGCAAGATCTCTGATATGTCATTAATATTTCCAAGATAGAGAGGAAAAGTCAAAGTCACTCTCCCTTTCTAAAAAAAATGTTTAATGAAATGTTAAATGTATTTGTATATATTAAGAGTATATAAATACTCTCTCACTCTCTCTCTTTAGTATTTTTTTAGCTGTTCCTGATAATCTAGGGTCATTTTCCAGAAGTTGTCACTTTATCTCAAACATACTCCATGACCTCTGAGCACTAGCTGGTAAGTCATTGTGGGGCAGGAAACAATAGATAGAAACTCAAGATGATTTAAACTACTCCTCTTTAAGAAGTTATTTCCTACCTTGGACAAATACTATAGCACAGTGGGACCTCAGTCCTAATTTCAGGTCCCTGTCCCTGAACCAATACAGATGGTTCAGTGTGTAATTTTAAAAGATTTTGCCTACGATTATATTTTTTCTTATTTTCCTATTTTTTTCTTGCAGACGAGACATGATTGCAGTATAGCTCAGGCAAAAACAAGGCAAGGGCCTGAACTTAAATGCAGCTGCCAAGCAAAGGGCAAACAGACCTCTCTCTTAAACAAGTCAGCAAGGTTACATGGCTGCACCATATCAGAGCTGACCTCCAACACTAGCAAACCAACCTCTGGCAGGGGCAGAGGGTGCAGAGATGTTCTCTGCACTCAGGTCCCTGACACAGACATTGCTACACAGGTCATGGGCTTTAACGTGACAGTGTGTCACGATCCGTTATGCGTGGCACAGCCACATGCCACGTTAAAAACCCTGCCAAGTAGCTGTGCGTGCCATGTGAGCACAGAAAAGCCCTACAGCTGGGCAGGGTGGAAACCTGATTTCTGTCCCCTGGCTGTAACCATTTTTCTCACTCCAGCTGTGTTCGGGTGGTGAGTCATCCTCAGTGCTAAAGGTGTAAGAAGCACACACAGGAACATAAGGAACAGACATTACACAGCTGAGTTGTCAAAACCTCAGTGAGTTTCTGGGATTTTTGTGAAGCAAAAATCACAAGTTTCATATTTAATGTGAAATAGCTTTGAATTCCTTCTATGCAAAAGTCTTAGAGTAGACCTGTGATGTACGAAAGAATCAAGCTCTACAGTGAGGACCTTCAAAAAGTTCTTACATCCATATAATGTGTGTAGGGTTGAAAGGGCTGTGAGGTAGGGATAAGAGGAAAAACCAGCAACTCCCTATATTGGCAATGAGCCTTGGAGCACGTCGTTCTGTACCTGCTGCACTTGGCAGTCGGCAGCAGTGTCCTGACTACACACGATTCAGAGACTCACTGGAAGTGAACAGATTTAGGCTGCTCATTCATTTTGGTACTTCTGAGACAAAAAAAGCAAAACAGATGCCCAGAATGACTAGCATGGCCTGGTATTGCTGGAATATTTATGGACGTCTTCTGTCTATACCACTGTAAAGGCCCATATGTAATGTTAAGTCTTACAGAAAAAATCACACTTTCCTTTCAGAGGCCTTGGTTCTCAATCCAGTCTTGGTGAAAATCAGCGAGTGCAGTTTGCTGTGACAGGAAACCACTTCTGTTATTGGAACATCCACGTTCACTGCATTGTATTTTAAGCAGAGGTACCTACCTATAGCAGGGACTCCTGAAAGTCTAAAGAATTATGGTCTTTCCTGTTTTATCAACAGCCACAAAAGGACTAAGTTGCTAAAAAGTAACTTGAAAGCTGTGATGCAACATTTTGTCAGAGGTGATAACTGTATGGGAAGGGCCTGGCTGCGCATATTGATTTTGCTGAAAACTCTTTTCCTTCCATAGGTGCAGCCTTCTGCCCTGAAAGTCTGATAAACTTTTAAAAAAATAACCTTTTTTTCACACAGTCATACTGCTTACACTTCAGCTTGTTAAATATTTTTAAATGGCTTTAATTACACTACGACAGAGTATTTTTGTGTTTGAGTTGTTGGGTCAATGAAATGTGCGTGTGAATTGTTGTATTTTTGGTTCTAGAAAAGGAGGACATTTTTAATTGGTGACATGTTCCAGCCTACTTTGTTCCTACATACATCTGGAAACATAAAGTTGTTTGTGAATTCCTAGAATATTGAGAAAATATGAAGATGGTGTGGCATTCTTGTAGTCTTCTGGTTGTTGTACTCCTTGCATTCCCTGATCTTGGGATGAGAAGTAAGACAAAGAGGAGAGATTTGGATTGTGCAGACCTGGATTATGTGTGCTTCCAGTTTCCAGCACCTTGTGAGGTCAGGTATAATTTGAACAGAATTAGAACTGCTTGGAGGTATTTTAGGAGCTGGTTCGGTCTGAGGACACACACAGGACAGAAATTAATATTCCTTTTAAGGCGTTAGAGGAGCTGCTTGGTTTTCAGCTAAATAACCACTACTCAGTACCTATTTCAGTCTAGCACTGAGAACACTGTCCTTTGTAGCAGAAGAAAGCTCTAGTTTCAAGGAGCAATGTCAGCGCGTTTTAATACTGCAAATCGGGGTGTAGTGGGAGAGAGCTGTAAGCCATTTCTTCTATTTTCTGCTATTACACTGCATTCATCATCACGTCATCTGAGGTTTTTGTTTGCTTTCCTTTGCAGGTTTTGTGAGCCACTCAGGTTATTTTACTCCTCTGATTTAATATTGATTTCGTCCATTCTGTTTTCTGTACTAGCTAGTTAATCGTTAACTTTGTGTAAAGAAGTATTAACAATTATAAATACAACAAAAATAATGAGAATTCTATCATGTGACTACTGCGAAAAATAAACAGATGACGGTTTTAAGAGTCTTCAGAAAAACAGGCATCAGGGAATCCTGGGCAAAGAAGTGGTAGTGGTAAAAAAATGAGAGTCCTTCCCAGAAAATTTATCGAAGGCACAGCAACACTGCAAATATATTTTACTGTACTTAAAAAAAAGCAAATTTTAAAATTAAAATGATTTATTCGTCTATAGACTGTTACAGCATATTTTAATTGGTTACATAGACTATACATCCAATACGACATCAGACTTTCACGGCTGCATTAAGGTATGAGTCAGTGTGGCCCAAGCTATAGTCCCCTGGCTTGAAAGAACCCTCAGATGTGCCAGGTAAGAATTTCCACTATACTTTTCCACACCTGCCCTCTATGTAGGCTTCATAGCTGGGAACCTCCTCCTGGAATTACAGACTACAGGCTATAGCTACAAAAGCAAGTTACTCTGAAGATCTAAATTTACCTATTGGGTAACTAAAATGGCAGCAAGCCCTGTTGTTGATACACCTCTTCGGCTGTTTCAGTGATTGTAAAAGATAAAACCAAGTTGTTGATATTAGCTGTGATTTTGCTGGTAGCCGAGCCAACTGAAGCTGTTGCCCGTCATCAGGTGACATGCCACAGCTGACTCAGTGCTTGCTCCCAATTCCTTCTGGTTGTGGGTCAAAACAAGTTAGTTTATGTAGCTGTCAGAAAGTCTAAACACATCCTGCTTCAAAGATGAGAGAGCTTAAAGCATGTACAAAAGGCCAGAAAGGCAGCACAGCTGTGAAGGGATAAGTTGCTAAGCTGCTGTAAGTCACACCCAGACAGACAACCATAGCCTAAGAGCAAATGGTTGGTATGTCACCTCTTCACAACACTGCCCTTGCTGGCTTTCAAGAGCAGTATGAAGTGTAATGCATTATTTCCTGTGGCTCATTCTGCTTATCGGATTGTCATGGGACGTTTCAGGCTATTTTTGGCCTCCTTCTACCCATCACATTGTCAAAGCAATGGGAAGACCATGTGCCTTTCTGTTCTTGTTCCCATTGTTATAATGCAAATGAATTAATATTGTGCCATTCTCTGTTCTCATTATGATCCTTCTTAGAGAAACAGAATAATAGGAAAATGTACCAGTCAGTAAAACCTTCTGTGACAACTCAGCATTGTGATAAAATGTGCTGCAGTACATGTATGTGCTCATTTTGAGGAAACGGAAGATGGGAAGAAAAGGATGGAGAACAAATTAACCCCTTCTGGTAAGTGAAGTTCATAACCCTCTGGAAGCATCTCTGCTTCTCTTAGTTAAAAGACATGTGACAGTACAGAGCACAATCTGTATTGATCCCCAGGGGATATTTTTCCCCTTTGTAGCAAAACAACCCATTAGATAAACAGAGCTTTGTTGCCCGTAGCAACAGAAAATTGCATTCTAGCAGGATGACAATGTATTTTACTTTTGCTGATTTCTTTCGAAGTTAAAAATAAAGATCAGTAGCAAAACAGAAGTACAATTACAATTATGCCTTGCTTAATAAACACTGGAAAACTCCAAGGAGAAAGAACAAGATTCAGCAACAGAATTGTTGAAAAATACAGCTGAAAAATACAGGATAATATTGTAGTATTTACCTGCTGCTTGCTTTATTGACAGGAGTGATAGCCTGTCATTCAGTTATTCCCACCTCTGCCAGACAGCTTGCCACAAAGAGGCTGACATTGGTCATATTATGTTTTCAGACGTTGCTTGACTTAACTTACATGAAATTATATTCCAAAATATATTTCATAGGCTTTTGCTAGCTATGGCATGGGATGTGTACTTTCCTGTCAGTGCTACCTCAAGGAAATAAAATTACAAATGAAACCGATGAAAGAAGGAAAAGCTGTGTGACTGAT
This sequence comes from Phalacrocorax aristotelis, assembly GCF_949628215.1. Classification (NCBI taxonomy): domain Eukaryota; kingdom Metazoa; phylum Chordata; class Aves; order Suliformes; family Phalacrocoracidae; genus Phalacrocorax; species Phalacrocorax aristotelis. Next base: position 208,696,007 of record NC_134276.1, on the reverse strand, counting down.
GCTGGAGGTGTGGGGATCAGCTAGGAAGAGCTATGAGAATTCAGTAAAGTGCCCTAAACAGGCAAGCTGAATCCAACCTGGTTGCCCAAGCTCTAGGTTACAGAGTATAACTAGGGTGTTATTAAAATCATGTATTAAATATTTTACTGAAATCTAAAGGAAGGAATAAACACTGAGCTTTCATAAATGAAGGAGATCACTGGTGGGGTTCCTTAGGGGTCTCTGCTATGACCTGTGCAGTTCAAAAAATTCATAAAAAGAACTGGAAAAAAGACCGGGATGAAGAAGTTTCCCAGTGTTAGTAAGTTATTCAAAGTAATAAGAACGACAGTTCACTGAAAACAGTATGAGTAAAATGGTAAAAAAATATCCAATGGAAATCAACGTGAAGTGATGAACAGGAGAAAAAAATCTGATTCTTATGTACCAAATGATAGTCTCTGGACATTTTGCTGCTATACAAATACATGGTTTATCCCCACCTTAAATATTCTTTCAACCTTTTTCAAATCTAGTGTATCTTTTTTTTAAAAAGGGTGGTCCAGAAATGTGTAACCTCAAAGAGAAAGATGAAAGGTATGGAATGGCTTCTATACCAGGAACAAGGAATCGGTAAATAAAGCCTCTTCAGCCAATAAAAGACCTGAGTGAGGGCTGTATAATGGAGAACTGCAGAACTGTGAGTGGCATGGAGAATGTGGGTAGGGAATGATTAGTTACCATCTCTAACACCACAAAATCTGTGGGGGAATCAAATGAAGCCAGTAGGAGCCTGCTTCAGAACAAACCAAAGGAGGTGATTCATCATGAAATAGGTGAATACTATGAAAGTATTCAAGTGTATTCACAGCCTTGAGCAAACTGGACAAGCTCAGGGAAGATAGATTTGTTGTGTTCTGTGAAATACACATCTGGCTTAGGAATTTTCTAGAGATGGAAAAAGCTGGAAGATGGGAGAGCATTAGACGAAATATCACCATCCTATATTTGTCCTGGGACTGGAGTCTGGAATCCATGTCACCAAACTTACTGTGACTGTTGTAATTACTTAAGCTTTGGTTAAGCTACCCAGGCATGCGCTATTTATTAGATTTAAGCTGATAATGTGGCTGCAAACTTTTTGCATCAGAAAAGTTTAGTATCCAAAAGCTGTCTTCCAAGTTAGTTGGAAACACAGCTCTTGCATTTAGGAAGGGGTGGATATAGGATATAGGCACCTGGTAGATTTAATGATATGCAACAGAAGAAAGGGGTGAGGCTTTAAATTTTCTAACTTTGTTTTTACTTCCTTTAGAAAAGGCTTTGGAAAACTTTCCTGTTTGTCCATATATCTTAACAGCTCCTTTTCTTGCTGACTGTCTTTATTCCTTGGCTGTCAGACATTTTAAAGTTTTTTTCAAGGAAAGATATGGATGGCATTGGTTGAAATATGACTACAAAGAAAACACTGCAGTGAAAGAGAAATAATATGGGATTTTTTCTAAAAGAGTGAATTGGGGATACTTTGTAATCATCTGGGTTTCTTCAGTTTTTATTATGGCTTAGTTATGAGGCTTTACTTTACAGTAGGGAATAAGCCTTGTATTTTAAAAAAAGCTACAGACACGGTTACATGGATGGTAGGTAGTGACATAAATGAGATATATTAATGCTGCAACGGGGAGAAAGTCTCCAATAATTCATAAGTCAGGAGGGAATTAGAGGCAATTTCTCATACTCAGTTTAGCAGTAAGAAGAGGCCTGAGAACCTTTTGGTCTGTTTATAAAAACATACAAATAAATTATAGCAAATCAGTTACAGAATACTTGTTGATCTGTTTTGTTTGTTAGAAGCTCAGAGATCCTTTAAAACTATACACAGAGATCTGATAAATGTTGCAAAGCCCACCGTTTGTCATTTTTAAAATGTAAGCTCAGGGATACAAGTTACCATTTTAGACTGTAACTTTTTAATAGTCTTTTTAAAATGCATATTTATGGCCCATATGACTCTGAAACAGTATGAAAATGTGGGACACACATTTTTTTAGAAAGTCAGAGGCAAATGTAGGTAACAAATATTTAAATATTTATGTATTTCAAAGAATTCATTATTTTAAGGATAAGATAATGAGTTCCTGGTACATTATTTGAATGCCTGGTTTTATTTTCCTTGATTGCATATTATAATATAACTTCCAGAATCACATTTCTAAAATAAATGCTAGTGCTTATTAATTTAAAATGTGCTTTCTGTGAATATTCTGCAATAATAGCTTAAAAACTGATAATTCATTGCAGTATTTGCCAACCAGAAACCATGTCAATGTGACTGGTGCAGGAGAAATGGAGAGTGAAATTAACTGCAAACTGATGAGATTCTTTTCAGCTAACAAATGTAAAAATCCCACGTAGTGGAAAAGAAAAACCTGAAATTGCCTCTAAACTGACTTTAGGGTGATTTTGATCATGATAGAACATGCACTGTCAAAAGCATCTGAATAGGTTTTATATCACATAAGTATTAAAAAAGCTGTTCTGAAAAAGATCCATAGGCCTATAATCTCTCCAATAATTTATTGGTTTGTGATGGTGTCTAATTAATGCAGTGTCTTTCACACATTTTCTTTTATTTCCTAACTCTCCCGTGGCTGATCATATCACTAAGTTTTTTCTCTCAGTACTCCACCTTGTAATCATCAAAGTACAGAAATTCATTTTTTTCAAATCTTCAAGGGTTTACATTTCTTAGAAACTGAAAGTTTGGTTACATACAGAGTCTGATTCAAATCTGCCTGTGATTCCTTTCATGTTAAAAATTCCCTTCACTTACAGAATATTTTCATAGTCAAAGCACTCTTCTCATAAAATACAGACTGATCACTCTTCCCAATTCTTAACTGATTTACTCCAATGTTGTGGTTCAGCCCCAGCCAGCAGCTAAGCACCAGGCAGCTGCTCGCTCACTCCCCCCACCCCAGTGGGATGGGGGAGAGAATCAGAAGAGCAAAAGGAAGAAAACTCATGGGTTGAGATAAGAACAGTTTAAGAATGGAAATAAAATAGTAGTAGTAACAATGGTAAAGATAATAATAATAATAATGATAATATAATGAAAAGGAAAATAACAAGAGAGAGAAATGAAACCTGGGGAAAAAGAAAAAACCACAAGTGCTACAACCGCTCACCACCCTCCGACCAATGCCACCAGTCCCCAAGCCACAATCACTGCTTCCCCCAACAGACTCCCCCCAGCTAATATACTGACCATGACATCATATGATATGGGATACTCCTTTGGCCAGTTTGGATCAGCTCTCTTACCTGTGCCCCCTCCCCTCCCGGCTTCTTGTGCACCCGGCAGAGCATGGGAAGCTGGAAAAGCCCTTGACTAGTGTAAGCACTGCCCAGCAACAACTAAACCATCAATGTGTTATCAACATTATTTTCATACTAAGTCCAAAGCACAGCACTATGCCAACTGTATTGATGAATATTAACTCTATGCCAGCTAAGACTGTGACACCCAAGCAAGTGAGGAAATAGATCTTTTGAATTAGTGGCCATTAACTCAATCACAGGCAATTCACCTGCCAAGAGTTAGAATCAGGACTGGCACACAGGACCTTCTGGTTGCTGGCCTGCACAGACTTTGAAATCACACTTGCCTCTACTGCTTATAAAAAGTGCAGGACTCCTCGTGGTAAATCAAGTTTAGCCAAATAAAAACTGATAAAATTATTTTATCCCACCCTTCTCATGGCCACAAATATTCCAGTGATACTTTTATTCATGAGTTAGGCAGTACAATTCAGCTATATTCTTTCCCAATTTTCTTAAGCAGAGCACTGCACTAGTTGTGATGTACTTGTGAAAGGCTGTATTCAACTATGTATACAATTCAGAAAATATCTTCGGTGGCCTAAAATATTCTCCCCAAATAAAATCTGAATTTGTTTAGAATGTGTTCCTTTCATATTCATTTTTAAAATTATTCTGTCCACAGGCAAGAACTTTTTATCCGTGCAAATGGTAGTGCCAGATCAAAACCACTCATGGCTCCTCTGAGCACAGCAGAGGCAGGAACTGGTTCAGAGCCATTATGAACAAATTATAAAAAAGGACTCAACCAGGGCTCAGGAAACAGCTGCTGTGATTGTAATGTGATCCTTTAAAAACAGCAATCCCTGCTCTTCACTAAAGACAACTAGTATCAGTCAACAAAAAAACCCAAACAAACCATGTGATAAAGAAATTATGGGGTTTTTTCCACTCTGGAAGGTGGAATAAAAACAAAGGTTGAAGTGTGTGTGAGTAGCAGGAAGAGATTTGGCAAAAGAACAAGGATCAGTCCCCAAATGATTAAATGGTGACAGCTGAATACAAGGATCACTAAAGTCTGAATAACTTTAGCTTACAACCTTTCTGAGACAGGCTTTTCTCTCTTGGGTCTCTGTAATAATCATGAATGGTTGCCATGGTTATCAATGTGATTTTGACCTAAGAAGTTGATAGCCGGTATGTTTAATAAAGACACAGTACGATTAATAAAGACACAGTACAGCTGATACTCAGGAATGTCCAGGCTTGAAAAACAGAGGCCAGATGCAGAGCTGGAAGTGATTGATTATAACGCCTGGAAAATGCAAAGGATCTATCATTTAGTATGTAGAGGCAGTCACGTAGGAACCTGGTGAGGCGTAAGCATACACATTAACCTTGGTGGTGGGCTAGAACACTGTATTTCAAACAGGGTTTGTGTCACTCAGGTGACTGAGAGCAAACACAAGCATTGCCTGTTGTACTCAAATGTATTTTTACACAACTTTGGGTTTTCATATTTTACAGTGCTGTAATGCTGTCTCAAGTTAATCGTACTTTTTTGCTATAGGGTATAGATATTCTTGAATTTTAATGTGAAAAATATCACTGGATTAACAGACACAGATTATCCTTGATCACCACAGTGTACCTGTAATGATTATAGGGCTGACAATTAAATAATCATACAATGATTAAATATAATGTTGTGATAATTTATAATTTCAGCTATCCAGTCCAATTTGCTCTTTAAAGCAAGTCACTTGAAAACAAATCTCATGAAGCTGGTGGAGTTACTTTCACTAATTTCAGCAAACCTTGAAGTGGCACCAAGGGTATTACTGTGACCATCACCTCCTACATTGGTACACGAGTTATAGTTGAGACTTCCCAACATAAGTGAGATATTAGGATTCAGTATACGTTGTTTAGTCTAATTCTATGACCTCTCCTCTCCTCTCCAAGTTCCTCTCTGTCAAGATCTAATCTTGATGTGTTAAATTATATGAAAAGGGGAGAATGGCCCATGATACAGTAGAGACTAGGGCACGTGCCTTCCAAGGGGCTCAACCACCCAAAGGATCTCAAAAGCCACACTCCTCCTTCCTAGTTGTTGACCGCCTTTCCTCCCGGAACGATGTCATATGGCAGGTACAGCTCCTTAGCAGAGCATGGTTGTAACTGTGGTGTGGGGTCACAGACTGCACAGGTTAAATTTCTTCATAGTAGCTAGTATGGGGCCACTGCTGAGCGGGGCTTACACAGAGCCGAGACCTTTTCTGCTCCTCACCCCACCCCACCAGTGAGTGGCTGGGGGTGCACAAGGAGCTGGGAGGGGGCACAGCTGGGACAGCTGACCCCAGCTGACCCAAGGGATACCCCACACCGTATGATGCCATCTTCAGCAATAAAACTTGGGGGGGAGGTTGGCAGGGGCACCGCTGCTCAAGGACTGACTGGGCATCGGTTCGTTGGTAGTGAGTAATTGTTTTCGTTTGCATCACTTGTTTTTCTTGGGGTTTATTTTCCTTTTATTTTTTTTACCTTTCCCTTACTTTTTTTAAAAAAAGTTGTTATTATTATTTTTTTTCCATTATTAAGCTGTTTTTATCTCAACCCATGAGTTTCTCACTTTTACCCTTCCAATTCTTCTCCCACCCCACCAGGGGGAGTGGGGAGTGAGTGACTGGTGCTCAGTTGCTGGCTGGGGTTAAACCACAACGCAGACTGAGTGGAAGGCCAGTGCTGCAATGCTAATCAGGTGACACACAAACCTGGCACATGCCTTGCTCCCCAGGCATGAGACTTCACAAGTCTGCTTATATTGAATTTTGGAGAAGCGTTTGGGGAAGATGGGGGCAGCTTCTTTAGCAAGGCCTGTTGTGACAGGACAAGGGGTCATGGTTTTAAACTAAAGGAGGGTAGATTTAGACTGGATATTAGGAAAAAAGTTTTTACTATGACGGTGGTGAAGCACTGGCCCAGGTTGCCCAGAGAGGTGGTAGATGCCCCATCCCTGGAAACATTCAAGGTCAGGTTGGAGGGGCTCTGAGCAACCTGATCTGGCTGGAGATGTCCCTGCTCACTGCAGGGGGCTGGACTAGATGGCCTCTAAAGGTGCCTTCTGACACAAACCATTCTATGATTCTAAGATGACTGCCAGAAAGGCAAGGCATTTATAGTCAGTTTGATGTGACAATCCTATTGGAAGTGTTGGATCTTGCAGCTAGGCAAAGCCTTGGCCATCTTAACTTCAGAAGTAAATGTTAAGTTTGTAATGTATATAGGTAGGCTCGGGACACTTGTAACTGTCACCTCTGGTTGGAACTGCTGATGATGTTAGTTTATAATGCTCTGTGGTGCACTTATTATGTATCGTCTTGTTGTCAGTCTCTGTCTGACTATACCAGCAGCCTACTAGGAGTCTGAGCCTTGCAACATCTGTTGTCTGGAAAGAGAATGAGCCTAGACCTCCTGAGCAGAGCACAGCTCTGAAGCATCATTGTACCCAGGGTTGTGCAAAACTTGTATTTGTACACAGTGCTCTTTTCCTGCCTTATAAATTCAAAGCATTTCAGAATGGTAGTGTTAAAATATATCTTTTTTTAAAAAGTCAGTTTTGGAAAAATAAGCTGAGAATGTGAGACCAGTACTACAAAGGGATAAGACAATGCATGAACAGGAATATTTCCAAGACATGAATTTAGGATTACTGGGGTGGTAGAGAGGAATGTTTTTTGATTATTTAAATGGAGCAAGGCACTGTCCTCAGATGCTAATAAACTGCTGATATGGCAGTGCCGATATGAGACAATGAATATTGGTTAAGTAAAGAGGTATATTGTAAAGCAAAATTGTTTAAGTTCTCTCATCTCGTTACTACTAATTCAAGGTAAGCTTTATAAATACAGGTTAAGTCTCCTAACAGGTTAACTCACCTAGCATACCCTCTGGTTGGTACAACATCCAAGTTACAGCTTTGTTTGCTGTTTTGTTTTGTTAAAAAAAGCTGTACTGCAAACAACGAAATCCATGAAGTTTATGTTCAGCAGTAAAAATGTCCTTGTTGTGAATGTCATTCTACTAATCCAAGACTGTCAGAGGAAAATATATGACCTATTTTAGCATTTTTAGACTTTCTACCTGCAACAACAAATAGTTTACTTCACAAAAAGTGATGCATCTACACCTCCCCACATTCCATTTACTACCGCTAAGTATTTCCTGATTTACACATTAATGCAGATTAACCAATAAAGTTTACAAGACCACCTGGAAAAAATCCATTAGATAGGTGGCCAGTGCAACATTGGAAACCCACAGTTTTCCTCTCTCCTGTTTCAAATAATTGTAAAATTACTCTGTTAATGTCAAATATATGACAGAGTTGTGAGTTCAGTCCAGAATCTGGGATCGCCTTAGTGAGCTCCCAGCAGAATGCTTCCACTGTTTTTCTTTTGGGCCAAATAAATATTGCAAAGTGGCCCTGTTTAAGGACCAGACTATTATCATACACAGCTATCTGAAAACAATATTAGGAGATTTTAAAATTAATATGCCTTCTAATTTGAGATTTTCAAATTACTCTGGCTTATGAATTCAAGTTTTCTTTCAAGAAAATTTTTTCTTAAAAAAAGAAGCTATTTTTTCACTTTATAATCTGACTCTGGATGTTTGCAATTAAAGAAAGATATCAAATATTGTTAATTTGTGGGAAACTAGTGAAAACTGGCCAGGTGGCTTTGAAAACACCGTTATTCTTAGTGAGGGTAGCAAAAGCAGAATACACAGGTGCTTTTTCCATTAATAGCTTATTTAATCTTTTCTTCTGCATTTCAAAGCTATAATACAGCTTAGAATTGGCAGAGAAAATAGTGCCTTTTTGTGGGACAAACCAATAATCACAGTGCATGGTGGTCATAGGACTTTCTTGTCCGAGAAGCCAATGCAAACCCTCTCACACAGGCCTGATACCAACTGACGGAACCAGCCAATTCACTGCAGTATGCCCAGTATATTTGGATGGCAAGGTGGTCATCCAGGCATGTCTTTTCCTGTTCCTTCACAGAAGTCTATATAATATATATTTTAGTAAAAATTAAGAGACTCCGAATAGTCAGGTCACTCAGTGGCACGGTAAACACAGCTCTCTCTCCTGGGGCATATTCTTCAGCAATGTCTAATTCAGCAGGACGGCTCTGATGCGCTGCCTTGTGTTCCCTCTCACTCCTTCCCTTTTCCATACTGCAAAAGGCAGGTGAAACCTGTGGTTTGGGTCAGAAGTATTTATCCCTAACTTGCTTCTTCATTTCTGTCCACAGCTGTCCCCAAATGGATGGATGACTTTTCTTTGGACTGATAAACTATCCTTTCCTAGGTATGTCAGAGTCGGAATATTCATTTCAAGAATATGCCCAGGAGCATGATTTCCACACAAACGCCTCTGGTTATCCCCAGTGCATTCTGCTCTCCTGCTAGTGCTGCCGTCATGCCACGTTATTGTGATTCATTAAATATGTAGGCAGCTGTTACGCTGACAGTGACTCAGCTGCAACAGGGAGATTGTTCCTTTTTTGCATGTCTACAAGACAGGTGTCTGTGGGATAACAGCAGAGAGAAAGACGCTTTATTTGTGTCACTAGGATGATGGGAGCTGGAACTCCAACTTATAGTAAAGCGTTTCTGTACACATCTGCATCCACTTTTTACGTTTTAATGTGACAAAACAGCTGTATGTTGGGGCTGCCACAGTGTGGGTGTGTGTGGGTGTGTGGGTGGTGTAAATGCTTTGCCCAGATAACGGTGTTATTTGAAGGAGTGTCCATTTCCATCGTAGAAAGCACAGACACTACCAGTGCCAAAGTCAGGCCGCTGAGGTCACCTTTATGACCATACAATCTTCTGTCCATGAGAGTAGAAAAGGTATGACAGGGGCAGCAAGGAAAATGGGTTTCTAATCTGTTGGTCTACTACTAATTTTCCATGGCACTTTGGGCATCTCTCGCTATCTCCTTTCATAACTTGCTTTATTAGCTCTTTGAGGAAGCACTTTCCCTTTCTACTTGTTTATACAGTGAATAGTGTAAGCGGAGTCCTGCGCTCCGTTTCACCCTTTAAGCTCTGCCATGAAACAAAGACCTGTAATGTATGTATTTACTGGCCTCTCCATTAAGATTCTTTTTGTGACACCCATTTAATGGAATTATTTCACAATTACTTCAGAATAAAAACCCAGGGCTTTTACAGAATAAAACAAGCTGACATACAAATGTGTTCATCTGTATTTATTTTTAAAATAAAGGCACTTTGACTTCCTTCATACATTTTCCTACACTGTTCTCACTAATTAATGCTTTCAGTACAGATAGCTACAATTAAAAGTTGTTTTAGTATCTAAAATCAAAACACCAGTCTAGGATTGAATTAAGAACTCCTAAAAGAAATGTGAAAAAACAGACTCAGCTGTAAATTCTTCTTATTTGTTTGGCTTTGTGGGTTTTTGTGGGGAAGAGAAAAGCAGGGGGTTTTTTTTTTCTTTTCTTGAAGTAACAAAAAGTATATGAAACCAGAGTAAGAATCAGACTCTAATGTTAGCTGCAGTGAAGGCACTGGTACACAGTTCATCACTCCACTAATGCATTCTGGCAGATGATTATTTCACATATATGGCAGGATGTGTCAGACACTTTGATTTAGAATCTTGTCTAACAGACTCTGTTTTCAAAGAAGCGTATGAGGGTTTTGCTTCCTCCCCCAAAACTGCTATTAAATCCACATTGAGAAATCTGACTGAAATTATATTTAAAGTTCCTGACACATGAAAGCAATCTGATTCAGAAAAGGCATGTAAGTTCCCACCTGTATCCTCCTGAAGATGGAATTTGGGATGACAAAATGTCACCACCTGATCAGGACTTGAAGTACCTTTGCAGGTGATGGCTTGGGACAGATGAAAAGTTGCCTGGCAAATTTCCTATGTGGCATGGAAAAACGTAACATAAGGCAGCAAAAGTAACTAAATATTAAGGTCCGTTAGCCTCCACCTTCTAACTGACAGAGCTGGCTATGTACTTGATCAATTTCCTAAATATGCAATGTTAGTTTGACCTTGTGTTCTCTTACCCAAGATTAACATCTACTTCATTTAATTTTAGAAATCTTTTATATCTTTATTAGTCTTACGTTTCTGATGATGTGATGGTTTTGAAATGTAATTAGGCATACAGTAATAGTAAAAAATTAACAACATATATGGGAAAGGTGATGTAATTGTAGCTCAGTCAAGGAACTCATGATGGTAGCTCTTCTTTATGTTTTGGATAGAAACTGGTTCATGCTGGGCCTCCAGCAATGTTCTAAATGATTGACTCCACCCAAGGAACATGTAAGGTGCAAATCCTATACACCAGACACAAATGAACTGAGTTCTTTGAACCAGAAAGATGCATTCAAGAAAATTTGGCAAACCTGCTCCTTAATGTTTTTGCTGAGAAATCCTAGCATGTCTCTTTCTATTTATATACTGTAGTTTACCACTTCCTATTCTCAAATCAGAAGTTCAGTTAAGTAACAGGTTTTGTTAAAAATAATAAAATTCCCTGTGAGTAAGTCTAGCCAACCGAGGAAACATTTGGATTGGCAATGAATGTGATTTACTTTCACTGTGTCTTCTGAATTGCACTATTCAATCTAACTCTGAATGATTTTCATTCCTTTCATGTTTATGACTTGAGCTGAGCATGCAACTATTCTACACCCCGCAGATCCATCACTTGACCAAGAATCAAAGCCTGGGAGCCAAAGTTATCTAAATAAACAAATAAGTAGTCATTCTAGCTTTTCTGATATTTCCATTTTCTAGTTAACCTACGTTAGGAAAATTGAAAAAGATAAAATAGACTTTGCAAAGTATGCCCATTGGCATTTTATCTAATTGTTATTATGTTGTTAATGATTAGGTTAGTTATGAAAATGCTGTCAGTGGCAAGGCCTTCATTCACCCCTTGAGCGGCAGCTAAGCTAGACAGTTTATTTCCCTGAGCTCCAGAGTAGTCAATGGTGAAGTCTTTCCTCTCCAGAGGTTACACAGAGGATGTAAATGACACAGCTTCCAGTTTAACCTCCAAAGTTGTTTCTTAAATAAAAGGGTGAGAATAACTTCCTCTCTATTCCTGATGCAGAAAATATTCATAAACACTAAGTGTTTGCTTCTAGTACAAAATACTTTAAGACTGCTTTTAAAGCATACTGGTTTAAAGCCAGGGGTAGGGACAAGTCTACTTGAAAGTTTATGACTTACTCTATGGGGGGGTGTAAGGCAGCACAATTTAATAATCTTCTCTAATCTTGAAATCTGTATGAAAGACGTTTTGAGGAAGGAGAAGCTATTTCTTGCATTTTGACTGGATTTCCAGACATGAGTACAGTTTGCTTTCCTTAAAGGTTCTGAAAGCTTTCTTATTTTTATTTTTAGGATATATATCTCCCCATGCTCTGTTCAGGAACTTTGGACATGCTGGCCAAATTTTCAGAATGACTTGGGTTCGATCCTTTTGGCAATCAAAAATCACTCCTTTTACATCTGCCTTTAAGATCTCCCAGAATTTGTTTCCTGTTTTCACTTTTCATTGACAAGCATCTGGAGGTTTTTGCAAGCCAAGTGCACATTCTGTATCCTATAACATTAGAAGCTGAGATTCTCCATCTTGCTCTAGTTTTTAATTCCCACTCCTGCTTTGCTCTTTTCATAATTTGTAACCAATTATAATAATCATAATTACCATAGCCTATCTTGCATAACATCAATTTACATTTTGTGTAAGAGCGACCATACAAAAGATGTAAATGTCCTGAAAGTAGATCAAAGCTCATTCTTCCATTGCAGAATGTTTAAAATTAATCAGGAAAAATTACTTACAAATTGTACTGTGGGGCTGAATCAAACTCAGAAAAGAAAGAAATTTTGGATTGAGGCTGGCCATCTGTTCCTAAGTCATTGGAAGAAAAAATACCAGGTGACTTAAGAACAGTGTTTTCTGTACGAATTATTTTCTTTCGGCTCTTGCAGCTTTATGACTGTAAGTTAAGGTACCCAGACTTATTGTGTATATTTTGTAGCACTTTTCTCCGATTATTTTTTTTTATTTTCCCAAAATATTGAATATGCTTTTTGGTACTCAGCACTTAAAAGTAAGTATAAGCCTCAGAGACATTCAGTTAGAAAATCATAGATTGACAGCCAACCACAGGGATGATTTCATTATTTTCTTGTATTATGTTCAATTATGAACTACACTTGGGGGTGGGCAGTATTTGAGGAAAATGGGGAACCACTGCAACCAGTTGGGCTTCCTTAATTTCAGTGAACGCAGTTACAAAACAATGGATATGAAAGGGCAAATTTTATTGCACTAAGCCTAAAGAAATGTAAAGAAAAGTAGTGGTAAGAATTAATAGACAAATTGTGTACAGTGGCAGGACAGGTAAAATATAGTTAATATTAATTTCAACTCCCTTACAATTGTGTAAAGCTGGAGGTCAGTATGTAAGGAACCGTTTCTTATCCTGAAACAAATATATAGGGAAACTTTGGTCAGGTGTACTGTGCTAGCTCACAAATACTGATGCAAAAGTGTACTGTGGACCCAAGTGCATGCACATCTGAGCTTTGTTTCTTAGTTTTTGTTATGTAAAAATATGCTCCCTTTCACTATGACTTGTTATATTCAATACCTCAATGTTAAGTAGCAAAACTTTTAGAATAAGTATTTGATAAGGCTTTTTGTAACAGTGACAGTTCTGGTGTCCTGCTTCTTCTGGTCACCACAAGCAGATGTCCAGGGAAGAGTGTAAGAACAGAAAAAGGATATGTGATTTCTTCCCCTTCACAGTCTTGGAAGCTCCATCTGTTTTCAGCTCTCAGACTTCTCAAGACATATGTGGCTTTTCTCCATTTTGTAATCCTTGCTGCATGAGATTGTCCAGTCTCAACTTGATTCCATGCAAACTTTTAACATTCACAACTTTTGATAATGTATTCTACAAATACACTACTTGCTTTGTTAAAAATCACCTCCTTTTGTTTATTTTAAGCCTGACTGCCACTAACTTCAAATTATGGTCTTTGTTTTTTGTTTTGGAAGAGACAGCAAATACCCACCTACTTTTACCATGCCACTCATGGCTCTATGCTTGTCTATTACTTATGCCTCATTCATAGATTTTCTGGCTCAAGAATCCTAGCATAATTAGCCACTTCTGTCTGGAATCCGCTGTGTATTTTAGAGAGACATTAAAGATTTATATCTGTTGTCCAGGAAAAATAACAGCGAGAATAAACAAAAAATATGAAGATAACAGTAAAATTAATGAATGGTTGTAATTCCCTGCTGTATAAGACTTAGTTTCTGCATTATCTCTCTCACTGATTTCATCCATGCACTACTTCGGTGCTCCCTAAGGTTTCACTTGGTTTGGAGAGAAACACTGAAGCCTTACCTGTTTTGACATATTTCCCAATCCTAGAATAGCTTGACGTTGCCAGGGACCTCTGGAGATCATCTGGTCCAACTGCCCTGCACAGAGAAGGATCACCTAGAGCAGGTTGCTCAGAGCTGTGTCCAGCTGGGGAGTATTGTCTCCATCTCCAAGGACGAAGACTCAACAGCCTCTCTGGGCAAGCAGTTAGTGTAATGCTTACACCAGAAATGTGGAAATGACTGGAAAAATCCAAAAACTCACTTTGCAGCAGAGTCCTTCTGCAGCTTTTGAATACCTTGATCTGCCATTTTTTAGCTTAATTGCTGCATGCTACTCTTTTCCAAAGCTTTTGACTAACCCTGTTGCAATTTCGCATTTTCCTTACCATCATCTAAATGTGCTTATAGAAAATGAGATCACTTCACACTGTTACACATTTGAAGTCCAATTTTAAAAATTTCTCTTTGAAGTTCTCTTTGAATTCTGTGGTTGGGGTTTAGGATGAACACATTTGGTTTGAATTTCTCCAAGGCATTTTCTTTTTCGGTTTCTTGATTTTCTTTAAAATAAATACAGTTCAAGTTTGTGCTGAACTTAGTCCAAGCTGTGACTATTTATTAGAATACTCCTAATGACTAAACTATTGAGTTACCTTTTCTTGTCAGATAATTGCCTTATTAATTTTATTAGATACTGAGGGACAAGACTTGAGCATAAGCAAAACAAAAAAGAGATTCTCCTAGAAATGGAGAGGCAAAGTATGATGACTAGTGCAAATAACCTTTCAATGCCACTTTTAAATGATTCCCTCAAATTAATTCTCCTCCTCACTGTATTTACATTCTGATTTTGCAAGCAGGTAAGTTTGTACAATTATCTTACTTCGATTGTGTCTTAGTGGATGTGTGAAAGTGTACTCTATATCTCCAAATAGTCACACTCCATTTAGCAGCTAAGTGGGCAAAAGAAAGATGTGCTTTGTGGTCTGTGTCCAATTGACACAGCTTGAAAATTGAAACGTGATATTTATGAGCAGCTAGTCGTAACGATTCCACTTACAGGACAAGAGTTATAGCGTGCTCTGGCCGGAGTCCTGCAAACGCTAATACAGACGCATATGGACAGATTAGTTGTTTTGAGTCCATTTGAGCAGGTTAGTGATGTAAGCAAAGGAAGCTGTTCAGAGCTCTGTGGCCCTGGAGTATGTTTACGTGAGCTGCAAACATCAGTGACCAAATGCTGTCTCTGCAAAGTTCTGCTAAGGGAGTTCACCTCAGCTGTGAAGCATTGCCAGGGAAATGTGAACAGATGTTTCAAACAGTTGGGAGTTTTAGTGTCTTCTTTCTCCCTTGTCCCTATCTCCACTACAACCTGTGAGGAAAAGACTAGTGTGGAGATTATAAAGAAGGATTACTAATGAAAGAGAGATTGTCAGGGTCCTCACAGCATGCCCCCTGCCCACAGCCTGGGCTGAGGGCGCTCAGGACCATCTCACAGCCTCTACTGTCTGGCCCCCACCTGAGCTCCAGCTCCCACAGTGCCATAGCCATGCGAGCGCCCAGCCCTGAGCTTCTTGGGTCTGGATCCTGACCCCCACCTGCCGGCTGATGTCCCAGACTGTCCCCATCCCCAGGGAGGTGGCTGATGTCCAAGGCTCGGGTAGCCCCAGCTGCCCCCTGCCCTGCCCTGCCCTGGCTGTGGGGGACAGTCCTTGGCTGCCCCTGACACCGCTGATCCCCAGCCCAGGGAGCTGCTGGCTCTCCCAATGCCCTGCCAAATTCATTGGGAACATTGGCTTTGTGATCTCCATACTGAAATTGAATAAAAATACACTTTTTTAATTCAAGGAGGTAAGAGAGAGCTCACTGAAAAGTACAAATGTTCACTTCTTAATAACTTCCTTACTATGGATACAGCGGAAGTAGAAATTTGTAGAAATAACATGCACACATCTCATCTGTTTCCATTTTTGGTATCTTACCCATTATTCTGGATACGTATACTGACTGGGAAAACAATATATATGAACGTATCCATCTTCCTGCCCAATGAATAGGATCTAATGCAATATATATAGCCCAGTCTGTGCCAACTTACTGTATCATCTGAGTCAGCTGCAGAAAGACCTGGGCTATCCTTAGGCTCTCATATATGGTGTGAGAATTTGGTTTAGTCCTAAGGTGAATGGAACTCACATTCTTGTTCACTTACAAGCAAGTACATCTGCTTCGTTGCTCTTGACTAGAAACTCCCCAGAGAGAGATCTTGAAAAATGAAAAGCATTTTGAGTTTGCAGACAGCAATTATGTGTGTTTCCACCATTACTTTTGATCTTCAATCTTGCATGTTCTTTATTGACACTCAACATCCACACTCACTTTTTTTTTGCATGTCCAGTTTATTACACACAATGTCTTCCAGCTGTGGGCTGGAGATAAAATAGTGGCTCAGCCTGGCGTGGATGAGCCTACTGAGCAAGAGGGACTATTTTCTCAACTTGGAGACTGCATACCATGTGAAACTCCTAATCAGATATTTTATCTTTCTGAGTAAATAAAATACTGATCATAAAAAATGTCAGAAGTGTATGCATACAAACCAGTAAACACGAATGCTGTGTAGCCCAGGAAATATGATTTTTTTTCCATAACCAGGATGCAGCTTGGACTGACCTGACATTGCAGGGTGCCAGAACATGTCTGGGTTTGTCTTGGCATGGTTTCAGCTGATTTTAACATTAGTCTGGTGAAACAGTGACTATTGCTTCATATTTGTATCAGCTGAAGCTTTGTGAATACCAAAACTGGTAAAGGTCTGGGGGAGGCACTGCCTTGCAAGAAGCAACCCTTGATACCAGCTGAGGCTGGGGGAGGTAACTTTCAGACTGCTAAAGGGAACAAGTGATAAGGAGGTAAACTACAATAAGAAAACATGTAAATATAACTCCAAGGACCCCAAGGGAGAAGAGGAAGAAACTTCTACCCGCTGTGAACACCATCCTGACCAAGGGAAGGGAGGTTCAGACTTGATATCAGGAAACACTTCTTTACCGAAAGGGTGGTCAAACACTGGAGCAGGCTTCCTAGAGAGGTGGTCAATGCCCCAAGCCTGTCAGTGTTCAAGGGGCAATTGGGCAATTCCCTTAATAATATGCTTTAACTTTTGGTCAGCCCTGAATTGGTCAGACAGTTGGACTAGATGATCGTTGTAGGTCCCTTCCAGTTACAATATTCTATTCTATTCTATTCTATTCTATTCTATTCTATTCTATTCTATTCTATTCTATTCTATTCTATTCTAAAGACTTCAAATCATCATAACTTACAGAGACTGACAACTCATCATAACCACCACCCTGACTCCTGTTCTGTTAAAACATTGATTCAGCTCAAATGCTTAAGTTCTATATATGCAGTGTATCTCTCTTGCCAGTAACAATATTATATATAACACAAACCATATCTCAAAACCCAGACTCAGAACCAAGCTGAGATATGGCTGTAGATCATAGCTGTATTTGTTTATATGATGTTGAATTTCAGCTCTCATAAATATATTTTTAAATGGCGATGCTCATAACTAACATATTTCTGCTAGGTTAGCCTATTACTCAGTCAGTTTTCTTGTCCCTAACATACGTAGAGAACACCCACATCTACATTTAAAACACACTTGATAAATACAATATCATGAGGAATGAGGAAGTGATTTGGTAGCACTTGCCCTGTTACTCATACTCGGGATGGGAAATAGGGTGGGATGACTGAGTGGGTTAGACCATTTAGCCATCTGTCTTTATTTTGCAGGACTTATGTTGCAATACAGCAATTATATTTCTCTGTCATATTTACTCTAGCTAGATGTTCCCTTGTCTTTTTATAAGTCCAACTCTTGGAAGCCCTAGGCATTCATTTTACTCTTCAAGACAAAGGTCCACTTTCAGAATTCATTATTGTCATGGAGACAAACTTACAACTGTTTAAATGATATGACTGAGGACAGGAAGGGTTAACATCTTGCAAGATCAAACAGTCCAATGTCACGCCAGCTATAAATACAGACCTTTGTAAGGACTTAACAGGATAAAATCTCCAGCCACCCAGCAGGGAATTTTTCAATATTTACAGGTTAAATCCTGTGAATTTAACCTACTTTTCTCGACTACATATATAAAGACATCCACAGTTTTGCTTCTGTGTGTGGTTAAAAGTTGTGTCTTTTTGGTAGACCTGAGCAGCTTGAAACTTGTTTTGTCTTGTTCAAGAGCTTTAAACTGGGTGTTTATCTGTCTACTAAGTGGACCAATACATTAGATGTCCTCAATGTCCACTTAATGTGCTGATTATATTCATCTCTACACAAACCCACTTCTATTCAAATTACGATGATATGGATAATGTTTGCTATCTATCTCTTAATTCGAAAGCTCTAGAGTTAAAGGGACGAAAATGGGTTTCCTCTCCTCTCAGCAATTCTCATCCTCAGGAAAGCATCCTCTTCTAAGGAAGAGCTTTCAACTTGTGTGGTGAGGTTGGGTTTGTGTACCAAAAATCTGATATGCCTTATTTCAGGGAAACAAGACATTTGTTTTTTCATGCAGCCTCTTAGGTCATGGGCATAGAACTGAGAAAATCCTAGTCTCTTCTCCAAGAGTCAATTAAAATATATACACAAACAGTTACTGAAAAACTTAGGTCTTGACTGCTTAAAATCCTGACCTGGTGGATTAATTATGTTAGCTTCTAGGTTTTATGCTTTAAACCCCTTAAACTTTAAATAAAAACTCCTGCTCCATTTTTTGAAAAGTGGTGATATTGGCTCCTGGGAGTCAGACAGTAGCTGTAGCTGGGATTCTGGTCAAACACAGGAATCCGCCTGTAATCCTGTTAGTTGCTACACCACCACAGAGGAACACAGTCTTAGCTCCACCCTTCCAATATTTTCCTATTAGTTGTTTTAGGCTTCATGTTACTTACTAAGGAAATTATAGTGAATTCTGTTTTTGTGGTACTTAATTCCCTTTAGGCACTGATTAAGGAACATTAGTTATTTAACTTAGAGTTATAAATCAAAGCTAACTTGAAAGTTTAGTTGTAGTTCTGTTCAATGCCACTTGACATTTGCTATCTTGTTGGCAAGATTCATGGACATCATGAATCCTCAGCAGCTCTACTCTTGTGAAGGAATGCTGGAAGCTGTAAAAAGTAAGCATAATATCAGAAATGTAGTATGCAGTATGCTTTTCAAATAATTCCTTTGTCTCTGGGAGAGGAAAACAGGTTCTTTGGAATTGCAACTATATTTAAAAGAAAGCAAACAAAAAAAAAAAACCTCCAGCATGTGGAAATCCTTCTTCTCAGCTAGTTCTAGAATTTACTCAAGACTAGTTGCCTAAACTCCGGTGTTTAGCAAGTACCCTGGTTTTCAGTCCTTTGAAAGACTTAAACTTGCTTAATGTGGGGTCTGCTATTCCAGTTATAAAAGCCATTAAGAGTCCACAAACTGAAGAAAATAGAAAAGCACTGGTAGAAAACTTGTAAATTATGATTCAGCACCTAAATATGTTACAATTCCAGATAGCCTCGAGGGTCTTAGCAGGTAATTGGTTCTTAATTGGAAGAAACATTCCTGTTAGGCAGAGCTGAATTATTTTAATACCCAATTTACTTCACTTTTTTTGTGGAGAAAACTGCATGAGGGGCAGGTCTGGCAGCAGGCATTAACATTTTCCTTCAGGGGAAACACAGGTATTCACAAGGGAAAACTGGCAGAATGGTGCCTGCTTGAAAGAGAAAGTTAACATTCTACATATCACTTAGATAAAGCTATGTCTGGTAGCTTTTAAATTAAACCCTGGCTTCCCTGAAGTCCATTGCATACTTCAGTTGATTTCCTTGGGGACAAGTTTTCTATTTAATTTTTCTTCACCTAAATGTATGTAGTCACACTGTGTTAAGCAATTAATGAGTAGTACATCCACAAATATAAGTGACTGGAATATTTATTTGAAAGAGAGATATCTCTTAAATTAACCTTATTTTCTCTTAGCAAACAGTTAGAACTTCATTAATATCATATCAATTATACTCATTTACCCACAAACCATCAAAATCTACCTATATATTATTACTGAGCTCTTAGTACAGAATACTACCTTAAACATTTGCAAACCCGAATTTGCTCCTTGAGCTTTTTTTTAATTATTATTACACCACTGCTTCCCTGACTGAAAGCACTAAAGACAGATTGGTAGTGTGAGCATAATACATAAACCCAGCTAGAAGGGCAAATGTTTCAACCTGAAATTAATGCCATCACAAAAAGAGTTTATTTCCCTTAATTAAATGAATCACTCTTACGTTCTGAAAATGTCTGTTCAATAGCCATTCTTATGAATCAATATCGCTCATAAGAATGAATGTGAAAAAAGAGCAGTTTTGAATGTACTGAAATATAAATACAAACGAAAATGCCAACAGAAGGGTGCAGGAGTTTTTCTTCAATCACTGACAGGGACTGGAAAGGGAAACTGGCTGAGGAAGATTATTCTGTAGCTTTGATAGCACCGAATCTCCTTCTTTCATAAGCATCAAACTCACTATGCTCAAATATCCGTGAAGTGCCTCATAAAGATGCATGCCAGTCACCTTATTTCTTGGAAACACAAATGAGAAATCTGACACGAGCCTTTGAAACATTGTTTTATTGAGCCATTTCTAGTTTGTGACTATATTCTGTTCCTTTTCAAACTGCTTTTTAAAGTACACATACTGGTACAAGTTTAGGACTTGAGATTAAATGCAGCCTCTGCAGTGATTTTCTAAAACAGTTCCTCCTTTGTCAAGAAACTGTCAATTATTCTAAAATACAAATATGTGAACAATACAACGACTGTTAGATCTTTCCTGTCTTAGAAGCACAATATAAATTCAGGTGTCTTTTTTCTTTTCCTTTTAAGCTGAAAATACATAGAAATGCTGCTCTAATACCTGAGGTGGCCTAATATAAAACACCTGTAAGGACTTTGGTGGGGGGTTCTCCAGAGATCCTGTTCTAAGGGGCACTGTAAAGAATTCACGTACAGGATTTATTGCATCAATGTGAATGTGTGCAGAAATAGAGATTGGATTGCTTTGCTCATTTTTTCATTTTTCACTCCATTCTCAGAGAAGATGGATTATTCATGCAAAACTCCAGGTGCCCCTGAGGTCTCCATGCTTCCCATTGAATGTTTTAAAGATGACGGGAGGGAATGGAAGACAGAAAGAGATGGAACTATACCAACAAGTTTATCATCATAAAGCAACATAGAAAGGTGGAACGGCAGTAACACCAATAATCTTCCTCTGATTATTCTCCAGTTAACAGATCTTATGAAAAAAAATATTGCATTCTGGTTTTGCGTCTACTTGCTGAAATTTACTTTTCCTTTTCTTGACTCTGACTTTCATTATTAGAAGATTATTAGAAATCCAGAGTGAAGAGTTGAAAGATCTGAAAGCTGTTTTCAGGTCTAAAGTTGACTAACAATGAAGTTTTTCTCTACATCAGTTTGTATCCCAGTGACACGTGGCTCATATACACCCAAGTTCTTAAAGTGCTGTAGACTGAAATACAAAGCAGTTGTACTGATAATTATTACTACAATAACACAGTATTTTCTGATCCTGCTCTTTGCAACCACTAAGAGGCAAAATAATTCATGTTTCCCAGGGCAATGCTGGTAACTGTAAGTATCTTATAAACTAGTTTTCATCTTGACTGGAAAGAAGAACATGCATTAATTTCTAAGAGGTAAAAAATATATTACATTATAATAATAATAGACTAAATATTATTTACTCTAATCACCAATCCATTTAACCAATAATATTAATAAAAGGAGAACCACTCAAACTAGCATATTAGAGTTAAGCCTGAATTTTTAACATCTAAGGAACATCTCGATAGCCATGCTGCTGTCATAGCACGCACACCTGCCCTGCTGCTTATCCCAGATAAGGCATATGTTTGAAGGAAGGGAAGATCTGCATCCTCAGAAGTCATCCAGAACAGCTCTTCCTGCTGCCCCTAAATTCAAGCTTCAGAGGACTCTGCACAGCTCCCCAAAGGTTTCTGTGGGCTAAGATTACCTAATATTATTTTTAGTGCTCTCGTTGTACAGTCTTCATCCAGAAAGAGAAGCTGAGGGCTCAGAGAGGCCGGCCGAGGCTCACTAGATGGTGCTAGGTGCAGGCTGGTAATGGCAGCCAGCCACCGGTGAGACACCTCTCCTGCTGGGAGCCTGCATCCTACAGAAAGCACAGGACTGTCCCTGCATTTTCAGTGTCATACGCATCTGAAAAAGGAGCAGTGGTGTGCCTTTTTCAGATCATACCAGCCATTTAAAAGCAGCTTTTAGCATCTGATAGTAAATAGCTTGTTGCAGTTGCGTCACTATTTTCCTTTTTTAATACCGTCTGTTGCTGTTCTGATCCATTTTTCTTCACTTCTCCATTAGTTACTTCATTATTTTTTATTCCCAGTTCTTCTCTGAGTCACAAATCTATTGTCTTGTTAACAGGTTGTC
The DNA here is from genome assembly GCF_949628215.1 of Phalacrocorax aristotelis. Lineage (NCBI taxonomy): Eukaryota > Metazoa > Chordata > Aves > Suliformes > Phalacrocoracidae > Phalacrocorax > Phalacrocorax aristotelis. The sequence continues at coordinate 208,673,659 of NC_134276.1, read as the reverse complement.
TTCCTCAGGTTTGCTTCCTGTGTGTAGTTTTCAACACGCCAGCTTTCCTCGGGTCCATGCCTCCAGTTTCTCACTTCCACCCCACCAATGTCTGCAGCTGAGCTACCCGCAAAACCGATTTGTGCTGAACGCAGACTGCATCACGCCCTGGGCAGGGGAAGGTGAAGTGTTTCACACCAGTGTCACCATGGTCCATCAGAGGGTCCCTGCCCTGGCATGGGCTGCCCATGGTCCCTCAGGGGTGTCTTTGTCCCAGAGGCTGCTGGTTCTCTGACTGCCTCTGAGCACCTACATTTACATCCTGTTTCACTGTCGTTTTGGAGCTGCCTAGAACTGGCTGTGAACTGGCCCAGAGCAGTGCTTGACTGAGCGCTGCAGCCCCACCACCCCTACCCTGTACTTTCTGGATGGTGCAGCCAGCAGCGCCAGCACTCCATCCACCCCCTGGGCCTCCCACAGCGCCAGTGCCTCATCCCCCTAAAGGACTTTTTTTTGACTAAAGTTTTGGACATGGACACATGTACATTTGAACAGCACGAATGTAGCATCTGAAAGAAATGCCGTGCTGTCAGCCCCAGCACCTCACACCAAACCTGATAAGCCTGTGTAAAACATAGTGCAAATGTTACGTTTTCCTTTGCAAAACCCACAATACCAGGTGTGGTTTTAAATAGATGTGTATTTCTGTCTCTTAACCGACTGAAACAACAGTACAGTTACTTGCTGCAGGATAACACGTAACTGCTGTAATGTTAATGCTCTGTACTTCAACAGCCTTCACTGGCTTGCAGGACAAGCTTACTCTATGTTGAAGGTCAGCTGGTGGGGATGGGCAGGTATACATTGAGCAGAGACTTTGGTAGAGGGAACTAGATTCATAATTTGTAGTTTCGTGGTTGTTTCCAAGTGTGACTGATGTTATACAGTCCCTGTTCAACTTTGGGATTGCATTCCTGCCCAGCTCCGTTTCCACATTTCCATTCTTTGTGCCTGTACGTCTTTCTGGATAATTTAGGAATGATTTTATGGGCAGTAGAGGAGCCCACCAGCTTCCTGTGCTTCTGACTGTATCTCCCTAGGGTTTCCAAACCACATGCTGTTCTGGGTTGAATGACAGTGATATTTTTCTTTGCTTAATGAATATTAAGATTTTCACAAATACTTCTTCACTCTCCACTACAGCTGGGTCTGTGATAAGGCAATAAGTACTTGGGAAAATATAGAACTGACTCTTATAGTTGACTCCCTCACATTGCTACAAATAAAGTAAAAAAAACTAAAGGTCAGAAATAAAACCTGTAGCATACATTCAGCTAGAGTCTGATTGGGTGGTAGAAATCAGTATAATTCCCCCAGTGATGATGATGCTGTGCTTATTTGTCACAGCTGGGGGTCTGAATCTTCGATTTTGTAACCACTTGACTTAGTGCTGTACCCTGTGAAGACTTGGCTCTGTAGCTTTATAGCTTGCAGACGTATTATTTCTTCCAGCTGAAACATAAACTTCTATTTTGGACTAAGATGAGAAGACTGAAAAAAAGAAAGAACCAACCCTACAAAAAACCACCACAACATGGGATAAATATCTAGAAAACAATGTTACTTTTTTTAGGATCCTTAATTGCAAGTGATTTACTGGTTAAGTAGAGTTGGCTTTAAATATATGTACAGTAAGGCAAAAACCCCTAGTGGAAATGCAAAAAAAACTAATGGGAAACGGATATTTTACTGTTATATTAATTGATATAACTGATATATTAAAATAGAGGTATGTATAATTCAAGTGAATACTGAGACTACTACCATGCATCATGTAGCGTTCAGCTCCCTTCCACATAAGTTCAGTGGTGGGAATAAAGTACTCGGTTATCTCTGCGGAGTTGTGACAATCTCCTTTCTTGCATGGAATGAGATCTAGATGATAGAGCTGTCATGCTCAGAAAGGGATATTAGCATTATGGGCATGTCAGAGGGAAGGGGTCCCTCAAACCTGCTGTCAGTCAAAGAATATTTTCTAAGGCTGGATCGATATCTATTATATGTAAGAATAGCAGTGTCCTGATGCTTCAATCACATGAGGATCAGACTATGCTACAGATTTCAAACTGAACTCTGAGAGGAACCTTCTCTGCAAGGCATCTAGCAATGACTAGCCATAAACAGCAGTATGTATGTAATAAGTAATAACATGGGTGAGGAAAATGGGGGAACAGGTTGCCTGTCTTCTAGTTGCTTTTGATGGACTGAAGCACATGGTCTCAGCTGAAATTTCATAGCTGATGGCTCTGAGAAAAAAAAAATCTTTTAACCAAATGGGACAAAAGGACAAGAGAGAGAGATGAGCTGGTTCACACTTTGGCTGAGAAGGCCAGAGAGGAATCTTATTGCTGGTTAAGTTACCTACTGGGAGATCACCAAACCCGTTTCAGACGTACACCACAAAATGATGAGGGACAGAGGGTACAAGGTGAAACAAGGGAAATTCTGATTAGAAATAGAAAGGAAAGGGTCAAACTTCAGAGCAGGTTTCCTAGCAAGCTTATGGGATCTCTACCATTCATGATATTTAGAAGTTAGCTAGGTGGATGTCCCTGAGAGGCCTCCTTTAGCATAGAAGTTAGCTCTCCTTTGAAGATGTTGAACCAGATCATCTCCAAAGATGTCTATGATTATTTGGTTGTTTTGGTTTTTAAGTAAAGGGGCTCCCTCTACATTATCTTGTTATACCTGTCCAGGCTCTGGAGAGAGATATCTTAAAATCGCAGATTAAGTGACCATCCATTCTGTCCATAATCACATACACAGAGGACCATGTGGTTCCAGCAGAGGTTACCCGTGATGAGTGTTAATCCAGAGGGTGTGAGACTGGAACTCAGCACTACAGCAGCAGCAGCCGTAGCCCTTTTACTTTATAGGAGCATTTGGTGTTGCCCCCAGTTACTCATTTACAGATTGTAAAATGAGCTGTTGCTTGGCTTCCCATAGAGAACATCATGTAGGGGTCCCAGGGCTGTAGATCTTTTCTGTCTTTTTGTTCCTGGAGTAGAATGCCCTATTCTTCCCAGTACTTGTACCTTCAACATACTTAAAAAAAAATCAATATAATTACAAAAGAGAAATAAAGGGAGAGCAGTTTCTGAGGGCTGGTAAGGTGGGTCAGGTGGCTTGTATAGTTTGAATGTGGGGTGGATGCTAGGAAGTTCCTATTAAAAAAAATATATCTCTGACTTGGTAAGCCCTTAGATGGCTACTATAAGCTGTTTTATCTTTGCCACCTGAGAGTTGGCATAGATATGTCTCTGCTGCTCCGTTTTAAAAAATCTGGGGTTTTTTCCTCCCTTTCTGCTATGTTTGAATAAATGAAAATAGAATGTAAAGCCCTATTAATGAACAGAGCCCTGATCTGCATAGTACTTTCCTTTAGTGGCAGACTTACAAGGCCTCAGGAGATATTATCCAGATGCATGACTTCCTTTAACTGATGATAAAGTCTTTGATGTTACTTATTACTTGGAACTAATCCTGAGATAGAGATATATGTTAAAGTATGCAAGGTGCATTCTACTCCACGCAGCTAAAAAAAAAACAACCCATAAATGTCACCATACTGCTAGGCTTTTTTAGATCTGTTATCCAAGTCATCCTTCTAACTTGCATATTTATTCCTTAGTAGTTGCACTGGTATAATATGTGAGTCTCTCAACAGAGAGTAAAAGTTACTTCACACCAGAGTGACTCTAAAACAACAAGATGCATGTTCCCATAATCTCATTGTCTGCCGTTTCCCCTACTTTATGAAAACATACTGGGGAGCAGTGGGAAAGACATAGGTAATATAGTTCATTCTTTATCCATTCAAAACAGAGGGGAGATTTAGGCAGGTAGAAAATGTGCAGTATGTAGGAAAATGCAGCATATGAGTACTCTCCCCAGTTTCAGCTCTTTAGTCTAAGCTTCTTGACAACTTCCAGTAAAAAAAAGAAAATAATAGTAAAAAAGTCTTGGCACAAAAAGTAGGAACACAGACTTTTTAGAAACGTCTTTACTCAACTAACTGAACATGATTGTCATGGAAAATGCCCCATTCTTAGGTTGAGTACAGCATCTGTGCCTTTCAGCATTAAACAAATTGTCTTTGGGTAAAATTACTTTGAGAGAGGATGGATATAAGAAATTGTACTCAGTTTGAGCTCAGAAATTTACAGTAGAACTCCCAGGGCCAAACCAAGATCTGGATAGTGGTGTGATTTCTCTAACAGTATTAGAGAAAAAAATCATATCAGAAACTCTGTCATAATGGGTTTGTAAAATCTGAGATACAGACTGACATGAAAGGTTGCTAATGCTGTCGGTCACAGATATTACTGGATGTAATTGCTGTCATTTCTTACTACATAGTCACTAACCAACCTGAGGTAGCATTGGTTTAGATTTGATTCTGCTAAAATATGAGGATACCTTATGAGAGCTGGTCATCAGAAATAATCAGAAATAGACTTTTATCAGGTTTTCCAATTATTCAATTTGCATTTAAATAAAAAATGTGTAAATTGGGACTTAGTTTTAAATAAATCTCTAAGTTAACTGAATAAAATCCTTGAATCGGAGAAAGGAAATTTTGATATGTGATACAGTTGCTGGTGTTTGTTAAAAGAATTAAATGCTCCACAGTACAGATTAGGATGCTGGTTTGGACTGATTTTTAGTTTTCCAAAATAATTATTAGGTACGTGATATTGTGAGTTCATTACTGATTATCATGATACTTTGTATTGCATTTTCGACTTGCGTATCAAGCCACTTTGGATTTCTAGCTGCTGCATGGCCATGCCACGCTGGTATTTTGGCTAGTGATATATCAGAGCAATGGAATTTCCTGCATTGCTTGAATAAAGAAGCAACAAGTCTGATATCAAAATGAGCCTTTATATCAAGTCTTTAGCTTGTGGCAGAAGAGTATGGATTATTGGTTAACACTGTCTAGAATGGGAGATCTTTATGTTTCACAGTTTAAAAAGAGTAAATTCTGATGTCATATGTGAATTTCTTATGAAGTTATCCCAATTTGGTAGTTGTAGATTTCAGTGTGGAGAAGGCTTTGAACTGAAATCAAAGCAGCTAAATCTACATAAAACCTGTATTCTAAATAAGAGAGAGAAAAAACCATTGAAAAAATGCTCCCAAGCAAGTGAGGTAAATAGCTACACCCAGAGAGATATTAGGAATTCAAAAAGATTATCTGTGCAATGTAGGAATGCTCAATAACAAAGTTCTGACAGCACTGTAGGGATAAAGTAAAACTTGCAAAAAACATGTTAATTTTGACTTTTCAATGGAAAGTGAAAAAAAAATATCAAGGTACATAAATAAAAAGAATAAGAATAGAACTGTAATTTTTACATAGGAAGAAAAGAGAAAATAAAATACTTGGCTCAGCTTTCCCCAAAATAAGTTAATTTAGTGTTCAAAGACATATATGATAGGATAACAGGAATAACAATACAGTATCAGGAGTTACTCTGTAGATGGTAATTCCAAAGTAGATTAACTCAGACAAAAATCAGAGAGGTAAGTGGGAGCTGAGAATCTGACATATGACATTACAGAACAAGTTAAGCAACTTCATGATATCATGAGTGAATTCTAGCAAGTGAAATAGTTCTAAAAATAATAATCTGTGGAGGATAAGGCCTAAATATTTGACCTATAGAGCATGCAAACTTTTAGGGCAGATTGAAGGAATGGAAAATTAAGGATATGGATATACTCAGGAAATTGAGTAAAATGCATTTCAGGTTTGATCATAAGTAGATTGTTTAGACTAACTTGTTACTGGGCTGCTTTACTCAGAGTAGAGCCACCAGTTGGAGGGAAGTGGTCATTGCTTTCTACTTTGGTACTTGTGAGATCATCACTCTAGTGTTATGTCCTGTTTCTTACTACAGGGAAGACTTCAGTAAGCTTAAGCAAGTCTGGCAGACGACCATCAGCATTGCCACTGGCTTAGAGTACAGGGTGAATAAGCAGAGAGAGCTAGATTTGTTCAGCCTTGAGAAGGAAGTGGGGTGGGGAGGTGGTGGGCAGGGCAGGGATCTAATTGCTGTCTTCAGTGACTTAAAAGTTGGTGGTTATAGGGAGAACCATGTTCTTCAAGGCACATGTGAAAGGGGCAAGAGGCAACATTCACAGGTTACAGCAGATATATGTACCAGAAAAATGCAAGGATGAATTCTTTGTAATAAGAGTAGTCAGAAATTGGAACAGTTTCTTTAAAAAGATTTTGGAATTTCCATCCGTGCAGGTACTCAAAACTCAAATGGACAAAGTCCTGAGCTGCTTCTGACTTTGAAGGTTGCTGTGCTTTGATTTGGAACTGTTACAGATGACTTCCAAAGGTCTGTTCCAACTTAAATTATTCTGCAGTTCTGTGATCTTTCTTTAATAAGGTGACTAGTTTTCTATACTTATTAAATGTGATTGATTTAATTTCCCTGGGCGTACCAGACTTGACGGAGTGACATCAGAAGTTCTTTCAATGTGGTATTTGAACTATGACCTGGGGACAGTTTATACATGTGAGATTCCAGGGCAGAGTAGAAAAGAAATGTTTGTACAACTTTCCCAGGCTAGTAGTAATGAGTGGCTCCGTAACAACTATGTGCATAGTTTAGGGAGCATTATTTCAATCCAAACTTCTTAGAGGGTGTTATCTTTACATTATCAACACTATTTTTACTCTAGAAGAGAAATAACATGTGCCACGATCTATCTCACAGTCTCTGGCTTGTTTTTTCTTTTACAGGTCTTAGAGGCATCCCATGCATTTTAGTCTGTCTCTTGAATTGTTTTGCCCACTGTGCTGTCAGATCTATTGGCACAACATGTGATATTTTAGGATTTACTGATGATGCAGTTTCCAGCTTTTGGTGTTTGCTTGCTTGCTTGTTTGTTTGTTTGTTTGTTTGTTTGTTTGTTTGTTGCTTCCCTTGTTTGTGTATAAAGCTGGAACCTCCTCATGTTTCATCTGTATAGCTGTCCTGATTTGATATCATCTCCATAGGGTCAGGAATAAATTTACAAGCGCAGTCTTTTTAGCCACTGAGATTGTATATGTTTGATCACGGGAAATGATTTAGCTCTGATGAATCCTTGTCATAGTGTGCTTGATTAGATGTTTGTAAGTTTTTCTAATATGCTTTTACCACAAGTCACTTCTATCGTTTACTTCTATGTAATCAGGTAACATGCTTCTAAGATTTTAATCAAGCAATATTTCAGCAATCTCTATGCCAGTTTTCAGAGTCCTGATCTATAACATAGCAGTGCCAAGTAGAGATCTGACTCTTCAGCTTTTTTGAAATGTCCTTTCAATGCTTTTAACAACATTTAACTCAAAACCATTATGGAGTGAATACCAGAAATAAAAGCAATATGCTTATAATCATAACATTTTGAAAAGGATTTAAACTCACAATAGTCAACCTCTAAGTCATACCACTGCTGCAGAGGGTATGTCACATCTCAGAACTGTACATGCATATAGGGGTTACACATTAAGCAATTGCATCCTTTGATGATGTTGTTTAGGGAGAGCATTATGATGAGGTTGAAAAAATAAATTCACATTACTCTGTTATTTCCAGTACTACTTCCAAACATTTGTCAAGAGCAGAGTGGTGAGCTCTGCTCTTCAACTTTTTTTGTTCTTCAGCTCTTTTATAGGCAGTGTCTCTCTTTTTAGCAATATTAGATGCTGATGTTTTGCTTTAACCTTCATGGGCCAGAAAGATTCTTTCTTTTTACAGGGCATACTTGCTGAAGGAGACACAGCCCATAGTTTTATGTCATCCAGCTACTTCTGAGCTAGTTGCCTAGATGCCCTTTAGAATTGGTTAAGAAAACCAAACATCTAGGGCATGATTCATTTAACCTATTTTAGACAGCTACTTCAGGAGATGAGATGAATCACATTCTAGAGGAGATTTATGCTCTCCACTGACTGTAAAGTGAGCCTAAACTCCTAACTCTTAGGGAGATGTTTATGCTGTGGGTTGCTGAATTTGGTCTGATGAATCCTGGCCTTAGTCCCTTGATTTTAGACCTGAAAAAATAGCTCTGGTTTTTATTATTATTATTATTAGTAGTATTAGTATTATTAGTATTATTAGTATTATTAGTATTATTAGTATTATTAGTATTTTATTTTATTTTATTTTATTTTATTTTAGTGAAGTGATTACTTCAAAGTAGTTTTACTCTTACTGCCAGCTCACATTTACTCAGAATCATTATCCCATTGATATAGTCATGCATTTACCTGCCCAGAAAACCTAACATGAACTATCATTCTCAAATTGTTTTGGTTTTTTTTAGCAAAATCAAATATGTCATTGTAGGCTGAAGTCACTATGTTCTAGCACCCATTCTAGATGCACATTTTTCTGTTTGCTTTTTGGAGTTTTTTATGTGGCTTTGAAGGAGAATTTAGGATTGACTCAGCTTTGCTTAATTTTCAGTATAACTTCTATGTTGACTGTAAATTTCAGTATGGTTCTTCATACTGTTGTAATTGCTTGAAGTACTATCTAGGTAAAATCAACAACAGGGAAATTCTGAAGACAGTCTAATGCTTTGTGAATTTTATTTTAAAATAGTAAAATAAATATTTATTTTACATTTATATTTTAAAAATATGTTATTACTGAGCCCTCTTTGACTGAACAATATACAAATAAATGCTATTCCAGCACTGTTAATTGTAACTCAAGTTGTATTATTTAACTTCTGCCTTCAACATATCCTTAAGTATTCTCTTTCTTCTCAGAACTTGTTTTTTTCTGGGAATGAAGGCATTCTCATAAGAGCATTTTTATTCCTCATTATTACTCTCATGCATTTTTACATGGATGTAAAATCTTATACAAACAATCCAGTACCCAACGTCTATGAAAGATAATGATTATAGTTAATAAATCTTTGGAGTTTTCTTTCAGGTCTTACAAGAATTGTTTTCCAGTTTAAATGAAGCACTAAAAGAATAATGAAGTATGTTTTATTCATTTCAACATGAAGCTATGTGCAGAGAACAAATATTGCCTGGTGATGATAGTGCAACTCTGTATATATAGGTTGGTAGCTAAACATTGTTTGGACTTGGGAGAAACAATGTGGAAGTACAGGAGTTTATTCCCTCATACTGTCCTACTTAGTCGTCATCTTCTGTTCCATTCACAAAGATGCCAGTTGTAGTAGCATAAAAACAAAAGAAAACAAACTTAAGACCCCTTTCTGTGAAGAAATAGGTAAAAGCATTTATTAATTTCACAGAAGCCTTTGTCTGGCCACCAGAGCATAAGGCATTTCAGATTCAGCTCAGGTTGATAGTGACTTGAATTGGCAGCTTAACATAAAGGTCATAGCTAATTCCTAAGCCATCTGAGAATTTCTATCTTTCATTTGAATATCATTTAGACATTTACCTTTTAAATACCAGAACAATTAAACAATTTGAGATCACTGCCATAGGTTATCGTTATCTTTAGGTAAAAATATTTGTCCTCTAAAACATTTGTTGCACATTAAGTAGATGATGCTGATTTCAATTTAGAAATCAAGAAGTTTTGTTGGTTCATGCAGCACGGAAAATCAAACTAGATGACTGTGCTGATCCTTTCCATTTCTTAAATATATTCATCTGCTTCCAATATGTAGAATACTATATTAATAGTATGACAAAATAAGTATGCATGCCATATCATTAATATTGTGTTTTTTAAAAAGGGAAGATTTTATTTAAGGCATTAAAGACCATGAATAATCAAAAATGATCTTCACCTTTCCTCTTGCCCCATATCTGGTTACAGAAAAAGATGTTACAACGCATCACAACCTGATTTTCATAAGCAGAACACTACAAGACCATGAAAATTTAAGTTTACTATAATTTTTAAATATTAGGGAAAATGGGGGAAAGTAATATCACAAGTGTTTTTAAAATATTTTTTTAAAATGTCTTCTAAGGTACTCATTTTACTTTATCTAGAAGTTATTGTCAGGAATTAGTGACAGAAATTGTTAGGAAGGAACTGGATGATGGTAAGGTCTTAAATCTGAAAAATTTGAAATTTGAAATGTCTTTTTGCAGAAACCCTGGTGTAGTTCTATTAGCTCTTTCTTCCTAACCATATCAAGCTTTATAAAACAGACCATTTATTTATGTACCTTGTCAGGAAGATCTGTCTGTCAGACATTTCAGAAAACTCTGTTAGGATCCGCAAATCTATCAAAATCATCTATGCTGAGAACCCTTTTAAAAACTTCTGCCTTCAATGAACCATACAGAAAACTGCCATCTTTTAATCTTTCAGCTTCTGACTACCAATTGGCTTTACAGATAATCCCACCCAAATCATAGATAAACTTAGTGTTTGCTTCTTTTCCCTTCAGCCTCCGGAAGTACTACAATTAAAGTCCTCAGAAGAGATGCCATCATTTTACTATGTTTGTGATAGGCAATATATAATTGGAACCTAGTTTAAGGGTCAGACTTGCCAAGTTAGAGACATAAAAATGCTGACAGGTGCCTTCTGTAAGTGAGAAAAAAGACTTGGGGTCTAGTGTATTTAGGCACTTCTGGAAATGCCCTCTGTCATTAAAATGTCTTTGGCCATTAATGCTCTTAGAATAAAAATATTAAATAAAACAGTAAAAGAACACCTAGCATTTCCTCCTACCTCTAAACTTTTATATTTTTTTTTTACTTTTTAACTCCTTTTTTATGGATTTAAGTGTTGATAGGATTAATACTTGAACTGTGGGTGCCTCAAACTTATCTGTAAGCATGTTTCAAAAGTAACAGGCTGCAATTTTCTTATTTATAAGGGTGAACTTTTTTTCAATGCAAGAAAAAAATACTTGGCAAACATTTGAGCAAAATTGGGATGTATATAATCTGCAGTGGAATATACAGGATAGCCTGGGCCCATGTGCAGTCCTGTATCTCTTAGATTTACCTGTTTATTTTGAGGCAGATCTAGGCTTTCACACATAGTGCTCCAGTGAACTATGTGGCTTCACCCTCAAAGGAGAAGAAAGTAAAGCCTGAAATTCTACAGGAGCCAGAGCTCCAGAAACTGTGGTGCTGGTGTATGAGAATAACATGTAATGGGTTCTGTTTCTCTGGGTAGAGGCAAAGGTAGTAATGACACTAGGTTTGGTTTTAAACATTTCACTTGGTACTCTGTTGTATTCTTCAAGAAGTAAGTAAGTCATTGTGGAGAAAAGGATGTGCTGCATAAAACCTCTGTGCTGAGAGAACTATTATCTTCTCATTTAGTGTTTTGATTCTAACACAGACATGGTGGGTTGGTTTTGTCTTTAGGGGGAATTACACTGTTCTCCTGTTTAGGGGCCTATTTTCCAAGGTACTAAAACAAGCATAAGCATTTGGGCTGTGTGTTATTGTTTGTCGCAAGCCTTCAGTGTTATGAGAAAATCTCTCAGCACACGACAGCAGCATAAATTAATATGAGGTTATTCTCCACTTCTTTTCAGCCAGCACTCTGAACCTTAGGCAAACAGATGGCTGAGGATTTCTCTGAAAGATTAAGCACTTCAATGTGAACATTTCTCAGGCTGTAATTTAACACGCTATTTAAAGCCTAATTTTTTTGCCCTTTTTTTTGGTAAATATTATAGCATAAAGGAACAAAAGCCAATATGTACTATTCTATTAAGTCTTAACATTAATATTTAGATCACAAACTACTTCCTGTAACTGTGACTTTAAGTTTACTTAGTTATTATACAAGCTACTCATTATAGGTGCTCTTAGTATACTTAATTTTTTTCATGCATCAAAGGAAATAACTGATTCCTTAATTTTTAATGCAACCAAATGTGTTTATATGGGCTATAAAAACCTCAGGTGTAGCAGTAGGGTTTTGATAGATTATGTTCTCCACGGCTACTTGCCAGCTGATCAAAGCTGCTGATTCCAGCAATAATGTAAGCTCTTGAGTACAATGATCCTGTATTTTTCTCAGTACGACTACAGATACAGAAGTTACCAGAACTTGTATAGTCTCTCCTGCAGCATTAACAGAGCAATCTTCCCTCCTAAAACAAGAAGGGAAGAGGGAGAGACTGGAGGTTATTTTTTGTTGTGAAAAGGGAATGCAGAGATGCATATTCCCATTCCTTTTATAGAAGGTAGATTTGATTAATGAGGTGCCATTTTTCTTTGATACGGTAAAAGCCTCTCCTAAAATTGATTTACTCATCCCAATTTAATTCTTTGAGTCTGCTTAATCTAAAGAGTAACTGGCTTGCTTTGTTGTTCTTGTTAGTATAAGTCAGTATTTATTTAAGTGACTAAGATGCGTGCAATTTAACACCTTGAAGTTGTTCCTGAGGTGGGATGTCCCATAAGAACTTGGAGTCACAGAACTGGCCTGTAGTTCACTCAGTAATGGTAGTGCCAACTTTACCCAGCATATTGTGTCATCTTTTTTTCTTTATTTTGCTAAAATACTTATTTACTTCTGAAGAATTTACTGCTAACCACAACCAGTTACTTAGAATCCTCCTGGGAGGCTGGACTTAGCACAGAAACACCCACAAGCTGAAGTTTCCCAGCTAATGCTTTCAATTCCAACCACAAACTTCCAGTGATATTAATTTTCTTTCATTTTTAAACTGCACATGTTTCTTCCATGTTGGAATATAAAAGCAGCAGACAGTATACTTCTGTATTTCTATACTAAATTATTTCTTAGAATCATAGAATCGTTAAGGCTGGAAAAGACCCTTAAGATCATCGAGTCCAACCACTAACCTATCACTGCCAAGTCCACCACTAAACCATATCCTCAAGCACCACATCTACCCTTCTTTTAAATACCTCCAGGGATGGAGACCTTTTTTTTTCAACAGATTCACATTCTGAGCAGTGCTTATTTTCTTGGAGCAAGAGACAAAAATACTGTGAAGAAAACAGACTAGGAGTCACTGCTACCTCACTGCTTTTCTCTTCTAGAGATGTGCTGTGGTGCCAAAAGGAAAGAAATAAAAGAATGAAAAAGCAGCCTTTTGAGTTTGAGGATCTGTATTTGATTTGGCAAAACCTTGTTTCAGGAATACATTCTTTTAACAGAATAATGTATGTTCCTAGTAACGGGCAGTTTACTTGTGGGGTCAGTTTGGCTTCTGGTCTGTGGACTGCTTGTTTCAACCATTTCAAAACTTCATACCTGGGAAGTTTTTGCAATGTTAATGTTTTGACATTGCTTTGAATATTTCTGTAACTTTTTTATATAGCATGTTTAAGGGGATAGCTTTAATGGAATGTATGACATTTGATAATTAAGACCCAGACACAGCAGATGGATCTTTCTTCTGTATAACCCTTGTATATAAGTGAAAATATTTCTGTTCCTCTTCAGCCTCTCTCTTTTTTCAAGATTTACTCCCACTGTCTGATGTATTATTTCCTGGACTTCTTGTCTTTTGTTGCTCTTCTCTGAACACTACTGAGCAGAAGGTACAGTGTCCATTTGGAAGGTGTCCCGTTCAAAGAGGAGCGAGTAAGTTGCAAAGCAGAAGGACTACTCTATAGGTTGTTCTCCATATTTTTGTGTTAGTATAATGTTTGACTTAACAAGACTCTGTTGTTGACACATACAACCTGTGATCAACCAAAACCTCAAATCTTGGTCTGCTGCCTTCCTGGTCAGTCTTCACCCTGTGTTTAATTAACTGAATGTGCCTGCTCAAATAAAGTAAACTGCATTATTTATGCACAGGATTCCATAGATATCAAGCCATTTCTCCAGCTTTTCAATGTAATAAAGACAGATTTCAGTATTGTCCACCAGTATATTGATAGTCTCCTCCGGATTAATGTTGCTGAAATTGTAATAAGAAAACAATAAAAGCTAACAAGATTTTTTCATCACCCCAAGACAGGTCCCTATGCAGTAAGACTTGATATGTTTTTCCTTATTTGCCAATGAATTACAGATAACTGTTCTGCAGGCATAGCTATTTATTTAGTTATGCATCCAACCTGCAGCATGTTTATTCATGATGTTTTCCTTCCTAGTTTATGATCTTTAATGGACTCAAGATAGAATTTCTCCCCATCTGCAGGGCCTACTACCGTTCTAGAAGACAATTATGTTGGTCTGATACATGCAAGGTTCTACCTGCTATTCCTATTTAATTATTTCCCAGGTTATTAAAATACTTTGATTATCACTCCAGTGTTTTTCTGGTTGGCAAAGAAGATTCAACACCTAAAATCATAAGAAAGCAGGTAATAGTTGATGTGATTTGCAGAAGACTTACTGAGTAAATATGACTGTAGAGACATTCAAAGATGCTCAAGAACTATGACTAGTCAGCCATCTAAGTTTTCTAAGTAGACAGGTCAAACTTGAGGCATTGGAGTGTGAAAAAGATTTTCCTCAGAGAGTTGTTAAAGCCAAAACCAAATAATGGGTTTGAACCTGGATTTATCTAGACCAGTACTTCAGCAGTATTTTACTGAAGTAAACGGAGGAAAGTGTATAAAAAATGGGGTCTATGCTGTCATCATCAAGCATCACAAAATTCCCTTTAACCTTGTACATGCAAGCATGCTTTTATTGCACGTAACTGTAAAATAACATAAGGAAGTTCTGGGGTTTTTTAGATTATTCATTGATGGCTCTCCTGGTTTTACTTTTTTATTATGATTTTTTCTTCTTTATAACTAATTTTCATTTTTAATAAGTACATATTCTCCTTCATATGCACAGATGATGGCAGTTTGTTTTGGAGAAGGGGTGAGAGATCTTCTGAGAGTGGGAAGAGTTGTAGACAAAATGTTACTTTGTTAGTAATTCTGATAATCATGTCTTCCTGAATGCTTATGTTACTTGTAGCTTGTGAAAATTCAACTAAAAACTTAGCTTCCTTCTTAAATCAGAGTAGCTTTTTGTAATGATGAGATTGTTCTTCTTGTGCTTTAGACATGCGAAGCACAAACAACGCATTCAACTTTCCCTCTAAGCCATTATTGTCAAAACAGTATTGTTTGGAAACTAACAATTAGGTGAAGATGTCTTACTATAGTAATTCCTTCAGGCATCTGTTGTCTGCCTCAACTTCATCCTTTCCGAAAAATGCCATCACCTTGGCAAAGCTATCAGATGCCGTGTTCCCATAAATGAATGTAGCATTTGCATTCATTTTGCCTGTTGCTCACGGGTTGTTTTTTAATTTTATTTTTTAAATTTACTTCTGAGAGCTCCATTCTCTCTTCCTCATTATAGGCAGTAATGAATGTATTCACATCTTTTCTATAAACAAGTGTATATCAACATTATCAGTGCATAAATGGTTCAAAGGTGCTTAAATTCGTGCCAGATGCTTCAGTGACTCAATACCAAATGGTGAAATGTCTGAGCACTTAACAAGATATTAATTTTTCCTGCTGGAAATGCCTTTTCGCAATGGCCTTTTTCTGTTAAGAGCCATCATTGATCACAGTTCCTCAGTATGCAGAATCAACAATAGCTGAGCATGCAGCTTACGAATCAGAGCAATTTGCTTCTACTGTCTGCAGCAAAACAGTGATTTCGTAAGAGTTGATTACTGAGGGAAAATTAAATAAGATGCCTTTAAGAATAACTTTCTTAAGAAAATGGTGTTAATACATTTTGTTGGGTTTATTTTTCAGCTGTAAAGACGAAGTGTTTGTTGGGACTATGAAAACACTGTGATTTTTTTTTGTTTCCTACAGCCTCAGCAAAACCAAAAGTAGTTGCCATTTGGAAAAAGGAACGAGTGTGAAAGTTGTAAAATAATTAATAAGCCAAAAGCCATTTAGGCATTTTTCAGTCTGATCCACATTGGTTTGGAGGTTTGGCCAGTGCCTCAGCCTCATACCTGCTGCCTCTTCTGACTTGTTTTTAGGCCCTTTCCCACAAGACTGTGACTTACCTCAACCAAATTAATTCAGCAAATATAGAAAAAAAAATGTATTCTAAAATTAGTGACCATTCATTTCCCCGTCTCACCTGCTTTACCCTCTGATATATGAAACACACTCGTATTCTAAATGGAGACATGTCCTGAGGCATAACAGTGGATATCACATTGAAAATTATTTTCATTATCCAATATATGGATTGTTTAAACTTTTTTAGTGTCCCTTAGGACACTTGGATAGCTGAGGCTGAACACTGACTTCCTGAGCACTGGTGTTGAGCTGCATACTGTTTTTACTTTGATGCATTTTCATTTCTAGTATTTGCCTACATGTCCAACAGATCACTGAAGCAGAAATTGTAACTAGTTGAGAACTTAGAGATTTTACTTTTAATAGTTGATTAAATTAAAAGCCATAATGACACTGACACCTTCTCTTCAGCATGTAGATACCCACTGAAGTTACTACACATTTTATGTTAAAAAAGAACACTCAGATTTTATAATTATTTATCCATTTTTCTGTAGATAGTATTTTCAGTTCCCAAGCTAAAAGAGGAAAGTGAGGTGGGTTGATTCCTGTTTCTAAGCAGTACCACCTAGCTGTCAGGCATTACCATGGTGTTTCATTGTTTAGAATACAAATGTTATGAGGAATTGTGCATCAGATAAAAGATTTTCATTTATTGATTTTTGATTTCTTTTTAAATTTAACGAAAATGTAATCCTCTGAATTAACATCTTGGTCTAAAACTCATTAAAATAAATGGAAAAATATCACTTCATTTAACAAGTCTTTAGAGCAAGCACCTAAATAGCTTTTAATGCTTCTCTCTGCAGCTCAGTGAATATTGTCTTCATTATACAGATGATGCTGTGAAGTCATGAAAAGGTTAAATGCTGCTTCCAAGGCCACAAAATGCAAAACCAAAACTGAAATATTACAAGTTCTCTGTCTGCACTTTGTAGTCAAGACAATACTTTACTGTTTTTCATATAAATAAAATCTTAAGACTAATTTAAAAAGGCAATATATTTTAAAATATCTCTTGATCCTTAGTCAAAGATTCTTACACTATGTTATGCAACAGAGAATAAGAAGTCTGCATAGGAAGCATTAGTATATTGATACAAAATAAGACGGTTACAGCCTGGGTAAGTTAATAGATTGGTGATGGGCAATAGAATTTCAATCTTTCCCCATGCTGGTAACCCCAAAACGTTACAGTATTACCGATTATTACAATGCTATTAAATCTTGGACAAGGTGATGCTGGAGTTTGGGAAGTAAAAAACCCTCTGTACGCAGCAGCACAGCTCCCAGTGTGGGGCCTTCATTGATTTTAACGTGGACATGAACACTTCTGAGGCACTAGCTTAAAGAGAGGGGTGATGACCCTTTGCTGGGGAGGTGGGAGGCGGATGAGGCCTCTCCCTCTTTATTGCTCAAGCAATGCCACTACGCTTTCTGAATGGGCAGAGGCACTGTGGAGGCCGAAGGAAGGAAGAGGGCCAGGCCTTACCATACAGAGCTGACATCAGGAAGCCAGAAGACTAATCCTGGCAATGATATTGTTGATTTGATTTTGCACCGAGTACAGCTTCAGTCTTAATCTAACCATGGAATTAATGTTGAGGTCCACCTCCACAGCTACAGTTAAGGAACCTTTATGCAAAGGTAGTATCAGTGGTATTTAGAATTCAGCTTATAAATAGACTGCAATTTAAGAGAAATTAATTTTAAAATGAATAGTACTCACATTCCATTGCTATGTAGCTATATGTTAGGCATTTTCTCAGACTGCACTCCTGACTTCAGGCATCTGTAGGGAAAAACCAGCTTCTCCGTAAATTATATTGATTTTAAAAGACCCAAATACCATCTCTTAAATTGTGCACTCTGCTTAGGTGCACAAGCAAGCACATTCGACTTTTCTTTGGCAACAAATGCATTCTGTACAGCTGAGCTTTCAAAAGCAGGTTCAGAAGGTTCCAAGGATTTCAGACAGAAGCATAAATCAATATGTTTAGTATAATTTAACTAAGCTACTGTCACCAATTTACGTTCAGAGTCCCTTTGTCAGTGCCTTGACAAGAAACAGTGAACTCATTGCCAAAGAATTGTCTGAACCAGGATGAGATGGCAAAAAATTCTCCATTCAGTTTCCTCATGTCCTTCACCATCTTCATGTAGCACAATTTATTAACTTTAGAATAATAAGAATAAAAATAAAAAGTTATATTCTTGGTTTAAATGATACAGAAACAAATATTCTCACAGTTGCTTTATATTCAAGTCTAAATATTAGGTTAGATTTTGAAGGTTCTCTGTCCTAAGACAGAACTCATTCAAAGCCCAGAGGATTTTGCAGAGCAGCAAACCAGTGTTTAAAATCTGAAGTCTGGCCCCAAAGCCGAACAGGAGTTCTAAAATGTACCTAAGATTAAGTCCTGGTTTATTTTTGCTGTTAATAAGCGTTCAGTTTTTCTCTTCAGTTTGTATCACACAAAGAAGGGATCCCGGGTCCAGAGAGAACAAAAGAACTTGTTTTTTTAAACAGTATTGTTTGGAAGGGAGGCAAAGGAATTGGGGTTGTTGTGGTTTTATTTCTTTAACGCTCATCCTAAGTCAGTGTTTGCAAGCAAACTGAATGTGTCTGTATTATTATATTATTGTGTTTGTGTTGTGATCAGTCCAGAAGCCTGAAATCTTACCTTGTGCTCTCTGAACAGGCCAACAGTACCAAACTTGGTTTCTAATGCGTTCATGGGCCAAAGTACATGTTTTAACAGTCTATATTTAGCTCAGTGCAGAACAGGTGTCCTTATTATAGCAGGGAGTAAGCGCATGTGGGAACACTTCTGTGTTTTTATTTTAAATTTTATTATGATTTTTATTATTTTGTACTTTTTTTTCCTCAGGTTCTCTTCTATTACTACCCTTTCTACCTATCCTTCTCTGTAATTTTTTTACTTTATTTCCATTCTCTGTCATCACTTATTTTTATTGCCACTGTCAGCCCCAAGGTAGCTTACACTTTTGCACTAGAAATTACTAGCAGAAATTACTAACAGCTAATGCTGCTTGAAAATGGATGGGATATGTCTCTGCAGGCTAAATGAACTTTTGATTTGTTCACCCATATCTTAACTCTGGAAGCAGTTGTTTAACATTGCTCAATAGAGTATTGTACAAATGCATACTCACAATGAACAGACCTTCTTAAAGCTTAGGCTGTGCTCCTGGAGCTTACCTTGTTATAGTTACTTATTACAGGAGTTTTCAAGGCCTGCTTTTTTGGGCTAAAAGATAGGTTGCAGGATGGCTGAGGAAAGGACTGGTCCATGGCGTTGTTTCTTCAGCTTCATTGTTACATCAATGGCAAAATAAGGAGAGTTATTAAAATTATTGGTTATTTTTAATTCTTATTTTCTATTTAAGCAGCTATCCCAGAATGCTGGCTGTCATTGAAAATTGAGATTTTATTTTCTGCTGAAGTGAATGCAAGTCACTCACTCCCCAATAAATCCTCAGATGATGAATATAATAGAAAGTTTTCACACTGGCTTTTCAGGGATCTTCCAGGAAAGTAAAGGTCCAGATCATTTTTGGAATACTGCATTATTCTCTTAGCTCTATTCTTCTTTCTCCTACCCTGCATACACAGTTCCTCACTATATCTAGTAACTCAGCCATTATATTTGTTGGAGATACAGGAATTCTGCTTCTATGAAAGTCTTATTACTCTTGGAGCTGTATTGAAAATGTTCAATCACCATCATTAGAATCCTTGCGCACAGCGGTGGCTGCAGTCAGCAAATAATCTACAGTGTTTGCATGGAAGAACACAATCTTACTTGCCTCACTATTGCATCTGTTATTCTCTTCAGCAGTATAATTCTGCATATCATACATGAAAGGCCTGTTGTGCAGTGCCAATATTACACCATGTTAGCTGGGGTATCTGTGAATTAAAATTGTGCTTCAGGTAATATTTTCCCAAGCACTGAGAGAAGTAAAGCACTATGGTTTTACTTAATCAGAGCAATACAAAATAGAACAATGCAAATCATTTAATATATCAAGCCAGACAGTGCCAGCAAACCAGTATAGTTGGAGAGAAGAATGTGCTCCCTTTAAAAAAAAAAACAAAAAAAAAAAACCCCAACCAACCAACCAACCAAAAAAATGTAAAAAACCCTACCTGATAGTCTGTACAGCATATATACATAGGCGTTCTTTGATTTTAATACGTTGGCAGGTCTGGGTAAAGTAGTTCTAGGCTGAAACCTGAACTTACAGAGATGTGAAAAACATGGTGAACTTTTTTGAACTTCAGAGACTGTAAGGTTTGGGCTATATTTTTTCTCACTTGTGTAAGAGAACTCACAGAAGTTGCACTGCATCATATCTGACTGATGATTTTGATTTACTCTACTGTCAGAGTTGATCATTCAATCACTGACTATAACAGTCCCTTCAAAACCATGACTGCGATCTTTCAAAAGTCTGAGAAAAAATTTCACATTACTGCCTTTGCACTAAGATATTTCTGAGATGCCCCTCGCTTAGAAATCCCAAAGAAATAACTAAACCGACCCTTTCTGTTGTTGTTGGTTTACATATATAGTTTTCTTAAATTAAGTGTATTAGCAACTGCGCAGGAGGAGTGCTAAAACTTCACAAAAAAGTAAACATTTGCTGTTCTACTTGGTGTCTGTATTATATGATTTTGTGCTTTGATCTGATTTCTGTTAACTTTTCTAATCTCTGATCTCTTGAGATGTGCAATACTTTTAGGTTTCTGTAGTAATGTGTTTTGATCATCTTGGAATACCATTCCGTGAATTGTCTGTTGTCTATTAAGAGTCCATAATGGAGGCTGTGAGACTTCGGTTTTACCCTTGTTTCTGCTGGTGAGTTCCTATCAGACTGTGTTCCACAGTGGGAGTCACATTTCCAGATAAGTTTATAAATCCACAGTGATACTGCATTTGCAGATATCAAGAATGCCCTGGTTACCTGGGTGTCCCTGCTTATTGCAGGGGGGTTGGATGAGACGACCTCTAAAGGTCCCTTCCAACCCAAACCATTCTATGATTCTATGATTAGAAATTCCTCATGATCTGTTTTTAACACTAAGTTGGACCATGTACTCTGAATTTCCCTCCTCCCACCCCCTTCTTCTTAGTAGCAATTATTACTATATTTCAAAGGACATCAGTAGTTAAAAAACATTCAATAATGATCTGATTTTCAAAGATACTGATTTCACTTGCTACCTGTAGCCTATCTAATGTGGTATTTAATGATCACCTTTAAAAAAAAGTCCATCTGTAATAATTGACTTTCCAGTATCAGGGAACTGCTCTAAATAATTCTGGGTTATATGACACTGTGTTTATTTTGTGGTGCTTGAAGTATTAATTTCATTAAGGGTCACAAGAAACATGCCGGCTCAATACTTTGACAAGGGTACTTCTTAACAGTGCTTAAAAAAGATGAATCAAGATAGTATCATTTTAGCCACAAATTTCATTGAGTTTTACAGTAGTTCCCATTCTTGCTTTTGAACACATCTGCAGCCCATTCATTTTTTTAATACTGCTAGACAGTCTTGGCACAACGTCCTCTAAATTCATAGTACCTTGGCATCGGTTTCTCTGTTGTTCATAGAAACTAGAATCCCTTCCAGTACAGAAACCATAATAATTTAAAGACCGTTTCCCCATTTCTTTTTTCCAAAAATTATAGCAGAAGATTACACATGGAAATTATTCCACTATCCATCAGATTTCAGTTCTAGTAGATGAACATTTTAGCTGACCTCTTTCATAAGATTTTGAAACCTTGGTGTACAGATAGATTGTTCTGTGGCATTACACTAGGCAGCTGTGTATATAACTATTTCACAAGTGAGCCACAGAATTACAGAATGGTTGAGGTTGGAAAGGACCTCTGGAGGTCATCTGGTCCAACCTTCCTGCTCAAGCAGGGACACTTCAGAGCCAGTTGCCTGGGACCATGTCTAGATGGCTTTTGAATATCTCCAAGGTAGTAGACTCCAAAACCTTTCTGGGCCACCTCTGCCAGTGCTCGGTCACCCTCATAGTGGAAGTGTTCCTTGATGTTCAGACAGAAACCCCTGTGCTTCTGTTTGTGCCCATTGTCATATACACTTTCCATTCGGTATGTTGTATTTAAAACCCCACAGAATAAGCTTAACTAATAATAAGATTAAAAGTATTTGCTGCAAATTCTTTTAACTAAAGTGTGCCAAATAGGATCAAAATACTTGAAACGGTATTTGTGTAATTTAGGTGTCAAAGCCCAACTTGAAGACCTTCAAGCTCCTTCCTCAATTGTTACCATGTCCCAGAGTAGCCCCAGTTCTTACAGACACCTAACATTTTCATGTTCCCTGGTGCCTACATTTCTTTCTCTAAATATAAACTCTTCTTCAGTCTTGACAGTGTTGATCAGCTCTATGCATAGCTCATGTCTCAGTCTGATCAGGATCCACAGCTAGACATCTGTTTTCCAAGAAACACTATCTGAAATGGCTTCTCGGGGTACATCTGAGTCTGTTTTTGAGAAATTAGGCTCCCTTGGAATTGGAAGATTTAAAAATCTCCTTTGAAGAAAAAGAGGATGATGCAAAATATCTTGGTAGCTAGAGAACTTGGTCAGAAAGTAGGTTATAAGATCTGGTTTTTAACTGTTCAGGGGGATACAAATCCACATTACTTTTCAGAGATTCCCCTAGACACTGAGGTAGGTTCAGTCTACTCCCCTTTTGAAACCATATTGATGTTCAGGTAAGTATTCAATGTTCATAGAGTTAGAAAAGGTTATTAAGAAAGAGACCAAATATTTTGTTTCTTATTTAGGGAACTGGCTGGAAGGGAGAGCGACTTGTTGCAGTTTCTGACCTGGAAAGCACCAAAGCAGATTCAGGTGCAGAAATCAGACTCCAAGGGCTCCTTCCGATAGGGGGAGAGAACAGGAAGATAAACAGCAATATTTCTTGGACTTCACACTGTGTATTCACACACTGTGGTTCCTCTCTTCTCTTTCACTTGAATGCTATGCTTGCTTGTCATCTCTGGGCTTCAACTCATGCAATAGGTATAACAAAGATTGTAAAGAAAGGAGATCAAAGGATATGCTCTTCTTATTTTCAGTGTGGCCAGAATTTCTCCCTGAGTCTGTGAATAACATAAAAAGGCAAATTGTTTTTAAATTTGTTTTCCTGCTGTTTTTCTGATGCCTGATGGTATAAATTCCCAGCAGGTGTAGTGTGATGGCTAGTGCATTCTGCCCCACAACCAGTCTAAATAGGCTGGCAAAAGTGAGGGACCCTGGGGAACAGACTATCATGCATGACAGGTCCAGCAGCTGGTCATAGCTATATTGGACAGAGTCAGGACTGCTCAGGGAGATCTGTCACATGCCATAAACTTTAACATAGAAAATCATGTGCCTCAGGTATCAAAAGTTTGGGAAACATTGCCTATAGTATCTGGATTAATTAATTAGTTCTACTTACATAGATTAAAACATACAGCCATGTTTCTTTTCTTTATGCAGTCAAAGTTATGCTCTTCTAAACTCCTATGTGTATGTCTGGGTGTAAATCTTTCAATTCCCATGTAGAAAACTTGGCCTGTTTTTAGAAAGCCTTCCTGACCTCTTGTCCAGAATTGGAAGATTTGGGTCAACAAATCTTGACATCTGCATTCATATTCTAGTCCTTAGAGATCTGAAGACCTTTGAATAACTGGGTTCCCACTGTTCATCTCCTCCAGTGGAAAGCTATCAGCAAGCAAACATTTCTGATTAAACGTGAGTTGGGAAAAAAACCCTAATTGTACCGTACGCATGCTGCTGTCAGTAAAAATACATCCAGTCAGGCCTTTGCCACCCCACAAGAAGGTGAAGAGTCTGTAGTTCCAATATTATCTTGGCTTATTTACAACATCTAGTGAATTAAGGATTCACTGGTATGAATAAATACATATTCCTGTAAATATTTACATGAAAAGGAAGAGTATCTGATGCAAGTAAAAGGCTATTTCTTCACTATAAAATTGTTTAACATATTTTAAACAAAATATAAAAGTGTATCATTCTCAAGAAGTGTTGAGTAAGTGCGTAAAGGTTGATTATTTTACAATGTCTGAATGCAAAAACTGACACTGAAGTACATAAGCATTCTCTAAAGCTGTGATACCTAAATCTAAAACACAGCAAATTTGCAAAGGAGATCTTAATCCTAATTAGAACTGGTCATAAATTTTATAGAACACAACTTATATTTGCTTTGCATCTGGATTTTTATTCATTTAATATTTTTCTTGATTCCTGAATCAGTTGCCAAACGATCCTTAACTTTCCATGCAGCTGGACTGGTTCCAGTAGTTCTAAAGTTAAGTAAACCTTTAAGAACATGGTTTTGCACATTTAGCCATCAGCTAAGGCATTAAATATAACATATCATACATAATCATTCACCATCATTAAAGCTATTCTTAATGGGAACAGCTATGGCAATTTCCCATAGTTGTAAGGACCAGTGAGATTAAGACTGGTAGCAATACCAGCATTTTTATTTTGTACTCCTATGCATCTAATGTCTGTTTTGTCACATAGATTGAAATTACTGAAAATAAAATCTGAAGTCAAGACACAGCTACTTATGGGCACAGCAGGAAGAAGAGCTGAAGACTGTATAGCCTATGGGGCTTTTAAGTTATGCAGGTCTCCTTTTCTGCGAAGCTCTTATATTCTATGGTTGGGCAATTTAGAAAATTCTTAGATCTTTTATCACTAGATTCTTAAAATCACTTAGATTTTTTATCACTAATTGGGAGCCATTTAATTTATTCAGGTAGATAAGGGATGTGAGTGTGGGAATTGCATATTCTTCAGACAGTCAAGAATCAAGGTGAAGGAGTCAGAGAAAAAGAGACTTAAGTTTCCCCATGCCAGCCTGAGATTTCTTCAGGACTTTGGTATGTCAATTAATCTCTTTGTTTTAATTTGTTTTAAAACCAGGAATAATTATACTTCTGTAGTTTGGAAGGCTTCAGAGAATCTAAATTTAGCAGTGCTTGTAAAGCCTTTGACAGGCTTCATTGATAGATGTTCTAAACTATCACCACATGCTTACAACTATGCTCTCATTTTCTTAAAGGTTGATAATTCCTGGCAGCTTTAACTCCATATTTTCAAGGGACAGATTGCTAATTAATTTTCTAATATTATGGAAGCACACAAAAATTAATGAGTATACAGTACTACTTACCACAAATTACTGAACTCAAGTTTTGCAATACTTTGTATTGATATATTTTTCACATTACAAATATCTAATTTAAAGTTTATAAAAGATTACACATGAAGTCACGTGAGGCATAATATGGAATATAGGCAGGGAAATCCCACTGCTAGAGTTCTTGGACTTATAGGAACCAGGTACTTTCCCCTCCTGCTTCATGTCACCTCTGTATGTTGCTTCCAGGAAAAAAAAAATAGCACTACCGTTATAATCTAAACCTCAACAGTAAAATTATTTCACCATTCTGAAAACTTCCTGCAGCTGTGACTGAACTGTTCCTGTCATATGTGGTTTACTTCCATCTTGTTCTTCCTCCTTGTTTAGACTCTTCACATCAGCTTTGTTTTGTAGCCTTTTTATCTTCTTACTGTGTCCTATTTCTTTTGCTTTTTTTCAGCTGACTGGTAGCCTCTCCTAAATAAAATCCGTCACAGCTACCCAGTAATGGATAATTGGTACCTAAAGGAACTGCAGTCAGTTTTTTATGCCATTCTTAACTTTCCATGTCTTCTGACTTAACCATTGCCCTGTGACTTGAAAAGTTAGAATGTGTGTTTAAGTAGTAGTAGGAGTATCTGATACTTTACTGAGGTTCATTTCACTTAACTTTAGCAGATGTTTGTGTCTGAAATAGTTCAGAAGATTAACAAACTCTGTTATCATTAACATATTCAGTGTGGCCTCTATGGTAAGCTCACCAGAGATTGCAGGTTTGATAAGATGGAAGGTAGGATGACAGCTTTTCAATAATATGTTTTTCATAGGATCCTAGAATCATAGAATCGTTAAGGCTGGAAAAGATCCTTAAGATCATTGAGTCCAACCACTAACCTATCACTGCCAAGCCCACCATTAAACCATATCCTTATGCACCACATCTACACGCCTTTTAAATACCTCCAGGGATGGAGACTCCACCACTTCCCTGGGCAGCCTGTTCCAGCGCCTGACTACCCTTTCGGTGAAGAAGTTTTTCCTAATATCCAATCTAAACCTCCCCTGGTGCAGCTTGAGGCCATTTGCTCTCATCCTATCGCTTGTTACTAGGGAGAAGAGACCAACACCCACCGCTCTACAACCTCCTTTCAGGTAGCTGTAGAGAGCGATAAGGTCTCCCCTCAGCCTCCTTTTCACCAGACTAAACAACCCAGTTCCCTCCCCAGCCACTCCTCATGGGACTTGTTCTACAGACCCTTTACCAGCTTCGTTGCCCTTCTCTGGACACCCTCCAGCACCTCAGTGTCTTTCCTGTACTGAGGGGCCCAAAACTGAACACAGTACTCGAGGTGTGACCTCACCAGTGCCAAGTACAGGGGCACCATCACCTCCCTGCTCCTGCTGGCCACACTATTGCTGATACAAGCCAGGATGTTGTTGGCCTTCTTGGCCACCCGGGCACACTGCTGGCTCATGTTCAGATGGCTGTCAGCCAGCGGCCCCAGGGCCTTCTCCACCAGGCAGCTCTCCAGCCACTCCTCCCCAAGCCTGTAGTGTTGCATGGGGTTGTTGTGACCCAAGAGCAGGACCCGGCACTCGGCCTTGTTGAATCTCATACCATTGGCTCCGCCCCAATGATCCAGCCTGTCCAGGTCCCTCTGTACGGCCTTCCTGCCCTCCAGCAGATCAATGCTCCTGCCCAACTTGGTGTGATCTGCAAACTTCCTGAGGTTGCAGTCAATCCCCTCATCCAGATCATCAACGAAGATATTGAACAGGACCGGCCCCAACACTGAGCCCTGGGGAGCACCACTTGTGACCGGCCGCCAGCTGGATTTGACTCCATTCACCACCACCCTCTAGGCTCGGCCATCCAGCCAGGTTTTAACCCAGCACAGAGTGCACTGGTCCAAGCCATGAGCAGCCAGCTTCTCCAGGAGGATGCTGTGGGAGACAGTGCCAAAGGCCTTACTAAAGTCCAAGTAGACAATGTCCACAGCCTTCCCTTCATCCAATAAGCGGGTCACCTTACCACAGAAGGAGACCAGGTTAGTGAGCCAGGACCGCCCTTTCATAAACCCATGCTGGCTGAGCCCGATCCCCTGGCTGTCCCGCATGTGCTGCATAATTGCATTCAAGATGGTCTGCTCCATGCCCTTTCCTGGCACTGAGGTCAGGCTGACAGGCCTGTAGTTCTCCAGATCCTCTTCTTGTAGAGGGGCATCACATTTGCTAGTTTCCAGTCATCCGGGACCTCCCTGGTTGACTGGGACTGCTGATAAATGATGGAGAGTGGCTTGGCGAGCTACTCTGCTAGCTCCCTCAGTATCCTCGGAATAAACGCAGCAGCTGCTTTGAAAAAATTCAGGACTAGCAGTAAAACCATTTAATCTAGTGGCGTGGTTCAGCCCCAGTTGGCAACTAATCACCAGGCAGCTGCTCGCTCACTCACCCCACCCCTGTGGGATGGGAGAGAGAATTGGAAGAGGAAAAGCAAGAAAACTTGTGGGTTGAGATAAGAACAGTTTAATAATTAAAATAAAATAGTAATTATAATAGCAATGATTATGATAAAAATAATAATGATAATGGTAATGCAATAAAAAGGAAAAGGGGAAAAAAAAACCACAAACGATACAACCGCTCACCACCTGCCGACCGACGCTGCCAGTCCCTGAGCCACGATTGCTGCCTCCCTCCCCTGGCCAGCTCCTCCCAGTTAACATACTGGGCATGATGCTACATTATATGGAATATCCCTTTGGCCAGTTTGAATCAGCTCTCTTACCTGTGCCCCCTCCCCTCCCGGCTTCTTGTGCACCCGGCAGAGCATGGGAAGTTGGAAAAGTCCTTGACTAATACAAGCACTACCCAGCAACAACCAAAACATCGGTGTGTTATCAACATTATTTTCATGCTAAGTCCAAAGCACAGCACTATGCCAGCTGCAGTGAAGAAAATTAACTCTATCCCAGCTAAAACCATGACATCTAGGAGGATATCCTGACTAAAGAACAAATTAGGTTTGTGAAGTGAGAGTTCTATGGAAGAGGAATAGAAGTGTCTGCGTTTGTGTTGCGTGGCAATACGACTTCAAGTTAAGTGTAAAAATGTGGGAGAGAAAGGGAGGATGATTGATTTGGAACAAAGAGAGGCAGCATAACCTTGTCATACGCAGTCTCATCAAAGAAGGTGGGATGGTCCTCTAACTTTGAAACCTGAGGTTTGTTTCTGAAAGGCACTGCCTAGGCATAGAGTGATCCTAGATAATTATCTTGGCTTCTACAGCTGATATTAAACTTCAAGAAATCATAAATGGCATCTAAGCCAAGATGTTGGATACTAGGATTAAATGTCAGGATGTGTTTTCTTCTTTTATACTTTGCTTCTATAACATCCTGCCTAGCTTTGCAATTAAGAAGTTGACACAACTTTGCTAAAATGAAATGTCTCATTTTCATTTTAAGCTTGACTAGTATTTAAAGTAGATTCAAGTAAGTAACACACTTCTACGGTGTTCTTATTTCTCCAGAAGAAAAAAGAAATCTAAATAATGGGATACGAAAATAAATAATCTCAGCGCGTAAATCCAAGCAGTTGTAAAACCTCTGGTGTTCTGTATATCCCATTCATCTGCAGAAGTCAGAGTGGTGCCTGGTATCCATAATGTGTGACGCCTACTCCTGTATTTATGAGTTGGTCTGGCAAGGAACAGGTAGTGAAAGGACAACCTATGACTTGAGGAGAGAGCACACTGGCTTTTCAGAGTAAGAAATTACTGGCTAGTGTTTCAGTATAAAGCACTAGGCTCTACGGAGTCCTCTTTAGGATAGCTGAAAAATCCCTCCTGAGTTTACAGTGATTTCCTTCACTTGCCAAATCCAGACCAACAAGCTGCATGTAAAAAAGTTTCTTTGGGATTCTTCTGAATAAATATGTAGCAAAAAAATCAGTTACCATCACAATTAGCAAGAAAAGGCCACTTGACTTTCACAGATTAGAATTTTGCTTATTTATTTTTTTAAAATGTCAGCTGTACCTTGTTTCTAAAGAATTACACTGTTCAATAAATAAATCCTCCCTATTGCAGTCTTATCTAATTAATAAATTTAAATACTTACAAAGAAAGAACAGAAAAATGTTCATCTGACAATAGGGTTTTCCTCTTTCTAGAGAAGAAAAGAATTAATATATGATTATATGCTTCTTGCACACTGAGTTTTATTTCCAGAAAAAAGCAGGGCATGGTAGAAAAGCAGTTCAGGACCTTTAATGAGATAGGCTCTTCAGGACAAAAATTGGAAGATAAGATGGCAAGACCATAGTAAAAAAACCTGCTTTTTTCACACATCCTTCTTGAATATTTCTCACATCCTTTTCTAATATTGTGGAAGAAGCCTTGCACTTTTCCTCCCAATCCAACTTGAGGACAACATAAACTGCGTACAATCTGTCTGCCAGATCACCCTTGTAACACCTGTTTGTCCTAAAAATGATTTCATTTTGCTCAAAAAATTTGTTTGCATGTGATGTTAATAGCAAAAAAAAAAAATTCTCTATAAAGTCTTTACAAGATTTCAATAAACCTTTATATGCTATGATACTGCTGTGGTACACAAAAAAAGGGACGTTTTTTGGTTTTTTTAATTAGTGTTGTCATACACTCTGCTATGACTTTACCCTGAGTCTCATGCTTTTCATCTCTTGGAACAAATTAGTTGGACGAAATTCTTAGCTTGTTCATGGAAACTAAGGTTTTAAAAAAAACATTGCATGTAAAGGGATTCATAATGCTGCCAATTCTCAAGATTTTATCTAGTCCTTTGCCCTTCAGGTTCTGAAGAAAATCCCAGGATCATCATTCTTACATGTTCAAATCAGATGGGAAATAGAAATAATACAATCTATGAGATGTCTTAAAATTCATGAGTTCTTTTTTTCTCTTTTAAATAGTCTCATGATATATTGTGCCTGGCTTGTGATTTTTTGAGTATCTGGCTTTGACAGTGCAGTTAAATATAGAATGTTCATTCATTTTATTCAGTTTGGTTTCTAAAACTTATCTGTCAAAATCTTTCTGCCAGTACATTCAGGTTTCCGTTTAGCTAGCTGACCCCTTTCCAGAAAGACAATCAACCTTGTACTTAGCACAGTGCTATAATTTAATTAAATTGCTCTAAATACATTTTTTTAAAAGTATGGTTTATTTTGTATAATAATGTTCAATACACTCTGTAAAAAGGATTCTCTTTTTTTGTGTGTGTGTGTTGCTTTCCTCAAGCCTTATGCTCTACATAAAATCTTCATTTAATACCTACTAAGACATTTTGTACTTCAGTATCCCTTTATCACTGAAACTATCTACAGAAGATGGAAATATCTAGGGTGTTTTTAAAAGTGAAAAGTATATAGATCTGCCAGGCTGGTGAGCAGCAAGAGGGGCTACTCATGAGCACTGCTAAATCTTTGTTGAGAGGAAAATGTGTAGTATTTAATATCATATAGAGGGTAGCACAGTTTAAGTAGAGAAAGCAGAATGTTTTTTTTTTTATTCACAGCATGATATCTGATTCAGTAAGTATTCAGCTTAATTGTAAAGTACTAGAATGCCCAAGGAAGGGGGAAAATAAATTCTTACTGCTGAACTGAAGTTACAAATTCAGCCTAGCATAGTGGGGAGTAAGATTCATCCACCTTTTCCTCTGCATGTGGAAGGGCTTTCTAATCTCTACAATCTTTCTCTGTTTATTAGTATAATATTTGATTTTGATACTCACTTCATTTCTAAGTTGGTAATATAAGTATCCTATTCTTTATCACTGAAATTGAAGTCTCTCTCTTATTCTGATCAGAGAGACGTAGCCATACCTGTAGCCATATCTGATCTCAGATAATCTATCCAACACACAACTGAGGCACATTAGTAGAATCAATCACGCAGTTCAACAAGGAGAAGTGCAAAGTCCCACAACTGGGGAGGAACAACCACCTTAGGCACTAGCGAATGCTGGGGGCTGATCAGCTGGAAAGCCGCTTTGCAGGAAATGGTCCTGGGGGTCCTGCTGGACACCTAGTTGAACATCAGCCAGCAACATGCCCTTGCAGCAAATGAGGCTAAAGGTATCCTGGGATGTATTAGGATTGTTGTTTGCAAGTTGAGGAAGGTGATCCTTCCCCTTTATTCACTGGTAGTGAGGCCACAGTTGGAGTACTGTGTCCAGTTCTGGGCTCCCCAGTACAAGAGAGACATGGACATACGGGAGAGAGCCCAGTGAAGGACCAGAAAGATGGTTAAGAGCATTTCTTCTATAAGGAAAGGCTGAATAAGCTGGGATTGTTCAGCCTAGAGAAAAGTCTCAGGGGGATCTTACCAATGTATACAAATACCTGAAGGGAGGGTGCAAAAAGGACAGAGTCAGGCTCTTTTCACTGGGGCCCAGTGATGGGACCAGAGGCAGTGGGCACAAACTGAAACACTGGAGGCTCTGTCCGAACATCAGGAAACACTTTTTTACTGTGAGGTTGACCAAGTGCTGGAACTGGTTGTCCTGGGAGGTTCTGGAGTCTCCCACCTTAGAGATATTTATAAGCTGACGTGGTCCTTGGCTACCAGCTCTAGTCCACCCTGTGTAAGCAGGGTGTTGGACTAGATGATGCCAGAAGTCCCTTCCAACCTTACCAGACTGTGATTCTGTGAAGTACCATTTTCAGGTGGTTTTACTGATACAATATTTCCAAAATTTCATTTTTAACTGAGTCTTGGTTTGGGAATTATATTCCACTGAATTTGAACAAGACTTATAAAAAGCATGATGAAAAGCACCCTCCTATACCTCAATGTCTAAACTAAGAAAGATTGAACAAACACTGAAACGGTTTTACAGCTGGTTTTGATTAGAGTTAGCTCCAATTCTATTTGAGTAAAGTAAATATCTGGCAGAGGTTTTCTTTTTCTTCAAAGTGCTGGTTTTCCTTAGTAGTCATCTGTACCACCTGCATGCGCATAACTTTTGAAAACAGATCACTTATTAGAGGGCTTAGACATATCATCAGAGGTAATTTTTAGTTGCTTTATCTTAAAATAAATATCAGTGCCCAATGTCTTTAATGCTCTGTTCATTTACGGTCCTCAGAACAATTTTGCTGTCTTGCCAATAATTCATTCCTAGTATGTGTTTTGGGGGAATGTGTTTTAAAACATAACCTTTTAGATTAAAAGCATCAATTAAGTGAGGCAAATGTGCTATAATTACAACAGAGATACATGGATACATCTCAGAGAAGATTAACTTAAAAGCTAATTCTGAACACTTAAATGTCAGTTTAATTATTAATGGAAAATTTGCTGTTTGTCACAGATGATGAAATACACCTCCTAGATTGTTGCTATTCCTGTGAAAATTGTAACGTGCTGCTTATCTTGCTATTTGATGTGCTCCTGATTATATATCTGGTCAACTCCAGTGGGGACTTTCTCTGAAGCTGACTGATCAGTCCTCATGCCATTTATTGTATGGTATATCTGCTTTGATTGCCATGACATAAACAATTGTTTCTGTTTAAGCAGAAAATCATGCTATGCATATTTCCACTGCAATGTATCTATCTTTAATTGCTGTATATCAGTGTCAAAAAAATGGGCGTGTTTATGTTTCATAAGAATTAGATCCCAGCATTTGAATATGCAAATATTAGTATGGCTGTATTGGGTTTGCCTGGTAAGGTTTTGGTAGTAGCAGGGCTACAGGGGTGGCTTCTGTGAGAAGATGCCAGAAGCTTCCCTCATGTCTGACACAGCCAGTTCCAGCCAGCTCCAAGACGGACCCGCCTCTAGCCCAGGCTGAGCCAAACAGCGATGGTGGCAGCACCTCTGGAGTAACATATTCAAGAAGGGAAAAAAAGACATGGGCAACTGCAGCCGGAGAAAGGAGTGAGAATATGTGAGAGAAACAATTCTGCAGACACCAAGGTCAGTGAAGAAGGAGGGGGAGGAGGTGCTCCATGTCCCAGAGCAGAGACTCCCCTGCAGCCCGTGGTGAAGACCGTGGCGAGGCAGGCTGTTCCCTGCAGCCCATGGAGCATTGAACAGGCTCCTGGCAGGACCTGTGGCACCATGGAGAGAGAAGCCCATGCTGGAGCGGGTCTTCTGGCAGGACTTGTGACCCCACAGAGGACCCCCAATGGAGCAGTCTGTTCCTGAAGGACTGTGCCTCGTGGACAGGACACATGCTGGAGCAGTTCCTGAAGAACTGCAGCCTGTGGGAAGGACCCACATTGGAGAAGTTTGTGAAGGACTCTCTTCTGTGGGTGATAACCCACACTGGAGCAGGGGAAGAGCATGAAGAGAAGGAGTGGCAGAGAAAATATGTGATGAACTGACCAAAACTCCCATTCCCCGTCCCCTTGCACCACTCGGGGGGAGGAGGTAGAGAATCTGGGAGTGAAGTTGATCCCAGGAAGAAGGGAGGGGTGAGGGAAAGGTATTTTACATTTTGTTCTTATTTCTCATTATCCTACTCTGGTGTTAATCAGTAATAAATTAAATTAATCTCCCCAACATGAGTCTGTTTTGCCCATGATGGTAATTGCTGGGTGAACTCCCTATCATTATCTTGACCCACAAGCCTTTCATCATACTTTTTTTCTCCCCCTGTCCAGTTGAGGAGCCGGAGTGATAGAGCGGCTTGGTGAGCACCTGGTGGCCAGCCAACATCAACCCACCACAATGTCCCAGAGTTCTGTAACCTCATAGCCTCCCTGAGAAGGGTAGCATTCTGTTTTATTAACAGATTTCTATGTGTTGTTTTTAGGACTCTTTTGAATATGCTTTGACTTGTGTGAGTTTTTCTTTTAAGGGTCCAAAAGACTATAGTAGCAAATCAATATTTTGTAAAGAAAAGAATAAGAATTATCAGCTCTTGATCAAAGTAGCCTAGTAGACTGAAGTTTATTGAAAAGGATATTCTGAGTGTTCAAATCCAGCCCTTTCCTATCATGGACAACCATAACATACAATCCTTTTCATTAAAGAGAGAAAGCTGATTTTTAATATCTAGATTGTTTTTTCCACACTAATTCAATTGAAATGTTGTTTTATAAATTCACTGTTCTCTGGCTGGAAACAGTCTTCTAATTTCCAAGCTGTATTTATTAAGGACCAATATAGCAATTTATTCCTGTGTCAACATCGGCCTTCTGTATGTTTAATTTTCTGAACTATTTAGAAAGCGCAGTCATATCCCTTTCTCAGCCTTCATTTTACTAGGTGAAAAAGGTCTAGCCTCCTTTAATACCCACTCCTAAAACAGACTTGGTAGTACTCTTAGTTGAATTTCTTATCTGTTTTATTTCAAGTTAATTTCTCTTGAATCAGAATGATCATACTTGATATAAACAGTATTGTGGATGAGAGTAAGACCTTAAGGTCTTTTATAGTGACATTAAAAATTTTCTTTCTTTCCTGAAACTATAAAGCCTGAAACATTTTTAGATAGTCTTTGCTGGTTTTCAGAACTTTCTTGCATCAGTGGTTTCTAGTCATCCTGTAACAGATATATTTACCCATGTTCTTTTCCTCTGCTATTTCAGACTCACCCTCTGGATTGTAGCATCAATTCCTGTTGTTTAGCCTTAAGTTCACAAGCTATTGAATTTCACTTCATTTCTATTATTACCATCCTCAAGGTCATCCAATTTTTCTTATATGGAAGAGAATTTCCAATTCTTTTCTGTACAGATGATGACTCCAATTCTTTTTAATCAGAGAATCTCATTAACCCACTCCTCCACTTTGTGCCAAGGACATTGGAAAGCGTATTAAAAAGATTAACCTCATGACCAGTTCTAGAAAAGATCTACTTGTAAACCCTCCCCAAGCTTGTTCTTCTGCTCTTCAATGTGCTTTTTCATATTTCTTGCTTTCCAGTTCTCCACAAAAATGAGTATCTCAACTTTATTCAATTTTCACCAGTGTGGCACTATCTCAGATACTTAACTGATATCCAAATATGTAAGATGCACCCAACTTTTATGGTAAATGAAAATGCAGTCTCTTATCACTGGAAAGTTTAGGTTAATCTAGACTTGTAAATTCATTCTTCTGCATTTACTTTTACATCAATGTATCACAATAAACCTAATTTTTTTTTCAGTATGAACATTTAAAGGTGCAAAAAGGTACTGGAATGGTAAAACAATTTGATAGATGAAAGGCAGACTTAGAGTGAAACCTTGCTTTTATTCCTCCTGACAGTGAAACGTATGGGAGAAATGTAACAGGGAATGCCTGTATGGTTTTATTTTTGTACTGAGAGGTAGAAACTAATGACCTGCAGAAAAGGTCTCATGCTGGGAACCTAAAATGAGACAACAAGAATATCTTTCTGTGTGCTTTACGCTGGTGGTCATCTTCTCTTCTTAATCCTACACTTAAAGAGAAGTCTTTGAAACATTCCCCCCCTCCCTTTTCTTTTTTTTTTTTTTTGCTACTCTTTAGGGGCTAGCCTGATTAGTAGGCTGAAATCAGTAGTAGTTGGGCATCTACCTTGCCATTCCTTAGAAAATGTAATTCCTGACTATTGACATATCCAAGTACCCATATGCTGCAGAAGATGTGGCACCTGGTATCTTATGGATAAAAGGAATTTTCCTTTAAAAGTAGCCAGCTGAATACATCTTAAAGGAAATCTCCTTTGATTCTCTTGTTCAATACATTTTAACTATTCTTTCCTATGTGCTTGATTGGAAAAGAAACAAACAAAAAAAAAAAACCAAAGCAAGGGGAAAAAACCAAAATATTTCTTTAGAAATTAGCTCTGGCCATTTATGAACTTCTGGCTACTTCATATTAGCAGCATTAAATCACTACCATTGCAATCTTTTATTCTGCAATATCACATATATGCAAATTAGCCTTGAAAGGCAGAGAAACATAGAATCATTTAGGTTGGAAAAGACCTTTAAGATCAAGCCCAATCATTAACCTAACACTGCCAAGCCCACCACTAAACCCTGACCCTGAGCACCACATCTACACGCCTTTTAAATACCTCCAGGGATGGAGACTCCACCACTTCCCTGGGCAGCCTGTTCCAGTGCTTGATAACCCCTTTGGTGAAGAAATCTTTCCCAATATCCAATTTAAACCTCCCCTGGTGCAGCCTGAGGCCATTTGCTCTTGTCCTATCGCTTGTTACTAGGGAGAAGAGACCAACACCCACCACTCTACAACCTCCTTTCAGGTAGCTGTAGAGAGCGATAAGGTCTCCCCTCAGCCTCCTTTTCACCAGACTAAACAACCCAGTTCCCTCCCCAGCCACTCCTCATGGGACTTGTTCTACAGACCCTTTACCAGCTTCGTTGCCCTTCTCTGGACACCCTCCAGCACCTCAGTGTCTTTCTTGTACTGAGGGGTCCAAAACTGAACACAGTACTCGAGGTGTGGCCTCACCAGTGCCGAGTACAGGGGCACCATCACTGCCCTGCTCCTGCTTGCCACACTATTGCTGATACAAGCCAGGATTCTGTTGGCCTTCTTGGCCACCTGGGCACACTGCTGGCTCATGTTCAGATGGCTGTCAGCCAGCAGCCCCAGGGCCTTCACCACTGTTGCATGGAGTTTTTGTGATTGAAGTGCAAGGCCCAGCACTTGGTTTTGTTAAACCTCATACAGTTGACCTCAGCCCATCAATCCAGCCTGTCCAAGTCCTTCTGCAGAGCCTTCCTACCCTCCAGCAGATCAATGCTCCCACCCAACTTGGTGTGATCTGTAAACTTCCTGAGGGTGCAATTGACCCCCTCATCCAGATCATTGATAAAGATATTCAACAGAACTGGCCCCAGTATTGAGCCCTGGGGAACACCGCTTGTGACCAGCCACCAACTAAATTTAACTCCATTCACCACAACTCTTTGGATCTGTCCATCCAGCCAGTTTTTCATCCAGCAAAGAGTACACCCATCCAAGCCATGAGCAGCCAGTTTCTCCAAGAAAATTCTGTGGGAAATGGTGTCAAAGACTTTACTGAAGCCTAGGTAGACAACATCCGCAGCCTTCCCCTCATCCATGAAGCAGGTCATCTTGTCATAGGTGCATATTGCAGCCCAAACAGCAAAGGCAGTGCTTTCAATCTGAATCCAAGCCATTTCAACCAGAATCACATGATTTGCTATTTTTGATTTCTGTTCCTTGCATACCACATCACTTTCTCTGCACAGAATCTCAAAAAAAAAAAACCCGTTTGCATCTCTTTCCGAAGACCTGGTTTGTTTGTATTTTTTTTCCCTCTTGTATTTAAAGTATTTCAAATCCTCTTTTAACCAACATCTCAAGGATAAGTACTGGATGTTTTTTAATAATTTTTTTGTGTGAAAAATAAAAACACAACAATGGATGTTTTCTGTATACCATCACTACAAAACAATATGATAAAGGTTTAGAGATGCATAAATGTGAGCTTGCATGTAAGCTAAGTCTGTTCAAATGATGCATACCTGAACTGGATTACTGAAATAAGCTACAGAGGTTGACAAAATAGTGGACAACAACATGGATGGTAAAACAGAAGCAGAAAAGTATGTGTTAAGGAGGACTTCAACAGAAGAATCCTTTCTTCCTTCTCTGATGGTGCTGTTGGGTTTAACTCCAGTTGTTCCTCAGTGTCAGCAGCCTGGGGACACTGCCTGACCTGGTACCAACCAGCAACAGGTTAATGAACAAATGAAAGGCCAGCTGAACTCACTCCTTTATTAAGTAATTTTCTGAATAACAAGACCCTCATTCAGATGAATTTTATCAGTAGAGCACAGATAATTCAGCACTTCAGATAGAAAGGAAGGTTCCTGAGGAAATACATAAATTATAGTATGTTTGACTTACTGAGCCTCCTCTTGTATTTTTCCCAAGGGCTCCAGTGCACAGCACAATAGATTAACCTGTTCCCCTGAGAGTTTTCAGAGAGAAGAGGCTGTTTCTAGGTAAAGCAAGCTAATGTTCCACCATTCTTGTTCCATGAATTACCATAAACTAATAGCAACAGGTCTAGGAAGAAAGCAACTCCTACATTAGATTTTTTTATTGACAGTATTAATTGTTGTTTGGGCTGTTTGCATGGTGTAAAAATTGCTTTATCTGCAGTACTAAAACTGCTTTTTCACTGAAGGTGACACCTGTGCGCTTATGGAGTTTTCTCTGAACATTCAGTTAAGACATTTGTCTGCCTGTGAATAAGCAAAAGAAGCATTTAGAAAGTTTTCTCAAGAAACTTAGCATAATAGTCTGTTTACTCTATGCAATACCTTAACTCTGTAAACTTACATAAAGAAATAGTTTCAGTGAAAATTTCTGCATGAACTTTCTATCTAATGCAGCTCTCATGACCTCTGCAGTTAGCATTTCTGTGCCCTGCTATGGAATACAGCTCAGGGGAAAAGAATGGCAATATTGGCTTCCTTAGGGAAAGAGAAGACCTGGCACAAGGTAACTGTGTCATCTCAGTAATTTCTTTAGATAATGAAAATTGCAAGGGGTTGTTTTTCCTGCACTGTGAAGGACAAGGTAAATAATTAATTACAGCATGAAAGTAGCTACAAGAAAAAGTCTTTATTAAGGTAACAAAAAGGTCCTGTTCTTTATGAAAATTTCCTTCTGTCTGCAATTTACACTTGCATCATTAGACTACAGGAGCCAAATAACTACAACCTTTAAACAGAGTTTGGAATAGGCAGCTTAAATCTGCTTTTAAAATATTTTTTTTCTTCTCCTGATGTTCCTTGCAGACTTCATTTTCTCTCTTCTACACCGTAAGAGTGTTCATTTTGTAGCAGACTGATGTTCTTATAAAAACAGGAGTAGATTAGATATCTTTTTAGAAAGCTGTATAACGATAGGCAATATTTCCAGTAATTACAGCTCAGTTGGATGAAAGGTTGAAAAACATGGCAAAGTGTATATACAAACAAGCAAACAAAAAAGTCTTCTGAACACCGGGAACTTTTCACACACGATCAAACCTATGCTCTTTTCTTAAGGGTAGAGCTCTAAGGAACCTTTTTTTTTTCCTTTCCTTTTTTTTTAAGTTTGTCATTATTTAAGTTCATTCATCACTGTTACGGAACTGAACATACTGTTCTCATAGATGACCACAAAGCCCTAGAAATGGAATTGAATGGAATGGAATTTCATGTCATTTATAACTACAAGATAATTAACAGTACTGAGTTTGGGAACATTCTATCTCCACGGCTGGAGAAAGTAATATATTTTTTCCAGAACTCACCAGATGAATCCCTGAATCATGTCTAGGAATATTCAGTATATTTTAACCCAGTTTGGGGAAAACAAACCTTTGATTTCTTGCTTCTGATAGTATAGTAGAAGTGGGGCAGCCATGTAAGAAATTAACCCGATCCAGACTGAGATTAAACCACTGTACATTTTTACAGAAGGGATAAATGAATTTAATAGCCAGGAGCAAAAGAATTTACCTGAACTATTAGGAGCAAGTAAATAAACTTCATTTAAGCAAAGTTTTTCCATTACAGGAAAACTTTAATCAAAGCTATCTTACAATAAATAATAAATGTGTTCTTACTTTTGGGGAGAAGGGGGATGTTTTTTTAAGAGTTTGTTAACGAAGAGTTAAAATGTTTGGAGAAAGGAAAAGCACTTGTACTAACAGCACAAGAAGCAGTTGTCCCGGTTTGATTCTGTTTATGCCTCTGGAAATACCTAGCAAGCTTGCAGGCAATGGAAAGAAACATGATTTATAATAGATATAAAAAGCAAAATTCCACCTTCAAGCTTGAGGGGAAGAAATAGGATTGTGGCTGAGTGTAAATGTACTTCACAATTTGTGCTTCGTTTCTTCTAGTGCAGTCTTATTGGCATCAATCTATGGTGGAAGTTACCTTGTAACTGGTTCCTGCAAATGCGTGATTTCCCTCAGAGCTGAGGCTGTAAGGCTGCTGAACAGATCTCTGTGTGTCTCTGAGGGAAAAATAATATTTTCTTCTGTACCAGAATTATCTGATGTTTTATCATTGTAGAAATTATAACTCCTCCCATCCACTGTGTACGTGTGGAAATCCCATGGACACAGGGTGGTATAGCATGGCTCACAAGTCATGATCATGTCTATATGGTGTAACTCTTGTTCCGGAACTAAAGAGAGTCAGTGGGATCTTGCCACTGATCAGTGATGTGTGGTTGTAGACTTCTATAAAATTCAAAAGCCACCTGCTGGTGCATCTCTTTTGGGAAGATGTCAATCCAATTAACTGTTAAGAGGTTCAGCGCTTGAGATATGAATGCATTTAATCAGGCTTATTTTGCTAGTACATATAGTGTCTGTGTTTTCTATTTTTACAGTTAATTAGGACTGTTTAGTGATACAGGGTATGCAAGTAAGTGCACCATTCAAATATGCAGCAATGTTGCTTGACATTTTTCTGATTTTCAAATTCAAGTATTGAGACATACTATAAGAATAAAACTACAGATGGATGTTTGAAAATAAATATTAATCTCTTTATAGTTCTGAATTGTTTACCAAAGTCATGTCTATCGGCTGAGCTGGTGCTAGAGATATAGAAATAACAAATTAGAGAAGTATAAACGACAATGTCTTTTTCTTTTTTGCCAAGTTCTTAAAAATTTAGACTGATCACTTGTATACTATGCTTACATAGATTAAGCATTTAGATTACCCTAAATATGCAGAAGGAAGAATAAAGAAATATGAGGAGGCAATGGAAAAAATCCTGGATGCACACAAGTTAGTGACAAAAAAAGACTGACTTCAGTAGGATAATAATTTCATTCACTATACTTTCTAGCTACAATGGATGTTTGTGATTAAGTCTTGCTGAACAAAGAATAAAAATGGAAAACTGGTATTTAGATTAGGAATATATTACACTTAAAAATATTAAAATGGTTGAAGTGTGAAATTTTATTTCACATGTTCTGATCATCAAAATTCTGAAACATTTCAACGAGCTTTATCACTTCATATGTTGGCAAGGAGATACCACACTTAAATGTTACAGCTACATTCTTAGCTGAGATATCTTTGGAAGGAATTATCAATTAATATTGTGGGGGGGTTAACTTTTTTTCTTTAAATAAGATATTTTGAACATCATGGAAAAGGTACACTGTTCAGGAGAGATAGTCATTAGTGGAAAGAGGTATTTGTGTTGTTCTTACGCATGTAACTAAAACAAACAATAGCCTCTGTTGCTCAGAGGCCTGCAAACAGACTTTGTATCTGGTTTATGCAGTTTTCTGCAGATGTAATTCAACAGTTTTATCAGAACCAATACTAAAACATAAAGCTGATTCTAGAAGCCTGTTTCTTCCAAGTGACCCCCTACTTGTTCTGAAAAAACACTTCCTCACAAGACACAATAAGATCACTCTAGCACAGAAGAATGGGAAAATGTCATATACGGGACTACAAAGGAGATGAAAATGAAGTTGGCTACTGAGTTTTTTTAGTTGAAGTGCAAGGAGAGAGCAAAGTAATCACTGTTCCTTGTGAAGGTGAAGCAATGGTTAACTTGGATTGGAAAGGATGTTTTCAAAATGTGGAGGCAGAGATGTAACAGTCGCCTCTAACCTTGTATTCTCTCTCCAT
Organism: Phalacrocorax aristotelis; assembly: GCF_949628215.1. NCBI lineage: Eukaryota > Metazoa > Chordata > Aves > Suliformes > Phalacrocoracidae > Phalacrocorax > Phalacrocorax aristotelis. Next base: position 208,631,772 of record NC_134276.1, on the reverse strand, counting down.
CTGTATCCAGACGGAATACTGTGCAGGAAGGTAGGACAAATGCTGGAGATAACGTGGAACAACATTTGCATACACAAAATTTCTGCTCATGTGTCTACGAGTAACAGAAATCTTGTATTCAGATCCCAGATACTTGAAAGATATTCCTGTTTGCTTTCATCATAGATACTACAGCTGAAGGCTATTATATGTATAATTATAAAAAAACCCAGTCTGGTAAGCCCCTAGCCTCACAGCCACAGACTACTCACAGTAAGCTGTATGGGATGGTTAGCTAGTTTTGGAGTAAAAAAAGGTTTACACATGTGGACTTGAGCCCTGCTGTGCCAACAGACATCAGGATCAGGAAGCATTTTATTCAGTAATATCCCTTGTGCATCCCACAAGTTAATTGTAAGCAGTGTAAAATATTCTTCCATTAGTCCAGCAGGCTAATTTAATTGTGTGAACATAAAGACCTATTTTTAATACAAGTATTTCAGACGCAAGTCTTACCTTGGCTGTTTACTGTTTGGATTCCATAGTAAATTTCGAGATAAACATTAATTTTCACATAATGAAGACTGAAACGTATCCTTATGTGCTGTGAAAAGTAGTAAAATACTGAAGTTTAGAAGTAAGTATGAATGTTAGTGCTATCATTTGTATGAACAAAACATGCTATAAATTAACTTAAAATAACACCATTTTTGTTAGGTTACAAGTGGTATACCTTCACACCGAATGTGTGGAAGCTGACTGGCTCCATTAAGTTATTTATCCTGTAACTAACAAGTAGATATCAGTGGAGTATTGTGGTGGGTTGATCTGAGCTGGCTGCCAGACACCCACCCCACCACTCTCTTACCCCTCCTCAACAAGACAGGAGAAAATAAAAAATCTTGTGTGTCAAGATAAAGACAGAGACATCACTTACCAATTACCGTCACTGTCAAAACAGACTCAATGAATTTAATTTATTGTCAATTAATCAAGTTGGATGTTGAGAAACAAAGACAAAAATGAAAACACCAGCTCCCACCCTTTCTTCCCAAACTTCCCTCCTTCATTCCGACTCTTCTACCACCCCACCCCAGGTGGTGCAGCAGGATGGGGAATGGGGCTGTGGCCAGTCCATAACAGCTCCTCTCACCGCTCAGCATGGGTCCTCCCACAGGCTGCTGTCCCTCAGGTGAGACAGCACCAGCTGCCGTTCCTGTCAGGAGCCTGCGCCTGTGTAGGTCGTTCTCACGGGCCACAGCTCCTTCAGGAAATATTCACCTGCTCCAGGACTGGGTCCTCCGCGGGCTGCAGTGTGGAAATCTGCTCAGCTGTGGCCTCGCCACAGGCCGCAGGGCTCTGGTGCCAGGAGGGCCTCCTTCCCTTCCTCCTTCTCTGATCTCGCTGTCCCCTCTGCCATTTCTCACTTTTTCTGCTCACTCCTCCTCTGCCTGTGGGGCATTTTCTGCCCTTTGTTAAGCACCTTTTCCCCAAGGCATGCCACCATGGCTGTGGGGGCGGCTGTGCCCAGCGGTGGGTGGGTTGGAGCCAGCTGGAATGGGCTGTATCCAGCATGGGCAGCCCTGGCTGCCCTCACAGGGCCGCCTGCAGCCCCGCCACCAGCACCTGGGCACCCACACCCAATACCAGCAGGTATGACACCAAAAGGAAATTAAACAGTTCCTTTAAAAAAAAATTAAGAAAAATAAGGTACTATAAGGAGTTAGAGGAGAAGCTGACCTTTTAGAATTGATAGAAATAGTCTGAACAGAGTACCGGGATAATACAGCTATGAATGTGATTTACTCAAGTGTCACAATAAAACTGATAGCAAGAGAATTCAGTATTTTCTGTTTCAACTTGCTCTGTTATGTTTCAAGGGCCATATGTGTTAATTTTGAAGTCAAATTTCTCAGACACATGTTACACAGTATGTATAGAGATTCTGATCCACTTTTGCAAGCACAAAGTCTTCAGGACTTTGAAGAGTTGTTGTACTTGCAAATTTAACATGATTTCTGAATCAGAATTATTAAGGTTGTAAAAGATGTCTAGGATCAAGGCCAACCATCAACCCAACACTACCATGTCTCCTAAACCATGCCCTGAAGTGCCACGTCTACACGTTTTTTTTAACTCCTCCAGGGACGGTGACCCCACCACCTCTCTGGGCAGCCTGTTCCAATGTCTGACCACTCTTTCAGTGAATAAATTCTTCCTAATATCCAATCTAAACTTCCCCTAATGCAGCTTGAGGCTGTTTCCTCTCATTCTATCACTAGCAACTTGGGAGAAGAGTAACTTGGGAGAAGAATAGCAGGTTTCTACTGTGCATATACAATAGAAGTGAAATATTTAAACAAAAATTCTGATCTGGACAGAAACTTCTTTTTGCTGTTCTAGTTCATAGTTTCGGGGTTGTTTTTTTCCCCCACTTGTCTTAGTGGTCTGTTACAGCCATTGCAGTGAAGAAACAGACTGAAGAAAATTGCTTTGACTCTGCAAAATGTGACAGACTTCATAGCTAACTACAGTGAATGTGAACATGTCAAGGTGGCAGCCATTTCCCTTGCACTGAACTGTAGTATTGATCCAGACCTGAGTCCAAGAAAATGCATAAAAACATTTCAACAAACTCCAGAGACAGGAAATCAGCAGATCCTGAAAAACAACTTGAAGGTTCTAGTTTCAACATAAATTTAAGAAACTGGCCAGGTGACTGCTGAAGTGAAAAATATGTCGCCTAAAATTTCAGCCTTCCAATCCAAAGTTGATAGCTTCAATCAGTGGAGACAACTGACTGGCTTGTGCAATGATGGACTGTCAGAAACTTTCTTCGAATTATCACTCAGCTGCTGAGCTGTGTTAAAAGATGACATTGCTAATGAATGCCGTGTAAATGATTTGGAAGGGCTGTTGCTCACAGAGAGCAAGGACCTCTCCCTTACCCAATGTACATATGGTTTAGCACTATTTATTTTGCATGTGGCTGTGGAATACATTGAAAGGTCACTATCAGAGTTAAAGCAAAACAAAAGTAAGTATCTTCACATTGTAGTGGTCTAAGATAAGGTTCAACCATGTGATTATGTGATCAAGGGAAATACTATACATTTTTACAGGAATTTTCACTAAACTCTTTTTTATATTAATGGATAATTTGCTTGCACATGAGTGTAGTGCAAGTTTTTGTCTTCTATAGGTGTGCATATATATGGGTATATCTGGGCATAATCTAAAGAAGCATCAGACTTTAAGGGTATTTCAGCAATAGGATATCTGTCTGTAAACAATTAGGTTCTGGTCATACAGAGCGGTTTGGGTCACGGTGGAAACAGAAGCCACCTCATTTGAATCTCAGCTTCGGGCCTGCCATTCCAGCACTATCTGTTTTAACATCTATAGAAGCTGCTTAAGACCTATCCATAACGTGTAACTCCTGTTATGGATTTGTATGAGGACAGTTGGTAGAAATTAAAAAACCATCACACTAAATTTTGTTCCACTTGAAATGTGACATAACAAATGCACAGACCAAACTATACATGAATGCTCACTGAATAAGCCCACGCAAATGCTAAAGTTACAGTAAAGAAAAAAAAAATCTGAACCCCTCGTAGGCATTCACACAATCAGCACAGTAATCTTAATCTATAATCCTCATGTGATGTAATCTGTTTTGGTGTATCGGAAGCAATCATGCCAGGCCAGCTCATTCCAGCTATGGTTTGGGTTTGTTCTTTTGGATTCTACTAAGTGAGAATTGAGGGGAAAAATAACAAAGTGAGTAAAAAAATCTTAGACTGTGAATGCCAAAAAGCTTTCCCCCTTCAATGAATTTAAGAGTTTGCAGAAGTTGGCAAATAATTTGTGGAAGTTATTGTGAAGAAAACAAACATATTTTGCTAGTTGTAAATCCCTTAAAACTTTTTGGTTTTTATATATGCCACTGATAGAAGCAGTCCACACAAATATGTTGCTAACTAAATGAGAAACCCCACCTCCTCCCCGCCCGCAGCTCATTCCTTTAGCTTGCTTGAGGAACGGTGGTTATCAGTTATGAGAGTGTTAGACAACAGCTCAGACAGGAAAAGTAGGTGTGCCCTGGCAGCTGTCCAGAGTTGGGTTTGTGTGTGAGAGTAGGGCACGTGGCAAAAGGTTTTTGGATCAGGGCCAACTACGTTCTAAATCTTTTTTATTCACATGCTGCCTGAAACCGCATTAAGTATATTACTGATAGTTCTCCAAATTAAAAGCATTGTTTGAAACATTACATAATACAATAGTCAAGGACACAATCAAAGGTATAACACTATGACATATTCTTGCCCTGCAAATAATGGTTTGCTTTGTAAAATATATCTTGAATAGGCTAAATCTTACGTAAGACTGTTATGTTATAAAACAGTACGTGGAATCAAATTATTTGCTGCTACACTGAGTTGGAATCACTGATTTTGCAATCTGTGTTCAGTATTAAGAGCTAGACAAAATGCTCAGTTGCGCCAGGGAGGATATGAAGAGATTAGAGAGACCAATATATCACAGACTAACCTCTTTGCTCTGGACATTTACAGGGACACAGGCAATTGTCATTCTACTGCTACCTGGAGCCACTAGATACGAAGACAAAAAAATCAAGATTCCAAGGAAAGCTGAAGTTTAAGGTAAGCAATTCTTTTATTAGTTCAAATTTTTCATGTTGAGCACCTTTTCCATATTGAATTGTGAATGTCAGTATCATTTATAATTAAAAAAAAATTAAAAGGAAACTCAGCTGCACAGTTACTAGCAGCAACTAACTCACCTTTTGTTTTAAATTTCCTTAGTGGAATTCCTGAGTGATAGTACTTTTGATCTCAACTTTATTTAAATTATGATAAGAAAGATACTTCTAGCAAAGAGGTTAAAATTAGTGTATTATTAGGAGTTGCTTATTCCTTGGAAAATATCAAAAGTCTGTATGGGTACATAAAAATCACATGCTGGAAAACAGATAAGCAACACAAATACTTTTTATCTTCTTAGCAGCATATAATACATTACAAAGCATTGTAGTCGTATATAAAATAATCTCTCATAATAATTCATTGTTTTATAAAATAGCTAAACCGTAGATAATAAGTTATAATTGAACACTGCTTGTATGGCTTATTTGCTTGTCCCAACAGGAGATATTATCAGCTACGTTAAATTCTTAGCATTTTCAAAATGTAGACTAAATTTTTACGGTTATGCTAAAATTTCTAGTGTGTATTGCCTTTTTCTGTCCGTGTTCTCTATCAGCAGGACCAGCAGTTTTGTGAGGGGTTTTAGAGCATCATGAATACTAGCTATACACAAACAAAATGTAACTTCACACTATGGAGAGACTGATGTTTCTCAGAGGTGTTCATGAACAGCGAGCATAATTGTCTTCCAAATTTTTACTTGAGAAAGGGGAAAGAGGAAGAAGGAACAATTATCAGGACAAACAAGGGTGAGAATAAAAACTGAAGAAGCCCTACTGTTGCAGCCTTAACTGTTGCATAATATTCTCTGTAAGCGTACATAGAAAGGCGCTATCCAATTAGTCATGTTGTTAATTACTACTGTTTTGCATTGCTGAAGTTTCATGTACTTCAGAAAAATGGTCTTAAAAATACTGTCAAGTAAGATATTTTGATCTTTTGGGAAGTATTGTGAGCCTTATTGCTGAAGATATTTAGGAACTCTAGAAATTTCTATGACTCTTAAAACATATGGTGAAGAAGTATTTAATTGGCTATTTATTGTATCAATTAAGTAGTAAATTTGTACCACAACTTCAGATTTGATCAAAATATATTAAAGGCATCAAGCCTTAGAAAACTTATAATTTACAGAAAACTTTCTTAAATGCAACTATAAAATGAGAGTTCTTAAATAGAAATCAATAGAATCTGAGTAACAAGAGCAAGTGTTTGGAATTGAACTGGCCTTTGAAACTCTCATTTCAATGTTATATATAAGTCTGTTGACCCTGTAAGGGAAATTTTATGCTTATGCCTACAATGTTTTGGCCAAGAATATTAACTTTTAGTTATTGCTTTTCTGTGTACAAATCACCTTTTTTTCCTTTCTTTTTTAATGCTGAAACTTCCTATGGTTTCCTTGGTGCCTATAGGAAATTTGAGAATGAGACTAGGTAACTGCTCAGTTGATGTCCTAGGCAGTCTAGGGCAAAAATGCAAAAAATAAGGCAAGGTGGTAGTTCTCTTGTATTTGTGTGATCCCCATGGTAGCAGAGAAAACTTTTCTATCATCAGCTGAATAATTCAGCACATCTATAGTTTTACCAAAGGCAAGTGAGTGAGTCAGGGACTTCTATTGATGAGTTAGGGAGGGATTTAGCTGGGAAGGGATTTGAAAAAAACAAAATAAAATTTAAAAACATAGCTAGTTCTTACAGAGTCAGGATCATGGAAAGCTAAGAAGATACAGAAATAGCTGTAAGTTCAAACCTGAGACTACTGGCAGTTGTTAAAACTTGGTCTCTTAAGTTTTGATTTGCTGCTTTGGAGTTTTTTCTGGAAGGAGATATCCTTACCGAATATAGAATTTTGGCTGTGTTGTAGATTTCCTTAATCTTGTTTTATCTTGTGAATTTTTATGTTGAGGTGCATAGTTAATAGCAAACATGGCTGGACTAGAACTTGTCTACGAAATCTTGGTATGCAAATGAAACTGGGAGAGAGTTACCTCCTTAACACAGAGGAAAACAATTACATTTATAGGGCTCTTCTTCCATTATGTTTTTGCTACAGGCAAACTCAGAAAGTAACCTACTGGAAGGCCTAAAAAGCATCTAGATCATACTTCACAAAGATGAATCTTAGATTTAAAAATCACTTTTCTAGGTCAACAGGAAGAATGTGAAGGAGAGAACACCAGTTTATTTAGCATACACCTTGTAGGTGCATATTTTCTCTACATCTTTGCATAAATCCATTATTTTAATGATAAAATATTTTAGTCTTCTCTGCAATCACAGGACTGTCAAAGACAGGCACTGTGGTAATGGGCAAAGTGGAGAACTCAGTAAGTTCATACCCCACCTCTCCCACCGGAACCTGGGGGGAATGCTCTGCTACTCTTCGACTCCCTTCTTTCTGTGGCTTCTCAGTTACAGCTGATTATTTTTACTTGTAATTTTGTAAATGTAGTATGCATGTTAAGGGAGTTACAGATAGACAGAATGATGACTTGTAGATACTCCAGGGCAGGGGAGGAGGAGGGATGAGATGAAAGAGGGGAGAGGATTTGTGTGGGAGAGAATATTTACTTGTTTTAGCTGAAATCGTAGATTCATCTGTCTTATATCCTCAGAACTTCTTTGTGTGAATTAGTCCAAAAGACTTCAGGAACCGTTAAGAAACTTCACTAAATCTGCTACAATTCTAAGCATCTCTGGGCTATATGAGTGAGTTCTGTTAAAGGGGAAATTCTGTTTCAGCTGGTGAGAGCTGATCTGAAAAGCTAAAATCAGTGGATGCGACAGAAAAAATAGTTAAACCCAAATGGGTGAGGTTTATTTTAAACTCGATTAGTTTATAGTAGTAATTTAAAACTCTCTATGTGTTAGTTTCGTTTTTAGCTAGATACTCTTCTGTACGTAACAGCAAGGCTGGTAAGAGAAATGAGACAGATATTTTTACTCATAGTGTGTTTGCTGCTGTTCTATAGTCTAATCTTTGAAATGACTGCATTTTTTTTGTTGTTGTTACTGCTTTGGGAAACCCTGTAGCTGAACTAGATCATGGGCATGCTTCATATTATTGCAAAACATCAAGGTTCTTTAACAGTATTCCACTGAGCTGCTGGAACACAATGGAGTCTTCATCCTTGGTGGTATTCAAAAACTGTCTGGCCATGGTCCTGTGTAACCTGCTCTAGGTGCCCCTGCTTCATCAGGGGAGTTGGACAAGATGGTCCAGAGGTCCCTTCCAATCTCAGCCAGTCTGTCATTCTGTGATTCCACAAATGTTCCAACAAATGGGTAAAAATGTGCTTCTGCCACCTGGCCCATGAGTGGCTTGATAATATTTCAGAAGTAGTGTTTGAAACTGTTCACATCATCCTTTCCCTCCATGCCTCAAGCTGTTACAAAGACTTTTCTGTGAAGCTTAGAATGTGTTCTTGATCTTAACTGCAGGTGTTATCTGCACTGGATGTATCAGCCAGGGGCTTGTACTGTAAGGGAAGAGAGCACTTATAAGAAAGGCTTATGAACTTCACCTTTCAAGAAGATGCTTAAACTGAGATTCAGCTGAAGGCATGGGGACTTCTAAATTTTAAGCAAGCTGGCTGTCTGGTTTCCTATTCATTTAATGGAAGCTTACATCAAGCTGGTTAACTTTCTGAGGTATACACTGCTCCCCTGAGTCCTGTGCCCACATGTAGGTATGTAAAGCTATTTAATATGCCTTACAGTAGGGCTGGCAGATATGACTGAGAATTGGTAAAAGAAATTTTATATCTTATAAGAGATCCCTGTCTCTCTGCATTGGCAGCAGAAGTATAAGTAGCATATAACATTTTTTATGCAACCGAATCCCATCTGCTGTTCACCTGACTCCCCCTTTATGTTTTATGGACTGGCTCTCCTCTGACTACAACGGGAGTCTGAACACTTTGCTCACATGTAGAGTCTGTATGTAGGTATCTAAATGCGGGCATCCTAACTTAGTTAAATCCTATCCTAGAATCTAACTGCTCAGTGGAAAAATGCTGATAAGGATTCCGATAATCTGAATGCTTATTTATAGAGAACAAAAAATGTTATGAGAAGTGGACTTCAGGACCCAAGGGAGTTTTCCTCCCAGTCCACTAGAGCTAAAGCTGCTGTGGTTCCCTGCTGGAAGTCCACCCAGTAGCAAAGCCAAGCATGTGTCATCAGTACACACACATACACACAAACACACACGCACACTCAATTATTCCCTTAGTACAGACGTAGTCAACAGATGAACACAGACAGAAAGATAAAGACTATATGTGCTGCAAACATACAACCAGTGCTCATTTAAACATGAAGAAAGGGCTTGATCCTGTTCTTACTTGACAGATAACGAGGCTGAAAGATTTCTAGCATATCACACAAACACCCTTACACACACGCTGTCACACAAGCCTCCCATAGCTGGTCCAGGTCTATAGGCAGTCCAGATTCCAACCTCAGGACCTTCTGTTTTACTTGACAGTGAGCCCATCTGGATGTTAGGTATTGTCTCCCACACAAAATAGTGCACTCACAAAATAAAATAGCCAGGAATACAGAGTAGTAAGATGTTATCTCAGATAGCAGTGCTGAGGCACAGGGTTCAGCCAGATGCAAGTACTGACTGGCAGCCTGCTTACTTACAACTGGTCACATTTCTATTCCCCCTCCTTTTAATTTTCCTATGGTTTTGTTCCCCTTCAGTCTTGATTCTTCTCTTTCCCTGCTGTTGATCCTTTCCTTAAACATCCCATAAGGTTCTGCACATTGCCACGGTCTGCCTCAAATATTCCATACTAAGTTTGTTTTTTCTCATCACACTCATGATAACCTCGTCTTCATTCTTATAAATTACAAAGTTCTGGTTGAACATCTTCAAGATTATGTTTGAGTGGTTCCTTCAATCACCCATTCTGGGCAAATGAAGGAGAAGGCGGTGAATGGAAATAGCCAGTATAGATGGGCAACAGGTAAATTATGCTTTGGCCAAGTTGATTGCCTTTATAACTAAAAAAAACCTGAGTCTGTGGATGAGCGGAGAACAGTGGTAGAGGTCTTCAACCCTGATTTTAGACAGGCTTTCAACATGGCTTCTTATGAATCCTTATATCAATGTTGGGACTTTACAGTTTAGATGGGTGAAACACTAAATTGATAAAAAACTGTCTGGATCACTGGGTTCAAAGGATACTGGGTAATGATTTATACTCTGTCTGGAGGTCAGCTCAAGTGAAGCAAACCTGAAGCTCAGGAATGAGCTGAAGACCTCAGCCTGGGGTCTGTCCTGGGACTTAGCCTGTTTAATATGTTTATCAGTGATCTGGAGGAGGAGAAGGAACGAACCCTCATCAAATTTGTGCATGATACCAAACCGGTGGATGAAGTCAATGTGCTTTATGGCAGGGCCACCATGCCAGGAGACCTAGTCAGAACGGAGGAATGGGACATCATCAGTCTCATGAAATTCAGGAAGTGCAAAGTCCTGCACTTCAGATGGTAAACAGCATATTGGGCTGTATCAAAAGGATCATCGCCAAGAGATTGAGGAAACTGATTATTCCTTTCTACTCAGCATTTCTTGTATTGCATATGGAGTGCTGAGGCAAGGTTTGGGTTCTTCAGCATAGGAAAAAGATTGACAAACTGGAAGAGTCCCCTGGAGGATTGTCCAGTCTGTTAGGAGACTGGAGCACCTGACCTATGAGCAGAGGCTGAGAGAGAGAGATTTGTTCAGCCTTATGAAGAGAAGGCTCAGGGTGAATTGCCATCTTCAAGCTCCTAATGGGAGGAGAAAGAGAAAATAAAGCCTTACTCAATCTCAATGTGCACAGTGAAACAATGACAGGCAATTGAGGCAAGTTGCAACAAAAGAAATTCTGATTAGACATAAGGTTGTCCAGAGAGCCTGAAATCTTTGTCCCTGGAAATCTCAGTTTGACTGAAAATGACTCTGATGAACCTAATCTAGATTGGCCTTGTTTTGAGAGAGGTGACCTCCAGAGGTTCCTTCCCACCCAATCCAAGATTGGTTTTGGACTAAAACAAAAATCAAGGCATTTGGGATACTTTTGTATGTTCCTGTGTGAGTTGGAAGCTATTTCTAGTGTCAAGAGTATAAAGCCTCTAAGTACATATCCGAAAAGAAGGGTAAACTTAGTCCTGAATAGATATACTTTCTGGGATAAAGGCTGCTTATTTGGCATGAAATGAGCAGTATTCAGAACCCATTCTAAGAAGGACTTCATAGATCAAAGATAAACCTTTTCTTTTTTTCTCTTTAATTCTACCACAGAGCCGGTTAGTAGCTTATGCCAGAAAGCCTAGTTAATGTGTAGTTAACATGGTCTACAGTGGGTCACTGCACCCCTTTTATCATTCTACATGTGAGCTCCTAAAGAAGGACTCAGGTACTTGACTTTAATATCTTATCCTTGGAAATGGTGGCCTTGGCCAATATTTAGTTATATACTATACTTACAGTAAGGCAAGGTCATCTCAAGAATCCTATTTTAAGTAAGGTTTCTATACAGAGGTCCATGCAAATCAAGTTAATTTTTGAGAGTCCTAATGAATCTTAACATCCACTGCCCTCCCTCCCCCACCCCCATGGATTAACTAATTTAGAAGGAAAAAACCCATAAGATTGTGTTTAAAGTGAAAGCCTGTGCTCTGTGGCACAGGTAGGACCTTAACATATAAGCTAAATACGTGCTTCAGTAACAAGACTTTCCTCTGTTTAGGCTATGCAGTTTTCAGTTTAAGTACCTATCGTGTTCTGGGCATGAAAGAGAGAACTGCTTTTAATTGAAATTAAAACTTTAAACACATTTACCTTACCAATAAAAATCCTAAGAGACAGATTCTGAGACACTTACTGTTACACTTACTGATGCAAACCCTATTGAATAAACTGAACAGTTACTTTATTTTAACGTGATCTATCATAATTTGATGCTAGTGATGGTTCAAATCTTTCCCTAGGTTCTTCCTAATTGACTACTTTTGCTCTTTCTCCTGGTTTAACCCCAGCTGAAAACTCAGCACCACACAGCTCACTCCCCCCGGTGGGATGTGGGAGAGAATCGGAAGAGTAAAAATGAGAAAACTAGTGAGTTGAGATAAAGACAGTTTAATAGGTAAAGCAAAAGCCACACACGCAAGCAAAGCAAAAGAAGGAATTCATTCACTCCTGCCCATGGGCAGGCAGGTGTTCAGCCATCTCCAGGAAAGCAGGGCTCCATCACGTGTCACGGTTACTTGAGAAGACAAACGCCGTCACTCCAAAGGCCCACCCCCTCTTTTTCCCCCAGCTTTACATGCTGAGCATGAGGCCATATGGTGTGGGGTATCCTTGTGTCAGTTTGGGTCAGCTGTCCCGGCTGTGTCCCCTCCCAGCCCCTTGTGCACCCCCAGCCACTCACTGGTGGGGGTGGGGTGAGAGGCAGAAAAGGCCTTGGCTCTGTGTAAGCCCTGCTCAGCAGGAACGAAAACATCCCTGTATTATCTAGAGATTGTCTGAGACCACATCTGGAGTACTGTGTTCAGTTTTGGGACCCCGAGTTTAAGAAGCATGTGGAACTCCTTGGGCAAGTCCAGTGGAGAGCTATCAAGATGATCAGGGGACAAGAGCATCTCCCTTATGAGGAAAGACTGAGAGACTTGGGTTTGTTCAGCCTGGAGAAGACTGAGGGGGATTTCATAAATACCTATAAATGTCTAAATGGTGGGTCTCAGGACAATGGGACTAGGCTCTTTTCAGTAGTGCCCAAGGACAGGACAAGGGGCAATGGGCACAAGGTGGAACACATGAAGTTCCACCTCAACATGAGAAAAAACTCCTTCCCTGTGCGGGTGCCAGAGCAGGGGCACAGGCTGCCCAGGGAGGCTGTGGAGTCCCTTCCCTGGAGACATTCACACCCCACCTGGATGCGTTCCTGTGCCCCCTGCTCTGGGTGTGCCTGCTCAAGCAGGGGGGCTGGACAAGATGATCTCCAGAGGTCCCTTCCAACCCCCACCATTCTGTGATTCTGTGATTGTCTACACTGTTTCCAGCACAAATCCAGAACATGGTCCTGTACCAGCTACTGTGAAGAAAACTATCTCTACCCCAGCCAAAACCAGCGCACTGTTGAATTGTAATAATCCCTACTATGACTGTTTCACCATAGAAGCAACTAAAAATTGAGCTCTTTGTGATGATGCCTGTAGCATTGTTGGTTGTGCTCAGCTGCTGCAGAGGGATAAACTCAACTTAGACAAAGTGACTGGAGAACGATAGGACAAAACTACATATTGCTATTGTTGAAGGCAGTTTAGGATACAGGCTTTGAGATTAAGTGCTTTTTTGTCCCAGTCTTCAGTTTAAGACGCAAATCACTATTTGTGTATTAGAAGCACTGATTGCAAATAAACATCAGATTTTTAACATTGTGACTAATCTATACTGTGGGAGTCCATATTGTGAGCATACCAGCATTGCTGTGCTGTAGGCAGTTGGCAGACCTTTTTGTTTTGTTTAAGCAAGCAAATCTGGTTGTGAGATTGCTAGGATAACTTAGGTGTCTGTGCACTGGCTATTCACTGGGATGAAGTGCACCTACTAATCCTGTTTCCATATGACTGATGATAACGTGACTAAAATATCTGCAATGGCAGAAAAGTGATTTGTTTAATAATAAATAGGGTACTGTAACATTAATGATATTGTGTCAGAGTGCACGGTATCCAAAAAACCCAGACATTCAGGAAATCTGGAATACTGCAGATAATTCTGCCAAGGATGTCTTCTCCTCTTACCTGGGTGTTTTAATGCTATATTCAGTCCCGTCCCGTGTCCCCCCCCACCCCCCTTAAGTAGGTTTTTTTTTTCAGGATCTTTGGAACAGGGAACTCACTGTTATGATGATTTCTCAACCTGCATATACAAAGTGATGGAGTAGAAAATTATGTGTAGAGAGAGGAGAGTCCTATGTATAGAACAGCAATACACAATGCTTTGCAAAGCAACTTGTTATCATCCTTTACTGGTGGTTTTGCTGACTGGTAAGTCAGGTGAGACTGGAGATTCATTATGATCTTGAAGAACATTTGCTGTGCAGTTCTCAGCCAAACTTTGGTTGGTATGTAGGTAAGAGTAGTTTTGACACAGAATTAGTACTTGTGAGAGAAGTAGTCTTACTCTCCTGTGTTCTCATTTTAGAGCATACAGCCATTTAGTGCAGCGTGTATGCATTTGTTTCCAGTCCTTAATAGGTATTTCATATAACCTGCACCAGGGGCACATACAGGGGCACACACAAATGTGTAGTTTAAAGCATCATGTCCTTTCAGCTTATGCACTTATACAGACGTAACTTATATTTGAAATTATTACTTCCTAGGTGTTGCACAACATTTTTCCAGAAAACAGATTCATACTCTTTTATTTCATCCTTTAAAAGCTTAAGCAGGATTTTTGTATTGGATGAATTCCATTCACTATATTGATTCAACATGATTTTGGTATGTCCCCCCTGGGCTCATTTAACCTCTGGCGCAGTGTGCTCACTTGCATTCTGAGATCATAGAATCATGGAATCATAGAATCATTAAGGTTGGAAAAGACCACAAGGATCCTCAAGTCCAACCATCAACCCAACACTACCGTGTCTCCTAAACCATGCCCTGAAGCGCCATGTCTACATGTTTTTTGAACACATTTTTGACATGGTGAATAGGAGAGGACAGCAAGCATCGTTGTGTAACTGACTGCACTGTGGTATTCTGCATTTTCCTTTATTTTTATATATTTAAATGTATTTATCAAATGTTTTGTATTAACTGTCTGGAAAAAGCTATCATTAAGAGGCATTGCTCGTTCTGTATAGCAGATGGACCGAACTGTTGGATGCATCTCAGCCATGTCTTTTAAACTCAAAGTACTCTCCACAGTCCCTTTACCTCTGAAATGGAGTAGGTAAATGTGATAGGGGCACCGTAACGTTTAGCTAGGTATTTGTACAAATTAGAACATTAAATCATTAATATGTAAAGTGTTATAAATATCTTTATGCAAATTCTAGTTCCTCTTTAACTTTACCTTCCTTTGTGGTACTGATCAGTAGTTTCTGCTAATCGTTAAAGATTAACACAACTTCTTCCTCCTTCACTTTTATCTGGGCATAATGCCAGGCATATCATTAAGATATAAGAGTTTTCCTTCCCCTCCCTTTTTGCCAGCTCATGCCAAAGTGTTACTGACCTCTTATTCCTTTCTTCTGATGATCTTAGCTTTACTTCTCCAAATTCTATGCAGTAAATGGCTTTTTCTCCTCTTGAAAACGTAACAAGTACGTCTATACTAAGTAGCCTACTGATGAGAAGATCGGATGTCTTCAGTGTTGTTAATCAGTAAATTAACTTCAAGCACTCATTTTAGTGCTGAAGATACACGCTTAATTGAGACTCACTTGCTCCAGATCAGATTCAGCACTGGCAAAAGATGAACTAGCATCCTCGCGCTGCTTCTGCCTACTCACCTCTCACTTGGATGGGCTCCTTTGGAGATCTGATGCATCTAGTTTGCATGCCAAACTGGTCAGGCCCAGATGGAAGTTCTGATACAGCACAGTCCTCAGTCAGAATGAAGTTAAATCACTTAAAATATACTGTGTTGCAGGGATAATACCACCATGCATGGACTTAATGTTGTAAAATGTGTTTGTGGATTGTGCTGACCTGTTTTGGATTCAAACACAATTAAAACTCTACAAAACCTGTGAGTGCTCAAAAGGTAGCTGGATCTGCTTCTGATCATGATTATCTTTTTTTATATTACCTAGTATCTGAGGGAAAGCAACTTGCTTCTGTATCTCTGCCTCTGAATTTACACGCAGAGTTCTAATCTGCACTTTTCAAGAGCCTGCTTTATCTCTGAAGGGTTTTAATCATATTTTTCAGTGCTAGTGATTAAGAAAATACATTTTTTTAATGAAAGTGTTTAGCCTGACACCAGCAAGCTGTTTCTTGCAAACTAGACATTATGACTTTTGAGAAAAAGGCTGATTCATTTGAGAATTCTCCTTTCCTTGCTACAAGGGAATGTTATGCCTCATTAGTTTGAGAGTTTCATCAGTAACACCAAAATGAGAGAGTTGGTGTCACTTTTGGACAGGCTGTGAAGTGTAAGGGGAGAAAGATGTGGAAATGATGGGATGTAGGGAAAACAGGCCTGCAGTGGGACTTCTGGGACAGATGACTATTGATTTCATGCTGTTTCATAAGAAAAGGTAAATGTCACAGAACTGTGAAAAGAGCCAGTTTCCACAAAAGTCCCAAAGATATTTGAAATCATAATCATTTTAAGGTGACATCTTTGGCTCCAGTGAAACTGGAACTTCAGTGAACTTCCCACTGAAGGTCATATCTCATGCTGCGCCTCCATTTGGGCTCCTCTTACTTCCTTAGGCATTATATGTGTCTCTCCTCCTATCCTCTATCTCAGGATATGCTAACAGTGAAATAGGAACAGTGTATATAGTTTTGATCAGTAAGAACTAGAAAAAATGCTATTTCCCCAGTTTTGTTTTACTGAGTGAATTTAACATGGTTCGATCTCACGTGCTTTGTCTGCATTTATCTCTGATATATGCCTTCTGTTTTTAAACATGACTTCTGGGTCTGAGTCAAAGGCCCTAGTTACTTATTTTGGTTTTGAATAAAGAAACATAAGAGGTTTGTTTAACAAAAATTGCTTTTGGGAACTTAATAAAACTCCAGACTACCCAGCTAAAGGACAGGAATACCACCCTCCACAGAATATTTAAATATGTGTGTATATTTACATGCACATGAATGCTTACATTAGTACATCTCAGAAAACCAAATGCTTTCACCGATTAAATCCTCTTTCTGCATCTTTGCTGTGCATTTGCCTTTCTCCATGCAGCAGCACTTTGCACACCTGTTCGGACCTAAGTGCACGACATTCACTTGTGCCAAATGAATAGGGACTTGTATTTGCCTCCCTCTAACATCCTTAACTGGAATTTGTATCTTTCCTTCATGTGCCAAGTGACTCCACCTTCATTCAGGTGCGACTGCGTCACGTGTCACCTCTTCCACAGGCCCCTCTGACATCTTCACCCAGAACACAGTGTAAATAGGCATCCACTTACGCTCATTTCATGCTACTCCATTTAGAGGATTTTCCCTCTGTGCTGCATCATGTCCTCTGTTGAGCTGTTCATTTGATGCGTAGCTTAAAGTCATTGAGAGACAAGTGGGAGGCCCCCAACTGCTACTGATTTCATAATTTACTGTGAACCAATACTGGAAAAAATGGTCTCTGATTGTTACAATACAAGACTACTATAAATATTTGGACAGCATCCTTATGTAAGTCATTTTGGGGCTGATCTGCATACAACTGTGTCTGAAGAAAAATAGTAATGGTGCTCCAGGAGAAAAGCAAGAGCACCAAACGCTGTCACGTCCCTGCAGCTAAAACAACTGATATTTGTGAAGATCTAGATGTTTAACAAACACATCAGAATATTCAAAATGCAGCCACAATTTAGTAAGGTTTCTAGAAAGGATTCGGGAAAAATTTGGCCCCCTGATCAATGAGGCAGGAGAACTAGTGGCAAAGGACAAGAACGGCCAAAGTACTTAGTGGCTCTTTGCTGTAGCTTTTATGGATAAGGTTTGAACTCTTGTCTCCCAGGTCCCTGAGCTGAGCATCAGAGTATGTGGGTGTGAAGCATGATCTGTGGTAGAGTCAGACAGACTCATAGAGCACTTAAACCAGTTGGGTACGCAGCAGCTCATGGGGTGGATCAAAGGGCGCTGAGGGACCTGGCTGGTGCCTTTGCAAGGTCGCTCTATCATCTTCAAAAGGTCATTGGGAAAGTTCCCTAATGACTACAAAAAGGCAAACACTGCACCTGTCTTCAGGAAAGGGGATCCACAAGGCAGATAGGGTAATGCAGAAGGTTACAGAGCAAATCCTCCCAGAAGCTGTGTCCAAGTAGACAGAGGACAGGAAGGTTATTGCAAACAGCACGTTTACCCCAGGCAACTCACACTCCATGAGGCTTCCAGCACAATCGACTAGAATATCCTTATAGCCAAAATCAGTGAAATCTGTACAGTGGGTGAAAAATAGACTTAGCTGCCAGGCTCAGATGGGTTGTGGTTAGTGGCTTCAAGTCCTGCTGGTGGCACGTTACTAGTTGTACCTTTCTGACTAATAATATTCAATGTCTGTTAATGATATGGGCAAGGGCCTGGAATAGACTCTCAGCAAGTCTGTGAACAATGCCAGCTCAGAGAACAGTAGATAAACTCAAAGGCAGGGCTGCTGCTTGCAGGGCCCCTGCAGGCAGGGGGATGGGCTGGCAGGAACCTCATGAAGTTGAGCAAAGGCAAGTGCAGAGTCCTCCACCTGGGAAGGAATAACTCTGTGCACCAGGACAGGCTGGCCCAAAAGCAGCTTTCCAGAAAAAGTCCTGGTGGGTGAGAAGGTGAGCGTGTTTCCTCAGCGTGCCGTAGTTGTGGGGAATGCCAACGCCAGGCTGGGCTGTGCTACCTCCAATGCCGCCAGCGCGCTAAAGAAGGTGGTTCTTCGCAATACATTCAGCAGCTGCGAGGCCGCGTTAGGACTGCGTCCAGTCTGGGGCTCACCAGCCCCGGAGCAACACCCACACACTGGAGCCAGCGATCACGAGGGTGGTCAAATACTGGGGCAGCGGCCCAGAGGCGCTGCAAACACAGCGGGACACGGCCCTGAGCAACCGGACCGACTTCGCTCTGCTCGGGGAGGGGGGGCTGCTCGGACGGGTGTCCTCCAAACGAGTCTCCAGCCCCCCCTGCTTGTGCTTCGGGCGGCCCCACCAAGCGTCGGCTTCTGGCGAGCGCACCCTCACCTGCAGGGGGAAGGAGAGCGGAAGGCGGCGGCCCCGGGGGTGGGCGCCGGATCCCCACCCGAGAGCCGGCCACGGCCACGGCCCGCCCGTTCGCCCGGCTAAGCTTGTGCGGTGCGGGGCCGCGGTGGGCGCCCGAGCGACAGGTCCGGGTCCGTGCCCGGTGCCTTTAATGGCGGTGGCGCGAGGCGGGGCGGGGCGCGGGGCGGTGGCGTGCGCGGGGGGAGCCGCCCCCCCCCCCCGCCCGGAGCATGCGCGGCGCGGGGCGGCGGAGCGCGGCCGGCGGCGCCGCACATCCCCGGCAGCCGCGGCGGCGGGCAGCGAGCCCGGCCTTGAGGCTGCTGCCGCCGCCGTGCGGGGCCGTGGTGGCGGCGGCCGCGGAGCGCTGAGCGCCGGCGGGGAGCGGGGCTGGGCGCCGGCGAGCCGCCCCCTGCCCGCTCTGCGCCCGAGGGGAGACGAGGCGAGCGGGGAGCCGCGGCGGCCATGGGCAACGAGGCGAGCCTGGAAGGAGGCGAAGGGCTGGGCGCCTTCCCCGAAGGGGCGGCGGCGGCAGGCGGGGATGGCGGCGGCCCCGCGGCCCCCGCGCAGCGCCCGGTGCCGGCCGGGGTGGACGCGGACCTGAGCCAGCTGAGCGAGGATGAGAGGAGGCAGATCGCCGCTGTCATGTCAAGGGCGCAGGGGCTGCCCAGGGGGAGCCTCGCCGGCGCGGAGCCGCCTCCCATGCAAAGGCACGCACGGAAAACCTCCCTTCTCCCGCTCTTCCCTTCCCGGCTCCTCGCGGTGGGGCGGGGGGCGACTCGCAGCGCGATCGGGGCCCACCGCAAAGGGAGCGGGCGCTGCGGGCGGGGGCAGGGAGTGAGGGAGGGACGGGGGCGGCTGCACGATGCGGGAGCTGGGATGGAGCCTGCACCCGCCTGCTCTTCCCGCTCCGGTGGCTCCTAATAATAACGGCGGTGCTGGGCTATGGTGGGCTGCGCCCTCCCCTTCCCTTCCTCCGCACCGAGCCGGAGCTCGGGTAGTTTCTGTGTCGCGGGAGGGGAGAGAGAGGCTTCGGTTGTCTCTGTCTGTGTGTGCGCGTGTGCGCGCGCTTTACGGGGCTGGAGTGCCCCGGAGCTCACATAGTAGCCGGAGCAGCTCTCCCCAGGGCTGATGGGCTCTGTAAGCATCTCTTGCTGGAGAAGGAGATTCTTGTTGGCTCTTTCAGAGCTTTTGGGCACGATGCATTTGCTAGCCATTGCTCTGCCGATTCCTTACCTCTACAACTATCACTTGGCTTCGTTAAATACTCACAGGTTGAGACAGTCTGTTTCAGTTTATTTTTTCCCCTGTATTTTTCTTCTTGATTTTTTTCCTTTCCTTTTTTTGTTGAAAGGGGAAAGCGAGACGAAATAATAGATGAAATAGATTGCCCTGGGATTTGGTATTCTGCTTAGTGATGGCTTTACCTCCGTGCATATGCGAAGGCTAGGGCGATTGCCTCCCCCTCTCTTTCCCTGCCCCTTAGTAAATTCACTGCCCGACGCGCAACAAGCCCGCTCCCCTGCCCCCGCCCCGGAGCCCCCCCGTCCCCCCTCGGAGCACCCCCCGCCCCCCCCTCGGAGCCCCCCCCGGCCCTTCTCGCGATCTCCCGCCGCCCGGAGCCCCCGTCGCCGTCCCGACCCCGCGCCGCTGTCCGCGGTGCTGAACCCGCGCGTTTCCCCGGCCGCAGCCGGGGCCGCCTCCGCTGCTCTCTCAGTCTCCGGGGCTGGGTGTGTTGTTTGTCTTGAAGGAGGATGCTGGAAGAAGCCTCCTCGGCTGGCCGTTCGACACGGTCCTCGTGTATTGACCTCACCCTAGATAAATGCATATTGAGTTTATATAATATCGGGTTTATATAAATGGATTCTAGAAGAAGAGAAGCAAGGAGGGTGGGACCCGATTCATCCTCGGGCAAACTACTGAAGTCACTGGGATTATACCTGAGATGATGGTCTCAGTTTTTTAAAGGTGGAACTCAAATAGTCCTATTTTATGTCTTGCATAATTATTAAACAGGTATTAACACTGTATATAAAATTCATTTTTCCATTCAGTTCAGGGCTCTGCCCAGCTTCTATAGATACTAATGGCAAAAAAGAAAAAAAAAAAAAAGTCATATTGGCTAGTATAACAGTCTATGAGCAAAGACGTTAAAAGTTTATTGTGTCATGCTAATGTTCCAGTAAAAAGTAAGATAAATGTCCTTGGAAGAGTTTAGAAGAGGCTAAACTCATTGCGATATGAATATTTCTGCATTTATAAATGGCTGCTTTCCTAGAAACATATTTATGATATCAGAAACTACTTTGGTGTTGTTAGTGTACCCTACTTTCACTCTCCATTTAAAGTAAAGGCACTCTACAATTGCGAATTACAGCCTTTTAACTTTTAGTCAAAGTTGGCATTTTACAATTCAGTGCAATAACCTATCAGCTAGCTTCTCTTGTGGGGTTGTTGCAGTTCCCGTTGTAGCGTTTTTCACACTGTGATGAGGTTACTACTTGTCTCTCCTCTTGTTTTGTGGCTTTACTTGCTCCTCTTGCACACCTCTCTTTGCTATTGAGACCTACAAAGAATGATGGGAATAACTATTAACAACCTAATCCGAACCCTTGGAGTAAGACTCTTCTAAAGACTAAGGATCAGCATCTTCCAGACTTCTACTTAAGTAAAGAACGAGCCTGCTGAAACTCAGATTTCCTAGCTTCAAGCTTTTTTCTTAAGTCTGTGTGGCCAAAGAAATCACAGGTGGAAAATACCTCTTACCTCTTAACTGATGCTCTAGAGCTGTTGTTCCCAACAGCTTTTTTTCTAGTGTGGCTATGCCAGTCTACATGTTAAGTGACTGAAATGGTGATCAAAAGAGGAATTCTGGCTTCCAGTTTGTGTAGCCTTGCATTATGACAGTGTCCCTGTTGCACTGTCTGTTAGGTATTTCTGTAGTGTTAAGTGGATTTTTCCTTTGTGATTTCCATTTTAATATTAGCTGTTTTCTAGTCTTATCTGGGAGGCTAATGATTATTTCCTATTCTAAATGCTTTCACTCCCAAGTCTTGAAGTGTACAAATTTCTCATGATTGATGATATCCTGAAGTAACAATTCCTGCAACTGCAGACTTTTTAATAGTGAGTAATGTATGTACCAGGAAGTTGCACCTTTACCACCATAAAATACATGCTGTAGCTTCTAAGACTTCTCTAGGCTTCGAGCTTTTAAGTCTTCAAAAATGCAATAGCTAAATAAATGCGATTAATATTTATTATGCATTTTAGTATAAGCATCTACGTGTAGAGCACTTAAAGTGAGCTGCCTAAACCAAATCTAGCTTTTTAATTTTTTTTTTTTCCTTTGAACATTTTATTCTCTGGGTTCTAGTCAGAGTTTGGGATGCTTAGCACCTATGGAAATCATTCTATCTGATTTCAATTACCTGTCTTCAGAAAACTTATGGTTAGGAAGTTTAGGTAAAACATAGAGTCAATTTGTAAGCAAGTTCCAGTTGTTCTAGCTTCATTGCATGACTCTGTAACTGAGTCAGTGTCCACTTGCTGAGTTAGTTTGGGTTTGTTTTTTTTTTGGGGGGGGGGGGTGTGTTGGTTTTTTTTTTTTTTTGTTAATTAAGTTGATCACAGTATACATTAACAAAAAAATTGCTGCATTTTGAGAGGAAATGCTAAGAAGTCTTACTAAGTGTCACACTCCTAATTTGTGTTTGTGGTGTATTGTCCTTAAGCAGCATGTATTTTTGTTAATGCCATCACTGTTGACTTAAAAAAAAAAAAATTAGCTACCAGGGGTATGCATAAGTTTATACATATCTGTAGATATAAAAAGATCTAACTTGCTTGAGTTGTGTAATTGTTGTGCTTCCCTCTAAAACTACTTACACTGATGAATGGGAAAAAGACATGCCTTTTAAAGTAGGTCTTTATAGTTATGGCGTTCAAGAGCTAGACCAATAGTCTTTTTGTTAAGTCTTCTCTTGACTCCAAAGTAAGCTTTGATTTCACCGTAGTATTCATGTAAATGAATAAGGATGAACTCTGTGAATTGAGGCCAAAGTTAGGAGAAACATAGCAGCACAAAGAAAACAATTAGGTAAGGGAGGACTAAATGATTTTGACTGAGTCTGGGTTGAAAACTTTAAAACAATAGTGTTTTTTTCATGATTCAAAAGGTTTGAAAATAAGAAAATTATTGTCAAATAAAGACAAGACTTTTTTTTGTTTTGAGGATTTCCGATTCTCCAGATTAATTAAAACTGTTAAATCTCAGTCTGTAGCTGGTTGTAAAATAGTTCTAGAACAGAAGACTTCAACTTCTAGCTCACTAAAACTAAATGGGGCAAGTGCTGGCTTTTGACATAGGTAACATTTCTCAAGAAGATTTTCCTTGTCAATTCTGTTTTCTTCCTGCCAGTTAACCACGCTCTGTCTCCATTGCTTAGAAACGTTGTTATTTAAAAAGGCAAGAAAAGTCTGGTCTCAGAATACACCAGCAGTCTTGTAGAATCATCTGGGCTTTTTATTTTCTAGATTCATGGATTTTAATCTCATTTTGAGTCCTGACATCTGATCAGGTGGAAATTTATGGAGCACATGATTTTGATAAAAATGGAAGCTGGAGACAACTCTGTTCCTATAGGGATCCACAGTTACTTCTTGTTAATGTCCAAGTCCAACAGTTTCAGGTTTTTTTTTTTCCTTTAACCTTCACACTGTAAGATTTGGGCATGGTACCGTTTCCTGACCTGAGATTTAGTATTACCATTGTCCTGTTTCTTTTTTCCTCCTTGTCGCTCTTGGCATTGTTGAATGAAACCTTCCAACGTTTTGAACACTTGCAAACATGAACACTGGAAGTGTTCCAGACTGCCACTAATAGAACAGTTGAAATGGTTTCACTTAGGAAGCAGTACCTCTTCAGGTAAACCCAGAGAGCTTCCTAAATTTCAAGAAGCAGAGCTACAGGTACACCTACCAAGTTGCTAAATAGAGTATAAAATTGTTCTTTTAACAAACAAAAATGACAAATATTTGAAGGAATTACTTTGTCATTGGGCTTTTCTGAATTCTTCTTGTAATGAATAATGAGTTAATCAGTGTTCACTGATGCCAATGGAAATGCACCTATTCCAGCGAGTTCCACATTAAGGTTGTGACCTTCCCAGTATACGGCCGATAATTTTACAAGAATTTGAAAGGGTAAACGGAGTTATGGAAGGCTGGAAGTAGTTCATCCTTAGGAAGCATTTCATATGGAAATTCTTAGTTTATAAAACATTCAGATGCAACACGTGATTTTCTCACTATCTTGTAAGAATTACAAGCATAGAAATGGCTACTGCTTAGCTTTGTCCTTTATATTGCCATTGCTAGGTATGTAGTGAAGACTTGAAATATTAATCAGAAATAATAGTAAACCATGGTAACATTAACAGTGTAAATTACATTTTTCAATGTGTCTACTATATACAATTCTGCAGACTTCTGCTAAAACTCTAGAACAGAATTGTGCAATTTTTTATTTATTTATTTAGTTAAGGAGTACAGTTAGATGTAATATGTGGTTGTTTATTTTGCTCATGAATGGCCAAGAAGAAATGTCACGTCTGGAAATATGAGATCACAGTTAACTGGATCTCTCAAAGTGAAACTGAAAATTTTATATCTGCAACACTGTAGTGGCACTGACAAGAACACTGTATCTTCCAGCAAAAGCACAGTGATAGCACTGAATAGAATATTTTACTACATCCTTTAGCAATAGCATTGCATACAATATTATTTCCTCCAGCTGCAGCTGACTATAGCAACAAGTAGAATACTGTACTGCATGTGAAGACATGATCTTGATTTTGGTTCCTACATTCTTAGTTTTTCTCCTATATGAACACACAGCAAAATGTTAGAGAACTGGGAAAAATGCTGGCATAATGAGAGATTTTATTGCTGGGCAGTGTGAATTGTTGGGATGGTTCTGGGAGGAAACTCTATAGGAGTTCTTTTTAAAAATTGGAAAAAAAAAAGCTTCAGGACTAATTCTGTGAACTGGCATCTTTTATCGGACTGAAGATTCTTTTGATTTGTGAGAGGATGTGTGGCAAAGTAAATACTTAGAAGGATATACTTCTTAGTGTACTTGGATTTTAGGGTTTTAAGTCCCTGCTGCATCTTGAATTGTAAATATATCCAAATTTTGTACAAGTAGCCAAAACACAAGTACATAAACATTTTGCACTGTGCAGTGTTTTTCTTGTACGACTGTGCTTTGATCTGCTGATTTTTTCACAATTCTGTTTCTTTTAGTCTTCTCTGTCTCCCAGAGTGTTTTGTATGCCAAAGGATGGAGTGGAGAATTAGTCATTTGGATTTAGGTAAAATAGGAAGTTGTAGTCTTGAGTGCTTCAGATTTCTGAAGAGAAAGTTATCTGGTTAAACGTTGTCATATTAGATTATTTTCTAAATAATAAATCTATGACTGAATACTTGTATAAACCTTTATAGAACAATAATTTTTATTTAAATACTTTTTACATGCACCTTTTGTTATAAGCCTTGGTTTTGCAAACACTTAAGCACCTGAGAAACTTCACAGTGTTACCAGAGCACTTCCAGGGTCACAATAAGATACACCTTATTTTATCTCATTTTTCTAGTACTCTGCATTATTTTAATTTTATTACATTTTCTGTCTGCAGACATCCTGAGCTTGATACAAGCCACCATCCCAGGCAACCGGGTAAGCCTCCAGATCCGGGACCACCAAGTTTGAGTAAAAGCAGAACAGTAGATGTGCTGAAGACAGAACAACGGGCACCTGGACGGAGCCCTTCTTCTATTAGTCTAAGGGAATCAAAATCCAGGACTGATTTTAAAGAAGATCAGAAGCCAAGTATGATGCCCAGTTTTCTCTCAGAAGCCAATCCATTGAGTGCAGTAACTTCAGTTGTGAACAAATTCAATCCTTTTGATTTGATATCAGATTCAGATGCAACCCATGAAGAAGCCGGTAGGAAACAAAAAGCTACCCAGAAAGAGCAAGGCAAACCCGAGGAGCAGAGGGGCCAAGCAAAACACCCAGCTCAACAACAGTCTCCAAAGCCAGCTGTTCAACAACAAGGACCTGTCAGACCTACCGCAACTGAGTCTTCCAAACCAGTGCCTCAGCAGCAGCAGCCTGGGGAGCCAAAGCAAGTTCAGAAACCAGGCCCTGGTCACCCAGCAGACTCTAAGCTAGAACAAGCGAAACAACCAC
This sequence comes from Phalacrocorax aristotelis, assembly GCF_949628215.1. Classification (NCBI taxonomy): domain Eukaryota; kingdom Metazoa; phylum Chordata; class Aves; order Suliformes; family Phalacrocoracidae; genus Phalacrocorax; species Phalacrocorax aristotelis. The sequence continues at coordinate 208,605,878 of NC_134276.1, read as the reverse complement.
CTCAGCCACGAGGACCGCAAAAATCTCTGCCTCAACAGCCAGAACCAACAAGGCCTGTTCAACAACAAACTTCTGCAAAACCTTCAACAGGCCAAACAAAACCATCACCACAGCAACCAGACAATGCTAGAACGTCATCCCAACCACCACCTCCCGCAAAACCATCATCGCAGCAGCCAGGACCTGTAAAACAACCATCTCAACAGCCGGCGCGGCAAGGAGGTCCTGTGAAGCCATCTTCGCAGCAAGCAGGGCCTCTGAAAGAGCTGTCTCAGCAACCTGGACCTGAAAAGCCATCTGCTCAGCAAACAGGATCTGCAAAACAACCATCGCAGCCTGGACCTGGGAAGCCAGCTCTACAGCAAACAGGGCTTGTGAAACAAGTGCCACCACAGGCAGGGCCTACAAAACCATCTTCTCAGACTGCAGGAACCGCAAAGCCCCCGGCACAACAACCAGGACTTACAAAACTTCCAGGCCAGCAACCAGGGACTGAAAAACCCTCGCAGCAAAAGCAAGCTGGTGCAGCCCAACCTGCTGAGCCCGCCCCAAAGAAAACCTTCTGTCCTCTTTGCACAACCACTGAACTGCTGCTGCACACTCCAGAAAAGGCCAATTACAACACGTGCACACAGTGTCATACAGTAGTCTGCAGCCTCTGTGGATTTAATCCTAATCCTCATATAACAGAGGTGAGTAGTTTTTAAACCAATGTTCACTACCAGAGCACAAAATCAAGTTTACCTTCATTATGCTGAAACATCGGATAAGGCCTTAACAAGGTCAGTGAAAAAAATCATGCTATTTGGGAGAACTGCTAAGGTGTAAAAGGAGGTAAAATTGGGGAAAAGACGAGGTGATGGTTCCCTGTTTAGGCAGTGTTTAGAAGTGTGTTCTCATATCCCCAAAGAGGAGGATCCCCAATGTGACTCTTTGGCATTTTGCTTGATTTTAAGCACTTGTTGTCCTCATTTATAATGTGACTACAACACCACAATAGTCATGTGCTAATGTGTTTATAAATAAGTAAAATTTGCTACTATAAGAGCTAACTAAGCAAAAAAGTACGAAAATGACTCTTCATAACCCTAGTGTGTATTTCGGAAGAGGATGTGGGGTGGATTTGCTTTGTAACTGTGTTCATTAGCTGAAAGCCTGAGTCATGAGTTTTGACTTGGTGATACTCAGGTTATTTCATTCTTGTAGGATGCTGAGAAAGATATCTCTGTGGACTATTTCTAACCTTGATCACTGTTCTTGCTGTAATTATATATCATAGAAATGGCATAGAAAGTGATATTAGGACCTCAAATGAACTTACTTCAACCGGATGTTTGCAGTAGCTTGATTTATGTGCTTATACGTACGCTTTACTTGCTCTGTGTGAGAATAGCGCTTCATATGAATGTCTGATATCTTCTTATTGCTTGAACAGCTTCTCATATACCCTGATATGCTACCTTTAAATTTGCAGTGTAGCTTATTTCTGTCTTGTTTTGGTATTAGTTTAGCTGATTAAAGATGCTGATAGGAAGAAGTACAGGCTACTAATGTATTTTGAATTTGACAAATAATATCCCTATGTTTAAAACTGAATCAAAGAATTGCTGAGGCTGGAAGGGTCCTGTGCTTAAAGCTGGTCACCTAAAGCAGGTTGCTCATAGCCAGTTTTGAATATCTCCAAGGACGGAGACCTCACAGCCTCTCTGGGCAACCTGTTTGCTCAGTACCGCAGTGATTTAGAACATTGCTAGCAGTTAGATTTCTTTTTAGTGCTGATGTTTATTAGTGATACTTTTAGGTATCCTGGGTAACAAACTTTTAGGGAACCTGGTAACAAATAGTAGGCTTTTTGCATCCAGCAAGTACATTATTTATTGATTTGTTGTTAAAATGCAAATTTAAACCTGGAAGACTAATCACTGTAACCACTGGTAGCACATTGCATTGTTTAGGAGTGTACTCTCTTGTTCTGAGTTTAGGGAAGTTCAGGATTGAGGTAGTTGGCATTAATGCTTGGGCTGGAAAAGGAGAGACTTCAACAGCTGTGTGCAGAAATTTCAGACCATCTGCAATTAACCAGGTGCTCAAAGATCATAAAGCTTGTCATTCTGGACAGTTTGGGGTAAAAAAAAAAAAGATATATTTATGTGTAACGGACAAGAAATGTGATGCGTTCATGTTGAAGTCAAAGAAGAACTTTTGTAAGAAAACTACCAAGTTCTGACAGAACGTTTTTAGACCAAAATGTCCTACATTTATTTGTGGGTGCTGAGTTTGTTTCCATAGTGTGCTCTTGGAGTCCCTTGGAGCTCCAAGTTTGTCTTCCTTTAAAAACCTCAGGTTCCCCATGGAAATATTCAACAACTTTGATATGCTCAAATTAAATGGATGTTGAGAGAGTTCATGTAAGAAGATCTCAAAAGTATTTGGAAATTCCATGTATAACTACTAGTTTTTGAAGAGGGTACTCTATAAGTGTGAAATTCAGGACTTTAAGACAATAAATACAGCTGCATTTAAGACTAACTGATTGCATACATATGTAAAAGCAGATTTGAATTTCATATTACACATTGATATAGACACAGGATATGCATTTATTTCATGATGAAATCGTTTCAGTAAATGAAGGTATTGGACATCTAATTTATTCAGCTATTAGTTCCAATCTCCTGACTCCCACTCAGACTTTTCTCATTTGCTCGGCTTTGCACCACCAGCTGTCTTGCTGAAACTTCATTGTGGGTGTCCTGCTCCAATTTGCGGTGAAGTGCAACGAAAATCACATCTGACCTTATTACTAAACAGTTGGAGCAAAGTAATGGAACTTGCTCTGGCACATAACAAAAAAGTTCCCACTTGAATTATTCTCAAACTTTCTTTCCAGTTTCCCTTTCCTTTCAATGTTTAGATTATTAATAAAAGTTCCTGATTCCTCCTTTACAGTAGTTGACACACTTCTTCCTGTCTGGCGTGAAAACCATGATTTGTGTCTTAGCTGTTGGTTTTCTTGATTATGGTGCAAGTATTTTCTTTTTGCTTCCCTTATTATAAGTTCTCCCGAAGTGTTTTTGACCAAAAGTCTTTGTCTCTTACCCATGCACTTACTGACTGTATCTTCACCTTTTATTGTTATACTTTGACTTTTCCTGCTGTTCTTTTTGCCAAGTTTTATGATTCTGTAATCCTGTATTGTGCCTTTACCATGCTCTTTATAGCTGCTGTTCTTATTGCTTATGTTAAAACACATTACCAATTGGAAAGCAATAATTTCAAATTGGATGTCAGGAGAGTGAAAGGCATTTATTTAGAAAATAATTTATATTACTTTTGTTCTCTAACATTTTCCCCTGTTCAGCTGCTTGAGCTTCCTTCTTAAGGTATTCTTCTTACAAGTTTCTTACAGGATTGTTCAGTCTCCATAATTAACAGTTAATTACTCTTCCAATACAGATCTTTCTACATTTCTATATTCTATATTTCTAGCTGATTCTGGAAAGAATAGAGTAGGCTTTATAAACTGTCTCAGGACGTAGATTGCATGCATTGTAAAACCACTCTAAAAATGACTGGGTTTAAAAAAAATTTTATTCATTCTTTTCATTTAAACCTCTATTTAAAATGCAGTAGTACATGTACTCTGTTTTAACTCACTAGAGAGAACTGTGGAACTAAGAGCAGAAAGTGATACCTGTATTGCCACAAGGTCAGACCCTTTGAACTATTTCTCTGAACCATCTGACATTGTGGTCCCACTGGGGAAAAGTGATAGTTGGTACCTTGGTTTTTACAGCAGTCTAGAGAGAAAACACACCATACGTAACGTGTTCAGTAACATATGTCTCTCTAATCTGTCTAGGTATTCACACTCCACTCATCACCATGGCACATGACTGCCTAGCAACAGTTGCATAAAGTAATGGAAAAAATTATATAAACAGGTTTGGTGATTGGTACTCTATTCCATTTTCCTTTCACATACATCAGAACCTTGTAGCAGGTGTGTACTTATTTTATTACATGGTGATTTATTTGTCTCATTTTTTTAAATTTTGCCAGAACCACTCCCATGAGCCAGTAGCAACAGAAACCAGCACTTCCCAAAGAAAGATTCAGCCCTCCAGAACATCTGAATAGGAGTAGGCTTTCTGAAAATGAGAAAAGACATCTGAGGGACTATCGGTTTTGTTCAACACTTGTATAGTTTTTTATAAAGCTAGGCGAAAAGCATGAACTAGTATAGTTAAATCTAAGTGATCAGTGCATGTGCTTAATAGCTAGAGTAAATGTTCATCCCTGTGAACTAGTTATTGGAAGACACATACAACATGGACTCGGGGAGGGTTTGAAGTGCAATAATGTATCATTACATTCTTTATGATGGACATCTGTAAAGATGATGATCAAGTGGCCTGGTAAAGCTGGTAATGTTGGAAACTTGGTTGTATGAGAGCTCTGCTCTGTGAGCCCACTGTTGATAAGTCTGTGTGCCTATGTGATTGCCTCTCGTCCAGGTAGTTTTTAGGAGGGATTATCTTTCATGCATTTTATCTATCTTCGTCTGTATTTCATCCACTGTTTCAGTATGCTTTTGAGAGACCATTTAAAATCAGTTTTGAAGCCAGGTATAATTTTTTACTTAGATACTTGCTGAAAATTGCACATCCAGATAATGTGGAGCTGTGTATATTGATGTAGGTTTTGTTTACTTGCCAAAAGATCCTCTGGATGGAGGCAAAGCGAGTTCTAAAAAATATTTTATTGGTTCTGACTGTTTTGAAACAACATGTCTGTATCAAAGTTGACTTAATCCTAATGGGAAGGGAAAAAAAAGGTTGAGTCTCCCAAAGTGGAGTGTATAATTTCAGATCAAGTAGAGCATTTTACTGGATTTACACCTTTATTTTTCAATTCAACAGGAAAAAGAATTTTTTTTAACCCAATTGGAAATACCTTCTTGGGTTTTGTTGTTGCTGTTCTGTTTTTTTGTTGGAGTGTGGGGGGTGGGGGGTGGATGGGGGGGGTAGGAAATGTCTTCCCCCACCCCCATCGCTTTTGGTAGAGCTAGGAATTTTCCATATCAGTTGCTCTAGATACTACAGCCTTGACTTTTTTTGCTCGCTCTTTCTGCTTCCATTTTTATGTACAATGATACCACAACCTCTGGTAATTTAAGAGTATCATGATTTGGTTCAAGTTTTCATAATGATTTTTGGTATTTATATTTGTTTTTATTAATGTCCTGCATCTCCAAGTATCCTAAACAGTAGTAAGTACTTGGGCATGAAGTATTTTCAGTAACTAAAGAGAATTTAAGCAGTCAGAACTGCATTAATTTTCTTCAGTTATTATCATGTTATTAGTTTGTACAGAGAAAGGAATATCTTAATAATTTAAAATACTATTCATATAAGGAAGATGCCTGTAATTCTTGTGGTGAATCCTGATAAGTTTCGCTTATATTTACAATAAAATTAACAGAAATGACTCTATTAAATCTTTGTTGATTATATGACACTAAAGGAAGCTATTGGTTGAATTGAAATATTCCCTGTGGTTTACAGGCTAGACCATGTTGTGCTATAGTGGTACATAAAAACCAGAATGCAACATGGACTGGAATTGACATGTAATCAAAAACAAAGCTGCCATCACTGTGGATAATGACATGCCACAAAGTCCAAGCTTTTTAATACCAGGAAAAATAGCTTTGGAACAGTATGCCCTACGTAAACTTAGACTTGAGGGGATATTCAGGGTTATATAAGTAATGTGAAACAAAATAGAAACAAAATGAAGGACTTGAATCTGACCATCAGCTGTTATAAGTTGTAAAGAAATTAATGAAAAAGACCCCAACAAACTCAGGGCTTTTTTTAACTTTCTCAAAGTATTCATTTAGATAGCAACTCTTAACTCTGCTGAAGCAAAGCTAGAGATGTTCTGTTAAAGAGATGGAGTTTACTCTAGGTTCAGGCTGGTCAGAGAGCAGATTCAAACAAGCCTTGTTTAGTTGTCTTTTAAAAATGATCAAAGTTTGAAATATTTCTGTGTGAAATATTTGTTTTGCTCCAAAGTGTACTTGGGTGTTCTATTGTTACTAATGCTGCAATTTATGTGGAAATGGAGACTATTCACAATTTTTGTGATGAAATGAAGTTAGTATAGTTCCTTTAGTTCTGCCCCTAGCTAGAACTGCCACATAGGCATTTGGGAAAATTGCAAAGATCCTAAAATAGAAGGGTTATGGAAGTACAGAATATTGTTTCTCTCTGTGGAATAGTCTTAAACACACTCTCACACTGCTTCTCTCTGAGGAAGACTCTGTGCCTATATTTCTTATACTCCTGCTTTACATTTAGGATTAGATGTATTAATAGTACTGAAGTGCTGTGGGTTTTTCTTTTTTTTTTCTTTTAAGTAAGGGGCAGAACATAGACAGAAGCAAACACCTATGCATGGCACATAGTTTCTCCATATTTTAATTGGGCAATATTCTACAATATGTTGGGGTGTTTTCTCATTAGCCCAGAAAACTGTCCTGTCCAGTTTTTAACACAAGTAAATAATAAATTAATCTGCATAGCTAAAGATGTCAACTGCAGTGAGCCATCTGCGCCAGTATTGCTGTTGCTCAGCAACTGTAATTTACTACTATGTTAGGCCATGTGATGGGGAGATGCTGTTTGCAGGGTAATCACTGGGCAGGAGGCACGGCCCAGCCCTGCTCCGGCCAGACAGCATAATCCGTTTTCAAATCCCGGTGATACTCACTTGGATGTGCTCTGTGCAGCACAGATGAACTTTGTTAACCTTTTCTTTGCTGCTGTCTTGATTTGCAGATATATTTTGTATTAATCATTTACATGTTTCTGGTATATTAAGTCTAGATGCAGTTAATGAGAGCAATCAGCATTTGTTGCAGTGATGCATGATGCCGTGCACTGAGCTGCGTTTAAAAGTCTTTTTCCCTTGTCCTATGCATGAAGCAGCTTAAACACATGCATGGCTGTAAAAACTAAGTTTTAGATATTCTGAAATACTGGTGTTCAAAAAAAAAAAAGTCAAAAGATTGTGTTCAGTGTTTTGCTTTATGATCCTAATTATATAAGCTGTAAAATAATAATTCCCCAAACACTCATAGTTCATATGCAAGCTATAGCTTTTTGTATTAGTAATTTTAGCACAGTAGTGGAGCACGTTTTAAGACTGTGGTAACTGCATAACAAAATTCATCCAGTAATGTTTTCTGGTAGTTTAAAAATAGCTAAGTAACATTTAAAAATAGTCTTTTTAAATGGCTATTTTAAAAGTTTGCTCGAACATTGGTTTAGCACCAAGCTACAGTGACTGTAACGATTGCTGTGGTTTGTGGAACGGATACCTGCAGAACATCCTGCTGACCAGAACCTAGCATCATTTTTGTGAGCACCTAGAGTCAGTGCTTCCTGATAAAGCCTGTAGTTGCCTTTTATATCTGATATCTGAAAGGAAGGTAAATATTTATTTTGTGGTGACAATCTGTTTTCCTCAAATGAGGATCAGTTGCATACTGTGTACAATATTCAAACGTTTGTTTCAGTGTAGTCACTTTAAATAGCTGCGATCTTATTCATGGAAGGGTGGTGTACAAGGAAAACTTTGCTCCCAGTATTGCCTGGGCTTGGTTAGAAGACCTTTTCAGTTAGTATGTTGACATACTAATGCAGTTCTGTGATAGAAGTTGATCTTTTTTGTTCATAACAGGATTTTATAACCTAGTTTCTTGTCTCTTACAGTATTATACCACCCTATGTGAAGCTGCATAAAATCATGGGCTCAAGTGCTTTATTTTTCATTTTTTCTCTCATCATCTTGGCAGAAATGTCTGCTAAGAGCCAAATCTGGCTCATTCCTCTCTAAAATTGTGAGGTACCAAATAAGCTGGTGTGTTTTCAGACTAGAAACTTGATTTTGTTGATAAAGCTTTGGGGCAGCGCCGAGCAATGTCAGTGAAGTCCATTTACATATCTATGGTAATGTAAAGGCTCTATAAATCTTTACATTTCTGTAGCAATGTAAAGGGATGTTAATATTTTCTGCATATCTTAAAGTTCCTTTTTATAGTAGCAAATGACTGGTATAAATGAGAATGAGACCCATTGCCTCAGAACGCGGCTCAGTGCTGCAAAGCCAAAAGACCGTTAAAATGGCTTCTGAGAGCTTCATTCATATTGTGTGCCAGTAATTTTTATATGAAATATGTTCAATCTGCAAGTCAATTTCCTTCTCACAGTACATCTGGAATCTTAGAATCAAGCTGGATTCTTTTCCTCCCCTACATCATCTGCAGGAATAGAAATTGAGAATGTCAGTCGATGCACCCACTTTCTGACAGTTTCCTATTGCTTTTGATGGGTTTGCATAGTTAGAACAAATCTGAACATTTCTGCAGAAAGGAATAGGCTCCAGATCGCTTTCAGTTGTGTTGGCTTTGTTTGGGATAAGGAGAACTGAAGCGTAGCTCGTATTTGTTATTGAAGTCAACTGTTAGATTATGAATGAAGAAAGAAAGGTGAGCTATGGAACATGGTGCTATAATTTTCTTCAGTGTAGTTCTCCATGGATGTTGTTAATAAAACACTGTGAGGAAATTCATTTGGTGCTCCCAACTAGTAGAGTCTTTATGAAGTTTTTTAAGATGTTATGGCTAATGAATACATAAAATATATTTTAATTGTTTGTTGTTATGAGGGCATATAGTTTCTACATCAGTGAGTAGAAGCAAGATAGCACTTTCTGTGTTCAGTAGCTGAAAAATAAGCAAAAAAGCTGCATGATATCTGTCAAATTTACAGTCCTAGTCATGACACTTAACGGCATGGGTCTCAGGATGAAGAAAACCACATGGATTACTTCTAGAAATAAGACCCAGCCCCCACCCCCATCTACCAGTGTAAAAATAGACAATTTGGGATCCTCAGCATCAAAGACAAATATCCTTTACAATTAGACAGGAGCTGCAAAAGCTCAGGTGTTGCCCTGGAAACTTTTGCCTTTTAATTCCACGTAGAGATCTGAGAAATACAGAGAAAGAAGCTAGAAAGTCATAGAACTGCTGTCCAGGGAGATGTTTAAGGGTGGACAAACATTAGTATTTTAGGTATCTACCTTAGCAGTAAGTTTTACTTCATTTTTTAATAACATGTAAGAGCATCTGTGCTTAACAGAAGCCTGCTCCTGCTAAAGTTTGAGGAAAATCTCTGTAATTGCAGTAGAAGGAACAGGCCAGCGTTTGATACAAAACTGTACCATGAGCACACTTAATTTCGAACTCCTGCGGTTCCAATCACAGAACTACAGTTTGTGCAGTATTGTATTTGTTTGAAGATGATGTGTGTAAGTTATAATGACTTGAGGGTTTTGGCACTTAATTCCTCCCACTAAAATGCATGGGAGGAATTTTATGTCTAAACCAGAAAGATTTAAAAAGTAATACAATGAAGTAAAACTTCCTACATTTTCCATTTTGAAGTTCAGCTGTAGGAGTAGCAAATTAACTTTTAGTTTTAGAGGCTTTACTTTAATACCAGGAGAGAGTGTGTGTGTATATTTGTATAGATTTTTTTTAATATAAGATACAAATAGCAGTTGAGAGTTAAGGTTTTGCCTTCTGCACAAGACTGTTAAAAACTGGTATAGATTTAACTTTTCTTTGGACTCCGGTTAGGTAGTAGGGTCAGACTGGACCAGCTGCATGTTGAAGACAAATCTAAGCGCTTATAAACGCAATTGAATCTGGACACCTTAAACATAAGAATTGTTTGGTCTACTGATTCCGTAGCCCCGCCCAACCCTTCAGCTGCTACGTTTGGGGCCTTTAAGGTGTCATAATGATTTAAAATTAGATTTCCTGGAAGCTGAGTGAGAGCAGGTAGGCACCTGTTACTGCTGTGGTTTCATCGGGTCATCTTACTTTAGAGTACAGCACTTTTTTTTTCTCCAAATGAAAGAGGCAAGTGGAGGTGTCAAAAAGAAGCAGGAGTAGTGAATCACTGAGAAGTGCATTGTCCAAATCTTTGTAAAAGCTCTGTGGTTAGTGGGAAAAGAGATTCCTCAGTTAGGCCCATTCAAAAGCTCCTCACAGGATCCTATCTTTCTCCACTGTAGAGGAGAGTTCACCTTCCTAATATAAGAAATCTTAATCACTTCGTCGAAGTTAGACAGGTGTGACACCTGAGGTGGATGTTCAGAGTATGTGGCTTAAATATGGTCTTTGATTAAACTTAAACCTTCTAGAAAACCCTTAAGAATTCATCCAGAAATTGTGTTAATACATATCTAATTAAATGAGATTACTAATATCTAAAATCAGGTGACATAATTAGGATTTACTTAATGCAAGTAATTGTCCCTTGGACAGGGGATTTGTAGGGGATCTGATCACCAGTCAAACAATATGGGAGTTAAGCTAAATGTTATCTTTGCGCAGGTCCACTGTGCACTTGTGAACTTAATTCCTTTAATAATTTAAAGCAGAGCTTACATGTGTGTTCCAGTTTTGTTTCAGTTGGATTCAGTCACTTGCTATATGGGTTGCAAGTAGATCAGAGAATTATTTAAACACTCTAAAAAAATGCACTGAAAATGGAAGATAAAAGCAGCATTATTATGAATGGTAACTTGATTACTGTGAACTTACAGCTGGGGCCAAAATTGGGCTTCTCTTTGTGAAGCTGTTAGTAATAGCGAGCTCATATTCCAGAGTGTGTATACACCATCTTTATCAGCGTAATTGGAATAACTGTGTTTTAGGGAACTGTGTCCAACTGTTCTTTTAATTTTTGCTGCTGGAAAAATACAAGGCTGTCAAAGCACACCAAAATAATGAATTCATTGCCTCAGTCCGTGACATCAGAGTTCTTTCCTTCCCGTGAGCTCCGATTTTAGGCAGGCAAAATCTTTCTTTGCATGTAGTACCTCCAGATTCATCCCATGGTGTATTTAGAGATTTCAGACCTGAGTGAGAAACAGGATCCAGAAGTCTTCACCCTTAGGGGAAAAAGATCTGAGTCTTATATTCTGTGTCCTTCTAATTGCCATTTCCCTCGGTTGCAGTCATGCATGTAAATGCCGTAGCTGGTACCCTGTGTCTCATATGCAGACTACAGAATAGAAGTAGAGCTACAGATGGCCTGCTTAAGTATCTACTTGCAGGTGTAGGCTGGTGGGATTCTGTGCCACTGAATGGCATTTTTGATGCCTGTAATGTTTCTGCTAGTGATATAATATGTGGAAAATAGCATGTGATGCTTCCTGACCACGTGTTGCTTTAGCCTGTTTGATCCTTCCTCAGATTGTGAGGCTTTACAAAAGCAAAGGTAGGGATGACCACTTAGGATTATCAGGGTTTTCTGTCTTATTAGAAAACAGAGTTTCCCTCCCATGTAGTACTTCTTGGAAAGGAGAAAAATACTTTGTGAGGTACTAAAATTGATGAGAAACATGGGTAAATACATTATTTGCCTTATTCTTTCTCCTCTGTGTTGAAAAGAGGGGCCCACTGTATACAGGTTTACAGTAATTACCCTGGGAGCTTCTTTTAATAACAATGGAATTTTTGGAAATGTAATTATGACTCTGAAAATACCATGAGGGCTTAGGCAAAGATTCTCACTGATTCCAAGCGAAGACTTGCCCTCAAATTGGTGGAAAAGTGTGAGTCTGTGTAATATATGGTGTCCATTAACACACCTTTGTGCCTAATTCATTGGATACATAAATACTGCCAATACTTGTGCCCTGTAACTGAAACCATTACCAAAACCATAAGCTGTATGAAGAGCTTGGCAGATGTATGCTTAAAGGTAATTATGCATTTGCTGTGTTTTAATTATAATTATTGTTTTCTGTCAGCATACTTGATGTGTCAAACTATTTTAGCAGTATTTGTCCTTTTTTTTTTTTGTATTCTGGCAATTAATTGCTATAAATGAATCACTACTGGGTTCCATGAAATTCCAGTGCATTTTTTCATTCTGCTGGGTTTTTATCCTCAAATATTCAGCTGCATATAAACTGAATGTGGTCATTAGAAGCATGGGCTCAGTGACAGCTCAAATCACAGGAATGTGGAGAAGAAGGAAGAAATCAGTTGGGCACGTTAACCACAAAACAATATTAGTGGTAATATTTCTTCCTTTTTACAAATTACAAGTCTGAAATACTGTAACAAGCCATACACTAGAATAGTCTATTATTATGTTGATTTTATGAACTTTATCTTATCTTAATTATACCTTTAAATTATTTTTTTTTCTGCAGATTAAGGAATGGCTTTGTTTAAACTGCCAGATGCAAAGAGCATTAGGTGGTGACCTAGCACCAGGTCATGGTCCTGAGCCACAGCCACCTCTGCCCAAACAGAAGACACCCATTCCACCTTCCACAGCTAAACCATCTCCTCAGCCACAGCCAGTTCAAAAGAAAGATGCTTCTCCAAAACCTGATCCTTCACAGCTATCAGAATCGAAAAAAATGGTGCCACAGAAAAAGCAACCATCCTTGCCTGGGTCTCCTCCTGTAAAGTCAAAACAACCCCGTGCTGAGCCTACTGAGATCTCCCAGCAGATAGATCCTGCTCCAAAGTCTGATCAGGCCAAGCCAACACAGGCTGAAGATAAGCAAAAACAACCCAGTGTACAGAAGCCTACGACAGATACTGTGCCTACCTCTGCAGCACCAGGGCCGAAACAGGATTCCACAGGTCCCAGACTTCCACCAACTCAACAGAAAGTGACAGATTCCCCAAAGCCAGAGCTTGCCAAGCTGTCACAGGACACACATAAAGCTGTGGAGAAACCAGATTCCAAACCCCTTCCACAAGTGTCTCGGCAGAAGTCGGATCCCAAGCTTGTGTCTCAGGCTGGGGCTAGACCAGATGCTAAAACTCAAATGCTTGTTGAGCCAACGCAAACAAAAGATGATCCTAAGAAGTTACAAACAAAACCAGCCCCAAAGCCTGATACCAAACCTGCTCCCAAGGGCCCACAAGCAGGGGCAGGTCCCAAGGCAGCACCAGCACAGCTGGTGTCTCAACCCCAGCCACCGCAGAAAACTCCCGATCAATCAAGGCGTTTCAGCCTTAATCTAGGAAGCATCACTGATGCCCCTAAACCTCAGCCTACAACACCACAAGAAACAGTTACTGGGAAACTCTTTGGATTTGGAGCTTCAATCTTCAGCCAGGCCTCGAATTTAATTTCCACAGCGGGTCAGCCAGGGTCTCAGACATCAGCCCCCCCTCCGCCTGGTCCTGCAGCAAAGCAGCCCCAGCCTCCATCACAGCCTCCGGCCTCTCAGGCAGCCTCCAAAGAGGCTGGTCAGGGTCAGCCTCTCCCAAAAGCTGTTCCTGTAAAGAAAGAAGCAAAGCCTCTTATGACTGAAAAATCGGAGCCATCAAAAGTGGATAGTGTTTTAACGACTAAAGGAGCTGATTTAGAGAAGAAACCTGGTTTGGCTAAAGATAGCAAGCCTCAGGCTGCTGAAGTTAAGAAACCTGCTGGGCTGTCGGAACTGGAGAAACCCAGCCATCCTAAAGTGTCTTGTCCCCTTTGTAACACTGGACTAAATGTTGGTTCTAAGGATCCCCCCAACTTTAATACGTGTACAGAATGCAAGAAAGTTGTGTGCAATCTCTGTGGATTTAACCCAATGCCGCACATAGCTGAGGTAAGGTGACGGTGTCTGGATTTACCCTGTGTTCTTACCGGCAGGCTCCCTGTGCTGTGGGGACCAGTTGGTAGCTGATTTTTAGCTATTGAGTTGTTGAGAAAAATTTGAATGCTTCATCATCTGAGGGCTGTTAAAATTAAATACCTGTGTTGTATGAAACTTGTTCAGGAGTCAGAAAGTACTTCCCGTGAATTTTCTGCAGATTAAGGGATCCTGGTATGGCTGGTTGCTAGGTTTTTGAGGTATAAGCAGATAGTTAATTACGTTATGAATTATTTTGAAATTGGTGCTACTGTAATACAGCAAACTACTGTATTTTCTGTCCATCATGGGATAAAGTTCTCTTTCTTATGCTTAGTATTGTACATTATTACATGCTTCTTTAATCAATACCCCTGATTCTTTTTGAATGAAGGAATGTGTTAATGCTTAGTTATTCCCCTTCCCTTCTGTTTAATATATCCCTAAAGTTATTCTATTAATCTCATTCTGGCTCTGGAGTCTTTGCACATGCTGATGTACTTATTAGGAAGGTTGAAGTTTGAGTGATACCTGTGTGGTGAAATATGTAATTTTTTGGTGTGAATAATATAAGGTTCACAAAGTCACTTAATTCATTAAGGGGTATGAGTTTGAAAGTGCCTTTTCCATGATTGCCCAAGACAGATCCAGTAGAAACAACATATATTTAAAAGAATTAAGCCATGTATTTTCAACCGTTTCCTCCCATTCCACATTTTTACCCTCCTTTCTTTCTTGGGACTGGAAACTTTATACTAGCTTAACAGAAAGGTGAAGGCACACTTTACTTGCCAAATCAATTTGGTAAGCTCAACTTGACAGAAGCAGACCACCTAAAAATACTTGTAATTTAAATGTGTAAGTTGGCTTGTGTAGCACATGAGGGAAGTGGCTGTCAATGTTGTGCCTTTGAAATCTGAATAAATAAATTGCAAATGGCTCCCAGGGTTAACGGTTATCACATCTCTGCCTTAGGGTGAGATCCAGTGTTGGGAGAAATAGCAAGTTGCAGGGAATAGATTGCTTATGTTGTCTTCATATGCTTTTTTTGTGGATTGTTTTCTGGAATATACTGTCATTGGAAAAGCATTTGTCCTACTATAATAAGCACATTTTATCTAACTTACGAATATGTTGTTTATTGTCTTTACAGTCATTTAGGTCAGAAAGAAAGGTCTGAAAATACAGGAAGATGGATCAGTGATTGAAAGCCAGGATACAGTTGACTTTTAATGTTGCTTATGCACTGAATTCCATCAAACACACAACATTCCTTCATCACTGTCCAACCCCCTGCGCCATGCACACACACATGCATGTGTGTATACACACACACATGGACATACACACACACACACACTTATTTAGTATTTAAATCTGAAACGTGCATGTGACTTTCTCCAGAGGCAATCTAGTATACATACGCAGAACACCATGGAAACAAGGTGTGTCAGTTCTGGTGAAACACTGTGCTAAAATGAGAGCTACATGAGTCCTGGTGCATGAATTGACTTAAGAGTTGACCGAGGTGTGATGGTGTGGGACTGCCTTGTGGTGTGCAGCTTTATACTCTCTGTATTTCTTTTGTTTAAGACGAGAAGGCTGGTATTCTGTTTCTCTTTTCCTATCGCTTTATTGTCAGAGGATTCTCTAGGTTTCCACTCTTTGGAATATGCAGAGCTTGTAATACTATTGATTTTCTACAGTTCAACTTCCACAGGCCTTTCTTTCCCTCTTTTTTTTGGCTCTTTCTTGCATTTTCATCTTATACTACACACTTCCATCTCTGTCCACATCTTTCCATCTTCTTTTTCCAATCTGTTTTACTAAAAATTGGCAAACCACTTTTCCTTGATGACGGGAGGTGGTTTGCATGGCTGAGGACAGCCTGCCTTTGCTTTTCATGAAGATGGGAGACAGAAGAGGGAGCTCATCCACTCCTCTCCCAAATGAGCTGTGTAAATAATCTATTTAACCTCAGATAGCAATTTTGTCCCTGTATGCACTCTATATAGTATATACCTGTGACATGACAGAAATATGATGACAAGCAAATAGTTTATGCTCACTAGCATGCTCTTTTCCTCTGCTGAACTTTTCTAATGTGTTGAGTACAGTCGTGGAGGTTTTATTTGCTTGTCTCTATTTTTTGGAGGGTTAGGAAGGAGAAATAGAAATGCTTTTAAAAATTGGTATTTCTGGTGGGTTTCGACCTAATTCTTTTACTCCTGTATTCTGCATTCAAAGAAGAAAGTATAATTCCAGAAGGCTGTATTCCCTCTTGGCCCCAGAACGTGTTTTGGGTGAACAAACATAACAGGTATTTTACAGTTTTGCTTTGGGGCTGCAGCCACATCACAGTGATTCCAACAGTCGCTTACATATTTTTTATATATATTGTTGCCTGAGTAATAGCTGAAAATGAGTTGAGTTTTATTGACGGAGTGATGGCTGAAACCTTGTGGCCAGCAAAGCCTGCATTGGGTTGTATGGTAAGCATCAGTCCCACGGAGCAGGGAAACCAGTGATCCATGGACAAAGACAGAGGAGCATCTAAGCTCTGTGGGCACTTCGACCTTAAGATGTTTCAGCAGGGCATGTCTTCTGGGCAACGTGCTGCTGTACTGCAGACATGGCTGGGAGTACTTTTAAGGGAAGAAAGTGCTTTCTTACAGTGGCAGTTGTTTGTTCTTGCTGTATGCGACAGAAATAACTTTCAAAAAAGTCTTCAAGCTGCTGCAAACAGTAGGGCCTCTGATAACCCCTCTTCTGCAGAAAATAAGAGAATTAGACTTTTAGCTAGTCAAAATCAAGAATATGCTGTTTACTTCAGTGAAACTATTCTGATTTGTGCAAGCTGGGAATTAGGCTAGAATTCTTTTTCCTAAAATGGAGTGATTGTTCTTCTTCTCCCTGATTTGTTGATCCAACAGTCAAACAGTTATTTACTTAAATAGTAATTTATCTGTGAAGCAAACAGCCACAAATTATTAAATAAATGACACTTGATAGAATTCAAAGACCCACAGGACCATGTGTGCCCTAGTGCATTAGCAGACTCCTTATTCTGCCATTTGCTTAATAGGGAGGAGCACTGTTTACCAGCTCTGTAATTAGCTTTCCAGCTCAGGTAGTTGGAAGCAGCTCTATTTTTAGTAACAAAGCAGAAGATCGCAACTGCAGAAGCCAGAAATGAAGTGTGTGGCAACGACCATTTTGTGCATTTAAAACTCAGTGAAGCTGTTCAGAATATTGAACAGGAGCGGAAATGGTTGCCTATAATGTAACTAATAGTGTTGAGGCAGCAGGGTCAGGAATATCGAAATGGTGATGAATTAATGTAGTAGTAAAATAAAAAGATTTTAAAACTAAGCTAAGGAAGGCTAGGATATCCAAATTTGGGAAATCTGTATGGGCACACTCACATACACACACATTACATTTTGTGCTATTTCTGTTCATAACATGGGACTCTGTTAAGATGTTATTCTTTCTTTGCCCGTACACTTTGCCCAAGGGAACAACAGAAGCACTTTTTAGTCTACTGATAGCTATAAAATTATCTGGAAAGGTACCTGAAAGTAAAAAATGTTCCATCTGTGAAGTAAGTTATTGGGGCTACAGAAGGGAGAGAATTGTTTTGAATGAAGGAGAAGGACAGGGAGCACTGGGGAAGGGCAGAAAAGACATCATATCTCGGACTTGCTAAGTATTTATGGCTTGAAAAAGGTATAGTCTGTTAGAGGTGTGATCAGAATAGATAATATAAACAATTTCACATAGTGATGTTTCTTAATGTATTTATTATAGAAAAAATTATCTTCATGAAATTGTTTGATGGGTGGATATGGTAGCAGGAATCCATAAGCAGGAGTCTGTAAACAGTGAACTTGATGGTTCCTGTCCAATCCATATTTGTATGTCATAGATCTTTTTAAAAATAGAGGTATAACCCACCAGATGAATTTAGATGTTTTTCTGATAACTTATTTTCCCACTGTTAGTTATTAGACCAAACTAAATATTTTTTTCTTCTCACATACTGTGGAGAGATGTAAAAGCAAAAAGGTAAACTCATTTTCTAGGTAAGCATAGTGCTATCATTAAACTCAGTAGAATAACCAGATTAAAAATGTACATTGCTCTTCCAGTAAAAACTTCCAGAAGTCACAGTAAACAGTTAGTATTCGGAACTGATATAAGCCTTTCTGGAGATGAGGGGAGCTCTCTTGTAATGGCATGCTGTTGTATATCTGAATAGATCTTGGGTTCTTTTACCTCCTCCTAAAATCCTGCAGAAAGGGTACTGGCACAGGTAGGTCCCTGATGTAAATAATTCTGGCAGTTTCTATTTTTCCAAACTTTCACTGATACCTAATTGTAAATGGAGTGAGGCCTTCAGCAGGTGTGACCCATTATTCAGGCTTTAACATTAGGCTTTAAGAAAATAATTTTAAAAACCACCAAAGCTATCCTGAGTGAAACGAACACTGCTATTAAATGCCTGAATGTGGTTTGGCCTTCTTCAAGCAAGTGTGCAGGAACATTGTAAAGTAATGAGCCGTCTATGATTTTAATGAAAATCCCTAAAATGGTGTACTGCATCATCGGAGGTGACACCCATTGCCTCCCTTTAATTTATTAACAGCTCTGTATTATTGTGTCTTTCCTATTTGAGAAAGCTCAGACCATTCTGCAAGCTGGCAGGTTTAACTCCTATTAGAAGTTCCTGTCTCCTCTGTTATGTTTGGTGATGAGTTGTTTTGGAAACAGATGGTGCCTGGGAAACACAGTGAATTGCACTTAAGATACAAAGAGAAAAACAACGACTCCTTTCAGCTGCATAATTTATCTTCTCTGCCTCTTCCCTCTTCCTTTATATTTAAAGCTTCTTTTAAAATTTTGATTGTAAGAAAGTGAATGCTATTGTTGTTTAATAACAGTAGTCAAGTACAGAACATCATAGGCTAACACAATGTGTTCACTAAAGTTCATGGAAATTTTATCCATTAAATGATAGGTCTTTATAATTAAGAAAATGTTAAAACTACTACTAATTATTATTTTGAAAGATAAAATCTGGCATTGAAAAACAGAGTGTATGTTAGATGATAAAAAGCCCCACTGTATTTCTTGAGTGTCGGAAGGAAATTAATTTAACTCCAAATGCGGTATCCTGTTTCTCCCGTTGAACTAATTCAATATGCATAATAGAAGCAACATTAAAATGGTAATATTTTTAATAGCAAGATGACTCACCTCTTCTGTTTTCCTGTAAAACACATATGTTGTGTATATACAGAATGGAAGTGCTAATATGGAATGACCCTTTGATGGATGAGTTAGTCAAAATTGAACACAGATAAATATTGAAAAAAAATTTAGTGCCTGAATTCACCTTTAGTAAGGCTGAAGAGCTTAAGCTTCACCAACACAATTAGGCTTCTGGTATTCATATTTGCAGAGGTATTTAAATGCTTCAAGACAGAGACTTGAGTTGTCCACGATACTTGTAAGTATGTGTTAGGAGCTTCTGTCCTTCTCTGATGCCTCAGCTAAAGCCATGTTACAGAAAACTCTACTTTGACCTGATGATTCCTCAGAGGCCTGATCTTCTGTCTTTTGTACATGGCTTGAGCCATTCCTTTTGAGCAGTGTCTAGCTTCTGTTTAAATCCCTGTGGAGTCCAGACATTGGATGAAACCTCTTTTGGGATCTGATTTTGGTGTGTCTTTGAGATGAGTTCACCCAGAGGCTGTACTCTTTGGCATTAAATGTATCAGCTATGGCTACTTTATTTAATAATGAGAATAGTAATAATAAAGCCTGCTCATGGTCAAGTACAATGTGGTGGTGGTTTGTTGAGTTTATTCATTCTCCAATAATATTATATGCAAAATACAGATCTGCAAATAGGCATGTGACTTCAGGACTCCCATCTGCAGCTCAGGGCTGTTACTGGGATGCCATAGCCAAACTTCTTGCGTCCTGGTCTCTTCCAAGACCCTGAGTTTGCACTCTTTGAGTTGCAACAGAGGAGGTGAAGCCAAGAGTAAGCTACTGCATCCTGATAAGCTAATTAACAGATGTCTTGTGATGCTTTTGTTTGACTTCCTTGTCACTCTAGAGGGAAATAAAAACATCTTTACTTTCTCACAAATTTCTCTGAACAGGTGTCTTGCATTTCAGTAGGGTTGCTGGGTTCACAGCAAGTTATACACTAATGCAGTTTTGCTTTTTGGCAGTCAGGTTTTGATGGTTACTTCTGAGCGTGATCATCTTAGGACATTATTTGAAAGCAAGGCTTCTTAGATCTCCAGGGTTACTAGTCAAGGCATTAGCTCCAAGATTGCATTCTTGTTAATTTTTCTTTCCAGTAGTTCTGACCATAAAATTAGGGATTTTTTCCCCCTGGAATTAAATTTGAGGAGTGAAAAAGATTGGTATCATTACTGAAAGTAATAGCGTGGCCTCTGGAAGCACTATTACTGTGATTAATTGCCTGCTGATTGTTTGCTTAATTCGGGCCTCTAAAAGTTTCCAGATTACCTCTCAGAAGAAAGAACTCCAGGGATGGATAAATACCATTGAAACAATGAGATATAAACATAAAGCTATACAAGGCCAGATGGCTTTTATTAATGATCGTAATGGCTATTGATGGTGTGAAATCCAAAGGGATGTCTACTGCAGCACCGCTGCTGACACACGCACTTCCCGTCTCGCTGGCTCTTTTCCTCATCCGGTTGGAATTCATATGCAATGACTTCTTTACCTATATACATACATGGGATATATACACACACCATCTCCAGATGTCCTTTGCACCTTTGAAACTTAAAATACTTAGGTGAATGATTAACGCAGAGCTTTCAGTGTTGATTCCAGTGTGTGGTTTACTTATCCTGTGCCATTAGGAAATCAGACAGTTTATAGACTAGTGTATTAGCGAGGGTCAAGCTGGAGTCACAAATCTAAAACAAATAATCAGGAAAATTACTGACCTGGCCTTTAGCCAGGTGATTTTTTTCTCTGTTATCTCATTAGAAATTTGGTTGGTGTCCCATTATTAAATGGGGAAGAAGTCTTCTGAAATCTAAACTGGTATTAATTGCATCTAAGTTTGGAATTTTCTGGTGAACTTTGTAAGAGTATTTTAAAGACACCTTGTTTTATTGAGATAAAGATATTTTTTCTTTTACGCTACAGAATAATAATTTTTTTTCTTGTTTTATTGAGAAACAAAAATGCCTAATTTACAGACTTTAAATATTGGTATGAGTTTTAGTTAATTGCAAGATGAGACCCAATGAGTCTAAAATATTTTCCTTCTGCACTTCCAGATTTTTTTTAGCAGAATCACAACAGACAAAATCTAACAGATGTTAAGTGCCTCAATTTTTTTTCAATGTCCAACTGAGATACCCTAGTAGGACATTACCTGCTATCTGATCACATTACTGATATGTGCAGACATTGTCAAAACTTCTGTGATCATAAAAATGTAAAGCATTTACCCTTTTATCAAAATCCTTACATTATTTTGTTCTTCTGATAGGTTTGTTATAGGCGGAGCTTCAAATGAAATTCTTTTTCTTCCCCCTCCTATTCCAGCAATATGAAGAGTGGGTGCTCTTTCTAGGAACAAATGCTGTAGTAGCATT
The DNA here is from genome assembly GCF_949628215.1 of Phalacrocorax aristotelis. Classification (NCBI taxonomy): domain Eukaryota; kingdom Metazoa; phylum Chordata; class Aves; order Suliformes; family Phalacrocoracidae; genus Phalacrocorax; species Phalacrocorax aristotelis. The sequence goes on along the minus strand of NC_134276.1, from coordinate 208,584,477 downwards.
TTTTTTTAATTTTCTGAGGATTTTTTATATTTGAAAACAGGTTTTTTACTGACAATTGCTAATGTAATAGATGGATTACTAGGACAGGTAGATATTTGATTATTTAATAAAATTCTGAAAAGACAGTATACTGTAAATTTAAACATTTGCATCCATTTTGTGATCTTACTTCTTGCAGAGTGAAACTGTTCATGTTACAGCAGTTAATGAGTTCCAATTACTGCATATGCTTGAAATTTCTTGTCTTGCTTCTGCTGACCAAAAGGCTAATGTTTGCCACACCATGGCGGTATGTTAGTAAAAAGAGGTCAACATTTTGCACAAAGCAGGTCTACAAATCACTTGTTTGCCAGTGCTGTGGTGATTTTAAACTTCACGGGATTGCACAAGTGTAATCAAAGGCATTTTGCAGTTTTAACTGCATGAAGCATGAACAGCAGTAAAAATAATTAATTAAACATTAAGATGTAAAGAACTGGAAGAAATGAGAAAGACGGGGCACTTCTGTGATTCCTGTTTTGTATGCCATACAGTCGTACTTCTCCCTGAGTAATGGAGAGAATGTGTCATCTAAAATGACAGTGGCCAGTAATTATTTTTTATATTTCTGAAATGCATATGGTTCAGTGGACCAGAATGAAAACAAACCTGGCTTTAGATGTAATATTATTTATGTATTAAATTGATTCCTCCATCTCCATTAAGAGTAAGGATGGGGGCTGAGGGGAACCTAAGTCATTATGTAGTTGTGGAAAGGAGATTAGATTCATGCCAGTAAGCTGTTTGAGATGCTGTCTAGCAGCATTTGAAGCAGGAGGTCATGGACTGATGCTGAGGAGGGGGATTAGCTGCCTCTAAACTATTCTGACTGAATTTTGTACAAAATGCTGTTGTGTTGGGGTGTAGGGGGAGATACAGATTTTTGCAGTCACTAGAAAAAAAACTCAGCACCCACTAGGCTGCATCAGACCAGAACACTCACTGAAAAGGATGATGAGATATGTTAGTTTTCCATCTGTGTTTTGGAGGTTAATGAAATTACTCAGACAGTGAGGTAACCTAGGCTTCTAAGGACAAGACTTGAAAGACCATATGGTGGTCTTCTGTTTTTAGTATTTCTGGGTTAGTAATCTTTTGGGTTTGGGGTTTTTTAATATTTTCTCCTTAGCAAGCCGCCTTCACATTGGAAATGGTCCAGTTGTCATGTATAGAGATAGAAATTGAGCACAAAGAACCTTGTCCTTAGATTTAGGAATGTAGCTACTTTTTTGAGGCGATTTTATGTCCTAGCAGTTAACTGAATTGTTGAGCTAAAACCTGTGGATGTATTTATAATTTTTTTTTTTTTGAGGTTTCTGAATGTTTTCCTGACCTGGCCAGGAATATACTGTTGTGATTATTTTTGTTTGTTTGTTTTGTTTTACAATGGCATTCACTCATAATTGCACATGTTTGCAAATACAGCAGTACATTGAAGATGATGACATAACTCTGATCCTCATCAGTAGCTGTCAATACAAATCACTGAATTTTTTTTGACGTCACGTTTGTAATTGATCTTAAGTTTTGTATCTTCTCTTTTGTATAAGAAGACATAAAGATACATAATTCTTTCTGAATGCTGACAAACTCTTTTGCAACTACTGTCTTCAAGATACTAGTTAGCCTCATACACTAAATGTACAGAGTTACTAAGTCCTTTACTGTCTGGAAGAGCTGTCAGATACACCTGTTCCTATTCCCTGCCCTCCCCACTCCTCCCCCAAACCAACACACCAACCCTTAGATTTCTATATAAATATTATTTTCCCAAAGAAATTCAACTAGAATTTTCACTAAAACACTGAGCTCTGACATATTACATAAAAAACCAACCTGAGAATATACCCAATTTCAGACACTGTCTTCTCCCTTTTGAATTATAGTAGGAGAAAAAGGAATATTTTAAATTCTTTATATTCAATGTTTTTGTATTGAATATGCACTAAATATTTTGTTTGATCAGAAGTCTGTTTTACAGTGAAAATTGGCTAAAACAGTAACATTTCAGCATGCTTTACTTTCTGGCTAGTTTTTTTTTTTTTAAACATCTAGTAGTAGAGTTCTTTTCCACTTTTCTTTTACAGTCAGAACTGGGCATTGGATTAAATTTCCAGCACTATCTCTAAAAGTATTTGCATTTTTGTAATGTTTAATTTTAACTATAGAAAAGCAAGAATTATGATGAAAAAAAAGTGTTGGTTTAGATTTTTTTTAAAAAGAAATTTAATTTTGAACCTACTTAAGGTGGCTCAAGGTTGGTATGATATGTCATCTGTAAGACTGTGAAAGTGTAGGCTTTGTACTCATTTCAGAACAAGTAAAACAGAGCTACCTCTTTCACAGGTTCCTGTACATACACCTTTGTGCTGACCTACAATATGCTTCTGTTTTGTCCTGAATCATGTCTGAGCCAAGAACACTTGTATTGTGCTGCGTAGTGAACTTTAAAGTCATGTGCCTGGGATAGCCGGGACTCAGTTACAGTATTATCCCAGACCTCTAAAAAGAAAGAGCGCTGCTATTTTTTCTTCTGTAACACCTATCAGCAAAATGATCTCCAGATCAAAACATAATCTCTCATTTGATTTGGCATCCTTTTAAATATTTTAGCTGTGCTGCTTTTTGTCCAAACCTGTAAGGTTTGTGTTAGTGTTCTGTCATCCTTCAAATGACAAATCTGGTCAATGCCTTTTCATGAGGCGTAATGCACAGTGAAACTAAAGGAACTTTTGTTTGAATCCATAATGTGCTGTAATTAGTTACGGTCATAATTGGAGGCTTCAGTGAAATTTGTGCCTCCCCTCCTCCTCCTTTCTTCTATATGCTGTTGGTAACTGGGATCAAGAACAGTTCAGCTTTAACACACAATGAATTGGCTTGTTCCAGGTGTTGGTCTGAGGCATGATGCACTTGCCTTGATGATTTCCTTGGGCACATTTGAGTTTGCTCATGATTGTCATTCCAGGATGAAAGGCAGATACATTTGATGTTGTAACTGCCTTTGATATCTGTGTTGGGCAGGAGTGAAGCTCCCTCCACCTACTAATCATGGAATAGATTGTCTAGACCAACTGCCTGCCCAAAGCAGGGGCAATTGGAGCAGGTTTCTCAGGGTCAGTCAGGTTTTGAATGTTTCTAAAGATTGCGACTCTACAACCTCTTTAGGCAACCTTTGGCCATCTTCATTGGTGGTGGGCAATTTTGGTTTGGTTTGTTCTTAAAAAAAAAAGAAAGTGTTTTCTTACGTTTAAATGGAATGTCTGGTATTTGAATTTATGCTTATTTGAATTTTTGTCCCTCCATTGGATACCACTGAGAAGACTCTGGTTTCATCTTTTCACTCTCCCATCACCTATTCACACACATTGAGAAGACCTTCCTGAGCCTTCTTTTCTCCTGGTTCCTTTTCTCCAGTTCCAGCTCTCTCAGCTTCTCCTTGTTTGAGTGGTGCTCCAATCCCTTAATCATCCTCATGACCCTTTGCTGGACTCGCTCCAGTAATTCCATGTCTCTCTTGTACTGGGGAGCCTAGAGCTGGACAAGCATTCTCCCACCAGTACCGAGCGCAGGGGAATAATCACCCACCTCAACCTGCTAGCGGTGCTCTTAACTGATAGGGCCCAGGATGCTGCAAGTATTCAAGCATGCCTTTTGCCCCATGCCTCCCCTAATTCTCATACCATACTCGAGGGCACAGAACACCCATGCATTGTGTCTTACAGCACCGTGCTGGCAGGGTGCTGTGAAGTGCTTTGCTGTAAACACAATTACTAACTTATAAATGATTGAAGGCGATGGGTTTCAGAGGAAACTGTCCACTCCAGGGGGTGTACTAACTTTGAACTGTCCATCAGTCACTGTACATCAGTGGGCTTCACACGATGACTGTAGCCAAAGATATAAAGTGCAGATTTCTGATTACTGTGATATCTCTACAAAATATGTCCTAGAAGGTCTTCTCCATGGCAGGTGTGTATTGATTTCTTCAAGTTCTATTAACAGGTTTAACAGTAAAAGGTATAGATACCGTTTTGGAGGGAAGGAAGTGCTAGAACAGGATCCAGGCTAAAATTTCACATGATGTTTCAGGAGATTGAATTTTGTACCTGATCCGTATGTCTGGAGTATTTATAATCAAATCAGTTCACCTAAATGCCACTTTCTACTTTCTCCTCCTAAATCAACCTCCTCTCCATACACGCTGAAAATGTTGTTTATATTTGAACCTATGCTATTTTCTTTTACTAACTGTGGAGCTTCTTCCTCTTGTCACCTTTCACATGAAAGATTTTAATTTTTCAAGTGTGTCTCTTGCTCCAAGGCAATGGGGGAGAAAGGAATGCACAGTTAATTATGTAACTTCATTAGTTAGTAGGTGATTTTCCAGTTGCAGAACTTGTATTGTTGCATCTTGAAATAGTATATGCATATTGTACAATATGAGGCCTTAAAAAACATCTTGCAATTTACAGACTTTTGAAGTATGTGGAAATGAAAATTTATTCAGTAATGATCTATCTTCTGAATCTCCATGGATGTGAAAACAGTTAATCCCTATGTTCTAATAGAATTTATGAGGCGGTTCGTGCTCTTAATTAATGTTTTGTTTGTATTACTCGTCTATATATAATTGATAATTTTGTACGATTACATAGTCTAGAAATTTTGATCTAAACTTGCCATTCAAAAATAAGTAGTAATTTGCATTTTAAACCCAGGTATATGACATTAGAATTGATGTATCATCACTAGAGTAAAATTCTAGTAGAGCAGATATAAATTCCACTTTTTCTGTATGTTAATCATAATCAGTAGCAAATAATTATTGCTCTATTATAACAGGAATCAGGGTGAAATGTTTGGGTCTTCATCAGCATGCAAGATGTAATTTTTAGAGCATGTCTAGGAAAATTAACGCTAATTTTCTTTCTGAACTCTGAAGCTATGATAGTGATTGCAGCACTTGGATGGTGTTTTTCCTCAGTTTGCTTTATTCCTATTGATTAGTTTTGTCCTTATGACTTGGATTAATTCTGTGTCTATTGCAGGGTATTAATGTCCCTTTCAGTTAGTTTCGTATTGCTTACTTACACTGTATAAAAAGTGGCTTCATTGTCCATGAGGAATCATTGAAAAATGCATTGAAAAGCATTTAAATTCTTTCAGTACTAAACTTTGTGTGCCAGTAATAGGAAACAAGAGAGGTCAAGGTGTCCTTGCAATGGCACATCAGTTTCCTCTGCACAGGTTCTTCTCTTCATGTGTTAGGATCTTATTTACGCATTTCTGTCAATAAAAAGGAAAAGGAATGCTGGTAGACTGACACTGTTTTAAGAAGGTCATGCTTTGAATTTCTAAGTACAAAATATGTACTTGCTGATACAGTAGGGTCAGGTACTAGTTGTTAGAAACAACTGGTACGCCTTCTAAGTCCTTTTACATTTTTTGTGTACTTTCATGTACACATGAAAGTGTTTCCGTTTCTGTTTAGATAAAAATATTTATTTCTGTTGACAGATCTCATCTGCTGTTTCCTTGGCATCACTTATTTCTCTGCACTCGACTTCAAGTCTGTTGCACTGTATCTGTCTGAGAAGAGATACATCTTGAATTTTGTGTTCAAAACACTACTACGGCTATAGTATCATTCTCTTCTCTCCAACTTTTATTTTCAGCCGTTCTAAAGCAGTTATTCTTATTGCCTATTTTCCACTTGATAGTAAAGTTAAATGTGTGAATATCCCATTTTATTTAATTATCAAAAAGTAAGATCCATTTTTTAAACATTAAGAGAAATGAAACTAGACAAGTGGAAAGAAGAAGAAGGTGCTGACAGAAGGATGGTTTTTTTCAAGTTAGTGTAATAAAAAGTAATAAGCTCAGCTGTTAATGTAAGTGTATTTCCTTACAGTTATATTATTTTTGTCTCCTGAATGTACCAAACCTGAAGCCAGTCCTTCAGCATGGTAGAATACGGAAGATGGAATTATTTCTATGAGAGTATTAAAAAGTGTTCTTAAATGATCTGTGCCATGATTTAGTTTGGAGCTTCAGTCTCCGCGCTATCTATTTTTAGCGTCATAAAAAAATAACGGACATACGCAGAGATACAAATGCATAGGTTCACACTGTATGTCACTTCCTTATGTATCTGCAGATGGTGTGTATTTTTTGCATATTTTCTTTTAAAGGTTGGATTTTATGGTGGTTAAGATATATTGCAGACTCCTGTATTTGATGGAGTAAATGTAGGGGAGTGCAAAGTTTCATTGCAAATAATTCATTGAAAGATTTATATGTACATTTTGTAAGCCATTTAGTTTCCAATGAAGACTCTAAATCATAACCTTACCTTATTGCTATTTTGTTTTAATTTTGGTGAAGTTGTTTCCTTGTTCATTCAGAAAGGCCAGGACTCTGATCTATTAAATGATCAGATGCTTAATGTTGAAGGCTTTATCTATATATGAGCAGCATAAGATCAAATGGGACCTCGCAGTGCATAGAAGGAAGGAATACAGGAGGCCCATTTTATAATGTTTTGATTCAGGCTGCAAATGAGCACTTCAATATAATTTCAAGTGAGGAAAGTGAAAGCAGTGTATGTTTGAATTATGCATGACCTACAAAGATAAAGATAGAAAGAGATGTAGGTTGTCAGTCACAGGAGTAGATTTCAGTGGTCAGTCACAAATTGATGAATTAATCAGTCGTTTTCCCTGGGGTCCATGGAGTTTATAGGTTACGAAGTTCCTGCAGTTGATGCTTGAGGACAGTCTTTTCTCACACTATCCAGATTTTAAAACTCCTTCCCACAAGAAGCTACTGAAAGGGAAACATCGGTCTATAAGTGCTATATGGAAGGAGCTCACCAGAAAAACACTGTATTTACTTAACTTTTGCAGTGGCTTTCAGTCTTCATTGCAGGTAGAAAAGTCATGGCACTGACAGCTTCTAAATTACACAGATGTGTTTAAGTTATTATGAGATGTGTAAGAAAGGAAAGGGAAGGCACAGAGCAATGAATTTCTTCTCCTTACATTGGCCCATGAGAGTCCCACAGCACCTACTCTTGTGACAGGCTATCTGTCAGCAAAGTCCTGTCAAGCCAGTTGAAGTAACTTGGAAGGTGAGATAAGGGAAGGAGTTAGGGAAAAATTTGGTTTGGCAAGACATTTGAGTGTGATTTGAGTGATACGGTTGATTGTGGAGATTCCTTGTATGACTACAAGTGCTAGAACTTCCACAGGCAGAGTATTATAAAAATAAATAGGGTGGTGCTACCTAATTAAGAGTGATAGTGGATTAGATTTCTGCAACCTCAAGCATCATATATTTTCTTCACCTAGTTCTGAGTGATCACAAATTTCTGTTGCTGACTTCTACTGATCTAAGCCCCTTTTGGAGACATTAAAGCTCTAAACCAGGGAAAAAAAGGTTGATTACAAAACACTGCAAGATAAACTCTGTTAGCTGAACTGTGGCAGAAGAGCAAGACACTTGTAGATATCACTACCAGAAAGAATGTATCATACTTTTGGTGTGCAGCTGAATCTTCTCAGGCTCTTAAAAATGTATTCCTCATGTCTATTTGAGAGGCAGTTGAAGTAAATTTTTAAAGTCTCAGTGATATCTTCTAGAATAAAGCAGTCTCAAAATTAATCAAATAGGTAATATAAATGTCATTTTCCTTGATTTACTTCTCAGGAGTTGCTGGA